>NC_052635.1:46022077-46342702 GCF_016161935.1 Mauremys reevesii
CAGTCCTGTTGAGCACACAGCTGGCCAAACAGCAGGACACCTCAGCCATTCTCTTGCTTTCCCTTTGTGCCTCTGTTTGAGTTTTGGGCGGTGTTTATAGCCAGCTTTTGAAGCAGACATGAAGACAACATTGTCAATGCCAAAGATTTGAAATAATGAGTCAAGCCTCCCCACCCCTGAGTTATGAGACTAGCTTTAAAAAAATCATATGATTTCTTAATAAACGCTGGGGGTAGGGTGACCAGACGTCCCGATTTTATAGGGACAGTCCTGATTTTGGGAGCTTTTTCTTATATAGGCTCCTATACCCCCTACCCCCTTTCCTGATTTTTTACATTTGCTGTCTGGTCACCCTAGCTGCAGGGGTGGTGGGTGGGGGACATTTTTCTTGTGTTTTCTTGGGCCTATACAGGTCACTTTTCCAAGCTCCCCCCCCCCAAGGAAGCCTAGAAACTTTTGTTTTTTAAAGAAAGCTGAGATTCTTCCCTAATCCCATGACTCCAAGAGCTGGAGTTTTAAGAAAAAACACCCAAGAGTGTAAGATTCATGATAAAATCATGAGAGCTCTGAACACTGCTGAGGCCTTGCACGGTTTGCAGCCATAATCCCCCGGGGGGAGCGCCAATGGAGGCAGTATGAGTGGAAACTATCGCATGTGCAGGACTGGGATGACATTGCTGCTGGTGGAACTGCCCTCGCTACAACAAGAAGAACGCTGTCGGGGAATCTCAGTTTGACATGGCTGGCTCCTGGACTGGTTCCATGGGGCAGGGGGTGCTGGCGGCTGGCCTGTCTCCCCAGCCCAGGAAGGATGCATGCTGCACCCAGAGTCTGTTTGGGCCCTTCCTTCGGGGCACAGTTTGTTCTTCAAACACAAAGCAACACCGCAAGCTATTCCACTGACCCAAGCAGGCTGCAGGAACCTGGAGGCCTTTCCCCTTGCATCTCTCCCCACCTCCAGGACCTGCCGTAGGAAACTACCTCCTTCCTACAGCCTTTAAGGGAGCACTTCCAGCCCTTTATAGGACTCACCTGACCCCTTCCTAGCTGGGTTTAATAATCTTTTCTCCCAGACCCAAGCAGCTGTTCTTACATGGCCTCTGGCTGTGAACAACCAAGGGGCTGTCCACCCTGCTACAGGGGGTCTTAACACTGTTCCTGAATTAAGCACCATTCTGGACCATTGATAAGATCCTGTCCACAGAGTGCACAATGGAACAGTGTTGTAACAAGATCAGGGGCCATCCTTGGTGCAAAGGGTTCCCATGACATAGCTCTGCTGGTTAGCCGGGCCTTATACATGAGAACTACGTCCCTCATTCTGGACTATTTTGTCTTTGAGTGGGAACACGGTTGGGCCTGAACGTCCCTGCATGATACATAATCACATGTCTGTGACTGGCTATTTACACAAACTCCTCAGCCATAGTTCAGCTGATAGTGGGGTGTGTAGTTTGCACTTAGTTCGTTCTGATTATTCCCCTTCTCCAGGCAGTTACAGACAGGAAAGTTACTGCAAGGATGATACAGTGGGATTGTGTATTTATTCCGCTACTAGATCCTCTTTGCTCACTTTATATGTCCAGACAGGAATTTTCTGTGTCATTGCTTCTCATTCTCCAGTGACCAGAGAGCCCAGCCACCCTCTTTCTGCCTCTTGCATCATCTCTCTTAAGGAAGTTGCACAATAGGAACTTCTCAGCTGTTTTTTGTTAATGATGTGCAGGGCAGGACTGAATCCAGCTCTCTCTGCCATAGCTGTATTGGTGCTGCAGGGCTAAGAGGAGTAAACAATTAAACATTTAGTGCTGGCAGTAAAGTGAGCAGCCAGGACCTGAAGGTGCACAGGAAGCAGCTCTCACTGGGGTCACAGGAGTTGGCATTTTCTTCAGTAACTTTCCTGATCATTATGATCTGTATTGAGGTGGCAGCTAAAGGCTGCTCTGACCAGGTCCCCTTTGCACTAAATTCTGTACACAACACCCAGGTCCTGACACTGGGAGGGAGGAAAACATCAAATGCTAAAGAGACTCTGTGCCCAAACCTGCCAGGCACCTCCTGAAGTGGGAATTGAGGGTATTTAGCTCCTCTCAGGATCAGGCCCCCTGTTGGCTAGGCCCAAAATTTGTTTTGTGATTAAAAGTTTTACAGATCCTGCTATGAACAGGCATGTTGACACTGAGGCTTGTGCTCAATTCAAATAAATGACGTTGGCTTGGATTTGAACTTTCCTCTGCAATCTTGTGCAATAGTGTTGGTGGCACTAAGAAATGGAAAACGAAACTGATTTATCCACAGAAGGGAAACTGACTGGACCTTGTTTACATGCAAAAACTGAACCACTTTACCTGCACTGGCATAATTAAACTGCTACAACCCACTTAGTGTGGATGCAGTTACACAGTAAAAGGTGCTTTGAACTGGGTCCCTGAAATTATTTATAACTATTTATTATCTTAGAAGGAGAACCAGTCGTCTTGAAGAGAGGCTGTAGGACTAGACAGGAGGGTGTTAAGCTAGTAACAAAAGGAGAGGGTGAAAAGAGAACAAACAAGCATTCTTTACAACAAAATCAAGATGTTACAAACAAAATTAATCAAGACACCAAAATAGGTGAAGAGAAGAAATTCTTAAGTTGCCTAAGGCTATACACCAGTGCTAGGCAGACAGAAATTCCAGGGGCCAGGGCCATCCCTGGGGGGGTGCATGGTCTGGGGCGGAAGTGACACTTCCGGCACCGCCCATGCCAGCCCACGGGGCCCCCCAAAGCACAGTGCCCGGAGCAGTCTCGCAGTGCCTGGAGCGGTGCCCGGAGCGGCCCTTTTAAATCACCTGGGCCCCTGGGACATTGCCCCATTTGACCCCCCCGTCGGCCAGCCTGATGCTAGGAGCCTGGGTAATAAACAAGAGGAATTGGAATTGCATGTTTATGAGCATAAATTTGATCTAGTTGGTATTACTGAAACCTGCTAGGAAGATTCATCTTCAAAAGGGGAGTGGAAGTGGCATTCTACGCCAAAATGGCATTACCTTTTCTGAGTCACATAACTTGGAAGCAAATGATCTAGAATACTTATGGATCAATGTCCCAACAGATAAATCACAAGATGGGGTATTAGTTGGCATCCACTAGAGACCACCAAATCACATTAGAGAACAGGATGGCTGGCTCCTTATGAGCCTATCTACAATGTGTAGGCGGGAAAAGCTGCATTATTTTGGGGGGCTTCAATCTGAGTGACACATGCTACTGGTCTCATGCTGCCAGAACAAAACATCCTTGGATTTTCTCAATAGTATAGATTTTATATATTAGATGTCTCTTGACAGATAAATAGGAACAGATCATACAACTACAAATCAATGGTAGCTTAGGTACACGTGAACATGACTTGATCACATGTGTTCTGTGCAAACAGAATAAAGTCCAACCCAGTAATATATATACTTGGTGTTTCAAAAGGGTCAATTTAACAAAGCTGAAAAAAATTATGAGCCAAAGCAGTTGAGAAAAAGAATTTAAAATGAAAAATGTGATTGATAATTGGGAACCATTCCAGAACATTTTAGTAGATGCTCAAAAAGCTACAACTGAGAAAGAAGAAAGTCATACTGGTTAAAAAAACCCAGCCTGACTTAGAAGGGCAGTGGAAGCTGATATATATAACAACTGGAAGAAAGGGGAAGGTGAAAGCAATTAATTTAAATCAGAAGCTCTGAATTGTAAAAAATTTATAAGGGAAGCAAAAAGACAGAAGGCGAACTCAATCATCAGCAGAGTTACAGACAATAAAAAGAAGTTTTTAAGGTATATAAGGAACAAAAGGAATTGTAACAATGGTGTTGGTCCACTATTAGATGGAAATGGTAGAACGTTCACTACTAATGCAGAAAAAGCAGAAGTGATCAATAAATATTTCTGTTCTGTGCTTGGGAAAAAGCTAGACGATTTAGTCATAATTGATGAAAATTAACTACTTTCCATTCCAACAGGAACTCAGGTGGATGTTAAACAGCAACTACTAGACATTTTAAAATCAGCAGGTCTGGATAACTTACATCCAAGAAAGTTAAAAGAGCTGGCTGAGGAGCTCTTTGGACCAGGGATGTTGATTTTCAAGAAGTCTGGGAACACTGGGGAAGTTTCACAAGGCTGGAAGAAAGGTATGTTGTGCCAGTATTTAAAAAGGGTACAAGGGACAACTCAGGCAATCATAGGCCTGTTAGTCTGACATCGATCCCGGACAAAGTAATGGAATGGCTGATATGGGACTTGATTGATACAAATTAATTATAAGTAATATAACTAATGCCGTTCAACATGGCTTATGGAAAATAGAACTAGGCAGCTAGCGTGATTTTTGTTATGAGATTACAAGGTAAGGTAATAGCGTTGATGTAATAGATGCTGTAAAGGCATTTGACTTGGTGACACACAACATTTTGATTAAGAAATTAAAATGATACAAACTCAATTGACACCCAATGGCATACTAGGGTACAGTCCAGGCATAGTTGTGTCACCCCTGCCCTGTACCTGGGGTGCCCTTTGCAATGCCTTTGATGCTGGATCCTCCAGCCCGGACTGCTCACAAACGGTCTCCAGCATGTAAATCACTCCCAGCTGTGTCTCTGTGTACTGCAACCAGGAAGCCACACCCTGACTCCTACCAGCTTTAAAGATTACCACGGGGTGACCCCGCTCTCTGTCCCTGTCTGTCTCTGGCATCTCACCCAAGTCAAAGAAAAACAGCCACTGGACTTGGGTGGGGGGGGAGAGCGTGGTCCTGACGTGAGAGTTTGGTCACTGAGCTGCTGGAGCATGTGGTGAGAAACTTTGCTTGAATCTAATACAGTTTGTTAAGTTAGGCACTCATAAATGTTTTATCAGTATTTTTCTTGTAACTATGTCTGACTTTCAATGCCTCAATACTTTACTCTCTTAAAATCTCTCTTTGTTGTTAATAAATTAGTTTTATTGTTTTCAGCGTGTTCAGGTTGAACTGTCCGGGTGACTCCATTTCGGGTAGCAAGTTGTGTGCATATTATTTCCTTACAGGAACAATGGACATAATATAGTCATACTGTCCAGGAGAGGACTGAGCAGAACAGGACATACATTTCTGGGGGGAAATCTGGGACTAACAGTGTGCTGGGGTCACACACATTACATGAATTACACCTCAGCTAACCAATAGGTCTCAAATGTAACCATGCGGGGAATCAGCATCAAGCAGGTGTGTTTTCAATGAGGCCCTGAAGGGATCAGTTCTTGGTCCTATGCTATTTAACATTTTTATTAATGACCTGGAAAAAAACACAAAATCATCACTGATAAAGTTTGCAGATGAGACAAAGTTTGGGGGAATTGTAAATAATGAAGAGGTCAGGTCTCTAATACAGAGTGACCTGGATTAATTGGTAAGATGGGTGCAAGCAAACAATATGTGTTTTAATGCAGCCAAATGTAAAGTCACACATCGAGGAACAAAGAATGTAAGCCATAGAATCATAGAAGATTAGGGTTGGAAGAGACCTCAGGAGGTCATTTAGTCCAACGCCGTGCTCAAAGCAGGACCAAGCCCCAACTAAATCATCCCAGCCAGGGCTTTGTCAAGCCAGGCCTTAAAAACCTCTAAGGAAGGAGATTCCACCACCTCCCTAGGGAACCCATTCCAGTGCTTCACCATCCTCCTAGTGAAATAGTTTTTCCTATTATCCAATCTAGACCTCCCCCACTACAACTTGAGACCATTGCTCCTTGTTCTGCCATCTGCCGCCATTGAGAACAGCCGAGCTCCATCCTCTTTGGAACCCCCCTTCAGGTAGTTGAAGGCTGCTATCAAATCCCCCCTCACTCTTCTCGTCTGCAAACTAAATAACCCCAGTTCCCTTGGCATCTCCTCATAGTCATGTGCCCCAGCCCCCTAATCATTTCCATTGCCCTCCGCTGGACTGTCTCCAATTTGTTCACATCCTTTCTATAGTGGGGAGCCCAAAACTGGACACAATACTCCATGTGTGGCCTCACCAGTGCCGAATAGAGGGGAATAATCACTTCCCTCAATTTGCTGGCAATGCTCCTACTAATGCAGCCCAATATGCCGTTGGCCTTCTTGGCTACAAGGGCACACTGCTGACTCATCTCCAGCTTCTCGTCCACTGTAACCCCTAGGTCCTTTTCTGCAGAACTGCTGCTTAGCCAGTCAGTCCCCAGCCTGTAACAGTGCATGGGATTCTTCCTTCCTAAGTGCAGGACTCTGCACTTGTCCTTGTTGAACCTCATCAGATTTCTTTTGGCCCAATCCTCCAATTTGTCTAGGTCACTCTGGACTCTATCCCTACCCTCCAGCGTATCTACCTCTCCTCCTCACTTAGAGTATCCCTGAACTTGCTGAGGGTACAATCCATCCCATCAACCAGATCATTCATGAAGATAGCCTTGAGGGCAGGGGACTGGACTCAATGACCTCTCGAGGTCCCTTTTAGCCCTAGAATCTATGAATCTATGTTGAAAAAAAAGGCCCCAGGACCAATCCCTGGGGCACACTGCTTGATACCAGCTGCCAGCTAGACATTGAGCCGTTGATCACTACCCATTGAGCCCGACAATCTAGCTTTCTATCCACTTTATAGTCCATTCATCCAATCTATACTTCTTTAGCTTGCTGGCAAGAACACTGTGAGAGACCGTATCAAAAGCTTTGCTAAAGTCAAGGTATGTCATGTTTTAAGGAAAACTTGCCTTAAAGTGATAGACTGAAGGAGCTCAATCTATCTAGTTTAACAAAGACTGAAGATTAAAGGCTGGCTTAATCGCAGTCCGTAAGCACCTACATAGGGAACCAATATTTAACAGTGGGCTCTTCACTCTAGCAGACAAAGGTAGAACAATGGCTGGAAGTGGAAGCGAGACAAATTCAGACTCGAAATAAGGTGCAACATTTGAACAGTGAGGGTAATTAACCACTAGACCAACTCACCACAGGTTGTGATGGATTCTCTAGCACTGGCCATTGTCCAATCAAGATTGGATGTTTTGCTAAAAGATCTGCTCTAGGGCAACAGGAATTAGTTCGGGGAGAGTCCATGCCCTGTATTATGCAGGTGGTCAGACTGATCCCAGTGAGCCCTTCTGGCCTTGGAATCTGTGGATCTAATTTACCACCCAGGAGCCCAAGTTCTGGATCCCAGGGACCATTTGTAACAAGCTGGCAGAGGCAGGGGTCCTGGATTCCATTCCCTGTAAGCCAGCCCAGGCATTATACCTGCTCGGTGCTTCAGTTCAGGGCGTGGGGGAGCTCTGGCTAGGCAGGACGCTCAGCCGGAGCTCTGTGGGGGGGCAGTGCCTATGCAGAGACTGTGTGGATGCAGCAAGCTGGGTGTTTTCTGCCCCCTCCGGGCCGGGTTATTTTTGATGGAAAGGCAAGGAGGGCAGCAGTAAAGCGGAGCGGGAGGGGAAGAAGCTGCCTGGAGTGATGGGTTGGATGCAGGAGGGAAGGAGGAACAGGAGGGCTGCGCATGCAGGAGACTGGGTGGTGCTGACTGTGACTTGGCCTCACCCTAGGCTGGAAAGGAGATGGGGGTAGTCAGCATGGACTGGAGTGGGCTGGTTGGTGCTGAAGACAGGTGGAGGGTGGCTGTGTATGCAGAGGGTGGTGCTGGCTTTGTCCCTTCCCCGGGCATGGAGATGGGGGCTCTGCATGCAGGGGCTGGGGCTGGGGCTGGCTTTGCCCTCTGGCCTGGAGGGAGGCGGGGGGGGGGGGGTTGATGTGGTATGCTGGGGTTGGTGCTGGAGGGGGGTGGCTATGTATGCAGGGGGCGGTGCTGGCTCTGCCCTCAGGGCTGGAGGGAGGCTGGAGGGCTGGCTGTGCATGCAGGCGGTGGTGCATGCAGGGGGCATGGCTGTGCATGCAAGGGGTGGTGCTGGAGGGGGTGCATGCAGGGGTGTGGCTTTGCATGCAGGGGCGGGGCTGGTGGGGCGGTGCAGGGGGCATGGCTGTGCATGCAGGGGGTGGTACTGGGGGCTGTGCATGCAGGGGGCGGTGCAGGAGGGGGGTGGCTGTGCATGCAGGGGGCGGTGCAGGGGGCGTGACGGTGCGTGCAGGGGGCTGTGCATGCACGGGGCAGTGCCGGGGGCATGGCTGTGCATGTAGGGGTGGTGCATGCAGGGGGCATGGCTGTGCGTGCAGGGGTTGGTGCTGGAGAGGGTGAATGCAGGGGGCGTGGCTGTGCATGCAGGGGGTGGTGCTAGAGGGGGTGCATGTAGGGGGCGGTGCTGGGGGCCGTGCATGCAGGGGGTGTGGCTGTGGCTGCAGGGGGCGGTGCTGGAGGGGGCTGTGCATGCAGGGGCGGGGTTGGCTCTGCCCCCCCCAGGCTGGAGGGGGCCGGCCGGGCTCCCACGGGGCTGCGGTGATGTAATTTCCGCGAGGCGCTGCCATAGGTTTGAATGCAGCGAGGGCCCAGAAACGAAACCGATCGCGGCGCAGCCCGGCTTATAGGGCGCTGGACTGAGTCAGCCCCAGCTCAGCCGCAGTCGCAGCCCGCGGGCCAGGACCCGCCAGCGCCGGGCGGCAGGAGCAGGAGCCGGAGCGCAGCCGGGCAGAGGGACACAAAGTTTCCTTCCCTCCATGCGGGCGCCGGGGTAAGCAGCTGGGCGGCCCCAGGCGGGGCGCGCCGGGCACGGCTCGGGGACCCCGCGCAGGGGAGTTTGCAAAGTCCCAGATTAGGGGGGAGCCGAGCCGAGCCTCTCTCGCTTTTCCCCCGTCCCCCCCAGGCTCCCCCTGCCCGGGCCAGCCCGGCTGGGTCACCGCTGCCCCACGCGGAATTCCCACCCGGGACCGGCTGACCCGCGTGGCTGTTCCCCGAGTGGGGCGGGGAAGCGGCGCCCTTGTTTCTGGCCGACACCTCCTTCCCCAGCCCGTGGGGTCCCTTCCCCGGGAGCCGACTCCGGGGCGACGTGGGATGGGGAAGTGAGAGGTGACCCTGGGCGTTATTACAGCCCGGGCGGGGCTGTCCCCAGAGCAGGGCCAGCTGCGGGGACTTGGAGGAAGTTTGTGACTTGTTTCCCCAGCGGGCTGGTGCCTGAGGGGTCATGAGTTAGATGCAGCCCTGAAACCTTCCCGTGTGGCTTTAGGGAGAGAGGCGGGGGCGGGGCGGGGGGCTGCAGGGCTCGGGGAGGTTGTTTATTTTGGTCAGCAGAGAAGCCTGGACTCAGACATATTGTCCCAGGTAAGTTAGCAGTTCATGTGCCAGGCACACAGGCAGCGTGCTTGGGGAAGCGATGGCAGCTTTGTCTAGGCTGGATACTGCCGTGGGCAGGCGGGTGCAAACCTCTATTGTAAGCTGTCTGCACTGGTGTGAAAAGTCGCTAGCGCTGGGGTCTGTGCTAGGAATTTGCACCAATAAGATATGGTGCAATAGAACCCCAGTGTAGGCAGGCTGCTAGAGACGCGTGACACTTTCTGTCTCAACTGGTTACTTGTAGTTTTGGGGTCCTGTCGGATCCAACTGACTTATTACAGTTATTACCTGGGTTTATTTTTCAGCCACCTCTTTTAAGTTCTTAGAAACAAAAAAGAAGTGAGATATTTGTTTTGTGGTGGCCTCACAAACTACACAGATGCTCTGCCAGGAAGTGAAAACGCTGACTGCTTGCATCAGGTTTTCACGGGGAGCAGGAGCCTAAATGAGACTGTGGAGTTCCAGAAATGCACCTGTCACTGGGGTGTATGGTAGAGGTGAGGTTTGCACCCAAAGATGGGGTGAGCTGCTCCTACCAAAATCAACGGTGGCCCAAAGAGAAGGGGCTGTGTTCTGTGGGTACACCAGGTGTGCCAGACTAGCCCTGAGTGCAGAGATGGGGAGGGCACATCTGGTGTTATGACCCATGTAACTCACCCCTGATTAAGGGGGCTAATGGCTCTCTTTGGAGTAACACATTAGAGAATCACTGGTAAATAATTAATCAAGGCCAGACCTAACTATAAAGACACTAGGCCAAATTCTTTTCTCAGCCTCTTTGGAGTTATGGTTAAAGCCCTGTGTGGATACAAAATTTGTATCCACATCCGATCCGCAGTCTGCGAAAATACCCACATGGATGCAGGTATCTGCGGATATAAAGCGGATATCTGTGGATTTTCAGGGCTGTCATAGTTGCCAGAGTGTGCAGAGGAGCAGAATTGGGCCCCTTAAATACAACTAATACGTTTCTCTACACGTGTGTGGGAGGCGGTGCCTTAAATTCAGGGATCTTGGTTTCCTAGGAAGTTATTTATTATTCATATTAATTTAGCATCTAGAGGCCTGAACCAGAATGGAGACTTGTGCTAGGTGCTGTACAGGCATAATGTATACAGCCCTGACCCCAAGAGTGTGCTGGTTTTGGAGTTTAAAGGAAATGTTGTTCTTTGGTGGTTGTTTTTTAAAGCAGCGGATGAGGTAGAGGTGAACAAGCTGAATATTGCACATTGGACTCCATGAGCTGCACAGGAAAAGGGCTGGAGCAGTGGCAAAGGGAGCAGTTCAGCGTAGCAGGGCTTCATGCAAGGAGGAAATGTAACCTATGAGAAATAAGCCCAGCTGTTAATCCTGATGAGGCAGGAACACTCTACGCGTTTGTGCTGGACTTTGGTAAGAGGTTTCACAAACCAGCCTCCTCTGTGTCGGGATCTGTGACTTGCATCTAAACCCGAGATCAGCGGTGAACCTGCTTAGAATCTAGGGCCATGCTTTCTAGTGTTCTCCCGCAAAAGGGCGAGTGCACTTCCAGAGGCGTTTGAAAACTATCCACAGTGTTGCTTACAATGCTTGGGCCCCGTGGGTGAGTGAATGTTCTTGGTGGTTGGGTTCTGATGGCACCCCTCACTGCTCAGAACAGTCCGGATTGAAAACAACCTAAACAGTGGCTTGGCGAAAATCCGTCCCAGTGATGATAGCATATGACCACTCTTTACGCTGCCCAGTGCCCTGGATCTCTTTGCAGCTGGGAGAGTTCCCTTTACAGCCCAAAGGGCCAGAAATGTCTTTTCAAAACAAAAGCTAATCCGTTAGGCCAAAATGTTCATGCGTGGGTGTTTAAAGGTAGACCTCCCCCCGCCCCCCTCCCCATGTGGGTGCAGGGGGAGGAGTGTAACGAGACCGGTTCTGGTGGGACCCAACTGAGAGTGCCAATTCAGGACAAATTGCTTAAAGCAGGGCAGTTGCAGCCCAAGGCTGGGGTTTCTAGGCAAACCAAACCAGCCAAACAGAGAGGACTTCGGTTTTACCCCACTGGCTAACCACAAGTCACACAAGCAATTCCCTCAGACACTCCAGTATCCCCACCAGTGCCACTCATTATGGGGACGAATGACCATGAAAACCAATACCCCAGTAAAAGAAAAAAAGATTCTCTTGATCCCAAAGGACCAAGCCCCAGACCAATATACAAATCAGATCTTACCCACAAATCATGCTGTTGCCAATCCTTTAGAATCTAAAGGTTTGTTCATAAAAGGAAAAAGATCTAGATGAGAGCTAGAATTGGTTAAATGGGATCAATTACATACAGGAATGGCAAAGTTCTTGGTTCAGGCTTGTAGCGGTGACAGAATAAACTGCAGGTTCAAATCAAGTCTCTGGAACATCCACAGCTGGGATGCGTCATCAGTCCTTTGTGTAGAGCTTCCGTTTGTAGCAAAGTCCCTCCAGAGAAAGGAAGCAGGACTGAAGACAAGAGCTGCAGCAGTCTTTTATAGTCTCTTGTCACGAGGCCTCTTTCTTTGTTTCAAAGACAAGGATTTGGACACATGGCAAGAAAAAACCTTGGAGTTCTGTCCATAGGCATGTTCCTGCATACCTTGCTGAGTCACAAGGTGTATCTGTCTTCTGTAACTGATGGTCCTTAATGGGCCATCAAGCAGGCTAGGCAGAGCTGACACCAACTTGTCTGGGGGGTTACCCGGAAGCACAGCATAAGTTTGAAATACAGACAGTATAGAGCCAATACTTATAACTTTAAATACAAAAATGATCCATGCATACAGATAGCGTAATCATAACCAGCAAACTAGAACCTTGTCTTAGACACCTTATTTGACCCCCTTTACACCAGATTTTGTGCAACTACAGGCCCTTGGTTGCAACAATAATCTATACAGTCCCAGAGTATGTCAATAATGTCACAAGGAGGTCTAACTTTTGTAGCTTTGCAAAGGAGGCCAGTACCATTATCTCTATGGGGAAACTGAGGCTCAGGAAAGTTAAGGTCACCCAGCAGGCCAGTGGCATAGCTGGGACCAGAACCCAAATCTCTCAAGTCCCAGTCTAATGTCTTACCCACAAGACCAGACAGACTGTGAGGCAGTAGGTGTTGAAAACTTCTCAGTGAGTGTCATGCAGTGGGGAGTTCAGCACCCCTAGAAGAAATCTGGTCATTGTTATTTAGGGGCCTATCTTTAGGTCATTTTAAAGGCCCTGAAGGAAATACAAGATGAAATCTTGGTAGCAGAGTGAACCTGAACCATGCATCCAGCCAGGCATGCTGGAGAACATAGGTGATTCAGCAAAGCACTCGAACATATCCTCAATTCACACTGGCTTCAATGGAACTTAAACACAGATTTGAATGTGGACCGAAGGGCTTTGCTGAACTGTGTTCACTGTGAGCACCCAGTATCCGAGGTCCAGGGACCTGTACGTTCTCCCTGTAACTTCTACTGGTTTTTGTTGTTGAAGAGACTAAGCTTTAGTTTTAAAATCAATGAACGTGTCCCGCCCTTCTGACTGGGGCAGAGCTGTCAGGATGGAAGCTGACCTGGTGTGGCCCTGATGCTTCAGTCAAACAATAGCAAATTCAGAGGTGTGAACTATTCTCCAAGCACCCAGTTCAGCTCCACTCCAACCACCCTGATTAGCCTCTTTTGGAAATGCTAATTGTTGTGAAGTGGGGCAGTTGAACTCAATCGGTACTGAAGCATTCTCAGTGGGGCTATCGTTATGCCCAAACTCTCCCCTCCTGTGCACTGTGTAAGAGTCCTGTGTTCTCCAAAGAAGGACTTCCACAGGTTCTCTTTGGAATGTTTCCTGCTAGGAGCTTTCCCCCTGCAGCCAGGGCCCTGGTAAGTCTGCAGCAAGGGCAACAGAAATGGGAGACAGCTTTAGCGAGTCTGCAGCTTTTGGCATTGAGTAGTTTGCATTAACAAGGAGCCCACTACTCACTGCAGAATTCCAGAGGCATGGATTCCATTCTTCCCTTTCTGGCCCTGCGGATGGTACAGGATCACCATGGCCTGAAACGTGCTGAAGACTCAGGCTATGTCTACACTGGAAACGGTGTAGTAGCACAGCTACAGCACTGTAGTGTAGACACATGCTACAGCAACAGAAGAGGTTCTTCCATCCCTGTAGCAAATCCACCACTCTGAGCGGTGGTAGCTAGGTTGACAGAAGAAGGGGGGAGGGATAGCTCAGTGGTTTGAGCATTGGCCTGCTAAACCCAGGGTTGTGAGTTCAATCCTTGAGGAGACCACTTAGGGATCTGGGGCAAAAATTGGTCCTGCTAGTGAAGGCAGGGGGCTGGACTCAATGACCTTTCAAGGGCCCTTCCAGTTCTAGGAGATTGGTATATCTCCAATTATTACCTATTAAGTGTCTATGCTGGGGCTTAATTACAGCATGCCATTTTTCACAGCCCTGAGCGATGTAGTTAGGCTGACCTAACTGCAGTGTAGCCCAGCCCTCATGCCTTGAGCTGCCCTCTGGCAGCAGGGGTGTGTGGATGGGGCATAACAATCTTTTAAAAAACAACCACCCAGTGACCGAAACCCATTTTTCACTGTAGGTTATAACAACAGCACTTGCTCTTACCTGGTGCTTCTCGTCCCTGGGTGTGGAAACACTGTACAAAGGTGTTAATCTCTGACAGAGGGGACACAGGCACCAAGATGAGACATGACTTACCCAAGGTCACTTAGTCAGTGGCAGAGCTGGAGATAGAACCCAGGTCTCTTGGCTTCCAGGCCAGTCCTCTCTCAGGATAAATAGTCAAAGGTGGGCAAGCACAGGGATTGTGACTGGTATGCCCAGAACCCCCCAGCCCTTTGCAGCTGGGTAGCTAGGCTGCTGGGGCTAGAGCTGGTGAGGCACTGATCACCTCCTGCAAGGTAGTGAGCACCCTCCTGTCCCATCTGAGGCTGTGTCTACACTGCAAAGGCTATGCCAGCGTAGCCCCTTGGTGCAGGCTCGGCCCACTTAGCCATGGTCCTAGTCTGTCCATGCTGCAAATGGAAGCTCTGTTGAAGAGGCATTCTCTGGCTGTTGTAACTGTGATGTACGTGGGCCATGGGTGTCTCGACAGGGCATGCAAAGGGCTTTCTGTTCAGTGCAGTAAATCCGCTGTATACCATGAACCTAAATATGATTGGTTAAAAGAATATAGTCTCCATGCACCATACAGTAAAAGGGGCTCTGTTGAAACAATGGAGCTACATAATTGAAACCTTTTTCTCTACCAGTCATGGCCCTTTCAAAGCTGGATGCCTTGAGATGAGCAGACCTGCCAGTGGGAATGTGTTGCCTCCTTTGACTTCTAGCAAACCTGTGACTCCTGTCGGGAGGAGTTACTGACTCTGGAGTTACTAACCGGAACAAGAGAGCCCTGCCCCCGATACAAGGAGAGGTTTTCTTTTGTGCCAGTTTACTGATACTTCCTCCCGGAGCACGTGTCGCGTTGTCTGGAGTGGCTCAGGAGCGTGAGTAGTGACTTCAGCCTGCAGGGCAGACGCTCAGAAGACAGGGCAGACACCCCGAGCGGGTGGTGTGCTCTATAATTAGATTTCCCCTGCCCAGTAACAAATGAGAGCTCCTGGATTGCTGTAACTGTCTTTCCATGGAGTCACGGACATCCCATGAGGCTCTCCTGTCTGTCTTGCCGCCCAGGCAAGCTGGGCTTAATGATAAATGGTCACTTACACAAAAAATTACAAAACATTGAGGTTGTTCCCAGGCCCAAGAGACCAGTCACTTACCCCGGATCACAGCGTTTCTCAAATGCGGCCACCAGGCGCTTTTCTTGCAGTCCCAGCCTCCTGGGCGGTAATTGGGGTGGGGGTGACGGGGAGAGCAGTGGCCCCTCCCCCATGGCCGCCGGCAGGGATTGGGCCCTACCCCTGCTGGAGCCAGCCAGTGAGAGTTCCTCACCTTCCTGGGGGCAATGGGGCTCAGGCTTCTGGCTTCAGCCCTGGGGTGGCGAGCGGCAGGCTCTGGACGCGGGGCTGCTGGCTCTGGGCTTTGGCTGCACAGTGGTGGGCTCCGTCCCCTAACTGCAGGGCTCACTATCCCACTCGTCGCCTGGCCCCTGCTGCCTCCCTACCCACCTCCCCATCCAAGCCTTAATTTGTCCCCCGGCTTGCCAGGGTTGAGTAAATTTGTTGTGAAAAGTGATATTTGTACGTTTGTTAATATCACTTTTCACTGCCTCCCAGATAACTAACAAGTCTGCGCCTGTGAAAAGTGATATTAATAAACGTACAAATATCACTTTTCACAGACAGACTTACTAGCTTACTAGTTAGCAAGTCTAAAAAGAAAATGCAGCCAAAAAAGCAAAAGAAACAAAACAAAAAAAATAAAAGAACATGCAAAGCGCCTTATTTGTGTTTCTATTCTGTTTAGATCCAGTAAACAAATAGAGGCAACTGTATGTTGTTTTTATTATTCAGTCTGTGCAAAACCCCTACATACATACATTACTGTGATTTGGACATGTATATCTGCATATTGATTTTTTCCTAAAGTTTATTAAGTATTTTAGGAAAAAATGTCATAGTGGCCACCAGCAAGAGTTGATGACCACACTCTGATGCCACCAAAAAAATGTGGTGTTAGATCTAGGGCAGGGATTCTCACAACACCTGTAGCCAATCCTGTCATAAACTGTCTAAAGGGTTATTAACGAGGAAAAAGAAATGAGTTCTTTACAGGTGAAAGCAAGCAAATATCTACACACAAATGAGTTGCAATCCAGCTCCTAAGAGTGACAGAATTGTAGTGATCTCTCAGTTTGACATGTCTTTTAGGGCAGACCCAGGGATAACCCTGAGAGATCTCTTGTTTCAGTTTACAGCAGTGGTTTTCAACCTGTGGTCCACAAACCCCGGGGGGTCTGCAGACTATTTCTTAAGATTTCCAAAGGGGTCCTCACCTCCATTTGAAATTTTGCAGGGGTCTGCACATGAAAAAAGGTTGAAAACCATTGAGCTAGTTTCTCTAAATATAATATTTGGAGATATACCTATCTCATAGAGCTAGAAGGGACCCTGAAACGTCATTGAGTCCAGTCCCCTGCCTTTGCTAGCAGGACCAAGTACTGTCCCTGACATTCCCTCTCCCCCTGGATCCTTAATGGCCCCTGCAAGGGTTGAACTCACAACTGTGGGTTTAGCAGGCCAGTGCTCAAACCACTGAGCTATCCGTCCCCCATGAGAGTTCAAACAGCAAAGAGATTAAAAATCATTGTGTCAGCTATTTTTATTTTTCTCTTCCAGCAGTCAGATGGCTGGGGAGGCCTTCTGCACAAGTGGATGGGGCAGTTAACAAAGCTTTTGTCTCCTGATGTTCCACTTAATTTTTCAGAGGCTTCCTGAACGGTTGAGGGAGCGAGTCCCGTGCCTGGGTCCACAAGTTCAGAGCAAACATTTTCAGAGTTATAAAGCGACACTTACATATTTCCGTATTTGCAGAGTTGTTGTTGCTGTGTCAGTCCCAGGATAATAGTGAGACAAGGCGGGTGAGGTAATATCTTTTAATCACCTCACCCGCCTTGTGTCTCTCGTATTTCCTTGTAGCGTGGAATACAGACATCCCAAGTGAGATTAATGTGGGTAGCAGCGTAAAACATTTCATAGAGTCTAATCACTTAATACTTCTAACAATACAATCACACCTATCACAGGTGAGCTGGTTTGTTTTCCAGCTATGGGTTCGTCCGTTCTTAGCTCACACCTACGGCCTTGGGCAAGAGCCGGCACTTACTTGGCTTACCAGCATGACAGCGTGACTCTGCAATTTGTTCAGTTAAATAATACTACTACTTGGCACTTAACGTCTTGATTGCCTCCACAAACAATAAATAACTCTCCTAACAACGTGCTAGGAAGGGAAGTGGTGCTGCTCTCACTTTGCGTGCAGGGAAATTGAGACATGGGGGTCTGATGCATCCTTGGCGTAAGTCGGTTGAAACGGTAGCGTTCCATCTGGAAAGAATTTGGCCCATGGGAAGATTTGTGGCTTTACCTTTTCCAGCCTGCTGTGGTAATTGTGTGGAGCCTGATTTCCAGAGCACCCAGGAAGCCGGGTTGGGTGCAAGTTGCTGTGTGCCCCATTGCTGCATGCATACCAGATTTGCAGGAGACAGTTAAGTGCGCCAATATGAAAATCAGGCCTGAAAGCTGTATATTGCCTGATCTATGTACAAGGAACTTGCTGGGTCAATGGGAGCATTGCGTGTGGCCACAGGGCAGCAGATGATCTCTGGTTAAATCATAAGGCTTGCAGGTAACCCCGGTGGATGCTGTGTCAGAGATGGCAGGCTGAGGACTCAGTGAAGCTGGGAAGGTGCCTTGCTTGTGTGTAGGATTACTCTGGACTAGGATCAAGCACGTTTTTTCTTAGGAATGACCTTAGAGCTGATGCAGATGAGATCTGTCTTTAAAGTGCAGCAGCAGGTTGACTCAGTGAGCGTGGCTGTTGGGGGGGGAAGCTGTGAATTCCCAGGCTTTAGGCCTTGTTTCTCTAACGTTGGCTAATCAATAGGCAGAAGACCTTGAGCATCCTCCTATCACAGTGAGCTGCCTTGGGGTCAGGGACTCAAGATCTGTGTGTCTGTTGCATTGTCTTTGCTTTGCCGTTAGCATATCAGCAGGTTATCTGGTTATCCAGAGGCCCCAGAAGAGCCCAGACACAGCCTCACAGCTGCTCCTCTGAGGCAGGATAGTCTCTGGAACTGCAGATAGGTTTGTCCAACACTGATTTGGAGTCTCTTGTTTATTTTTTTATTTTCCAGCATTTTTTTTAGCCAGAAATGCTGGTTCCACGTTAGTCAAGGATTGACCTAGGACCAAATGAACTTGCTGGGTCCCAAAGGAGCTTGACTTGCCGATACATTGCAGCATTTAATCCCGAATTTCTAGCATAGAGTTTTATCTAATATTTAGACTTGAGTAAATTTTAGGTTTTTAACTACATGTCCACCCTAGACAGAAATCCCTTGAGCTTGGAGCCAAGTGAAACAACACAGAAGTGCCTTGATCTTCTCTCCAAACGCACTTTGTCCTGATGGACTCCATTGCTGGGAGCTTTCTTGGTGAAATTTTAACAAAATTGGTAACAAAAATAAAAAGCAGCAGTGCAGTGGTGGGGGGAGGGAAACGTCCTCAATGAGATACTGACGACAACGGGGGAAAAAAGGGACTGCAGGCTGTTGGAGAGTTACTGCAAGGACCCATGTGTGGTGGCTGTGTTTCAAGATGAATGTCCTTCCTGGTCAGGGGGGTTTTGTTCTCTGGTAGCTGGAGAGATCGATATTGTACTGCTGCCCGCACTGTACCATCCAGCCCCACAGCCTCTGCCTGCTCTCTGTGCACATGGTGCTGCGTTGTGGTGGATGGTCCATCGCTGGCACTTTTAAATTACGATTGCATGGGCTGCGGAGCCCAGGGGGCCACGGCCCAGCCTCTTCTTGGTCCCAACTTGGAGCAGGAGATCCGGCGGTTCTAGGGCAGGATGGGGGTGGGGTGTCACAGGAGGACGGTGGCTGGAGCAGTGACAGGAGTGCTGTGGGGTGAGTGCAGGGTGTACTCCAGTTTCTGCCAGAGGCAGGACCTCTCTCTCTCTCTCTCTTTAAATGGTACTGTGCAGCCCCTGCAAGATGGCAGGATTTTCTAAACGATCTGCTCTGCTTCAAACGGGAATTATTGCAGGGAAGTCCAGAGGCTGGTGGTGTACAAGAGGCTCAAAATTGTCCCTTCTGGCTTTCTAATCGAACTCTCTGAAATCTCCAGTCCACATGCCACACCCCCCATCAGCCTGTCCCCGTACTGTTGTTTAACACTTGCGTAGTGATCGCACCTGGCTAAGCAGGTCAGCGCCCCCTAGGGGCCGGGGCCGGTACACACACAGTAAGTGACAGCCCCGCCCCAAAGCCTGCACATGCTCCTAATCCCTCCTTGGCCTTTCCCATGCGGAGCCGCCGCTGTCCTGTGCCCCTGAGGGATTTCTCCTCGCTGGAGCCTGGTTACACTCCCAGCGCTGTTACTTGTTCTGGCCTCAGGGAGCTCAGGAAACGGACTAGTCTAGTAACTTGCTGTTACCGCTGGCAGACTAAGCAATCGTTCTAGCCGTGGAGGTCAGCCCGTCTGCTGCTTTAATCCCGTTATGATTATGACTGCAGGGTAGGAAAGCAGCATCTAAAGGGGATTTCACCCAGCTGGGGAAGCCAGGAATGCCTGGGCACTAATGTCAGCTCTAATCCCCAGACCTGTCCACATTGGTGTCCCTGAAGCCCAGGTGAGGAGGCTCATACCTACTCGCCTTACGGGGGGGCGTGAGGGTTGATCAGTGACTGGACCACAGTGCTAGGGATGCTGAGGATTAGAGCTATTCTGAATTATTATTTCTATCACAGTAGCGTCCCCACCAAGCGCTCTCTGTGCTACATGCTGCATATACACCTGGGAAGAGACAGTTCTTGCCGCAAAGAGCTTGCAGTGAGCAGTATACTCCTCATTTTCCAAAGCCCTATTATCCAAACCTCTGCACTGTCCGTTCTGGGGGGGACAAGGGAGGGATTTGGGTCATGTGGAGGTTGGATAAGAGAGCAGAGCCCCCGGGCTGGGGGCGGGGGGTCTCCCAGCAACTGAATGGCTCCTGTGACAGTGCGGAGCCCTCTGCAGCCCTGCTGTCATGGGAGGGCTCCTGCCCTCTCCGTTACCTGAACTCCTGATTAAAATCCATGTCCCTGCTGCTGTTCAGATAGTCGGGAACATTCTGCATCTAGATGGGCAAAGGGCGGGAGAAACGAAGTCTTGTAATCCCCATTGTACTGATGGGTGGATAGATGTGGAGAAGTGAAATCACTCGCCCACGGTCACCGAGGGAATCTGTGTCAGAGCAGGGATTGAACCAGATCTCCCAAATTCTGTTCTGCTGCCTGAACCCCAAGAGCATCCTTCTTCTGATCAGTATGGTCCGAGAAACGGCCTTTTGAGCGTTCCCTTGTGTTCCTTGCCACCCACCATCCACACCAGCTTGGAAAACAACGTCTCTTCTTTTACATCTGTGTTGCTGCAGTGTCCAGCGGCTCCCCCAGGAAACAGTCACATGATTATTTATTATGTAGCTTAATCGGTAAATGGGCGTTGATTCTACTTAACATGCAGTGGCCTGAGAGGCTGCTGCCTCCAGATCAGGTACAGGAGTGAAATTGTTATTAAATTGAGGAGCACATGAGAAACAATCCAGGCCATGTTCTCTGACTAGCAATGGTATAAATTTTATATCAGTGAAACTGACAACATTGTGAGCTCTGTAACATAGCAAAGGAGATGGCGCCAATAAAGAATGTCTAGCACCTGCATTACTCACATCATCCTTGTGGAGAACCCCAAAGTGGGCCAGGTGATCTGTGCGTAGTCATCAGGCTAGTGCCTTTCAGTGTATCCCACCGCCCAGAGGAAGGGATACACCAACACCTGCTACACCCTGCTCGTAGTCAACGTTGGTTTCAGCCTCTTTTCCTTAGACATACTTCCACATCACAATAATATTGGGGTTCCTAATTCCCATAGGTTAATTAACCCATGGCATCCTAATCACTAGCATTTATGTCAGTCAGTTGCTATGGTATTTCTGCAGTTAGTATATGTACGTTTAGGTTAAACTCATCAGCCATTAAAACTTTTCCTTAGACTGCACTGCAAAAAGGGAAGTTTATCAGTTAGTTCCTCCTTTTAACTTAAAGCTTTAGGCCAGGAGTTGGCAACCTTTCAGAAGTGCTGTGCCGAGTCTTCATTTACTCGCTCTGATTTAAGGTTTCACGTGCCAGTCATACATTTTAACGGTTTTAGAAGGTCTCTTTTTAGAAGTCTATAATATCTAACTAAACTGTTGTTGTATGTAAAGTTAATAAAGTTTCAAAATGTTTAAGAAGCTTCATTTAAAATTAAATTAAAATGCAGAGCCCCCCGGACTGGGGCCAGGACCTGGGCAGTGCGAGTGCCACTGAAAATCGGCTCGCGTGCTGCCTTCGGCACACGTGCCATAGGTTGCCTACCCCTGCTTTAGGCCTTGGCTTAGTCGTGCTAAGCCAGCTGTCCTGCAGGCCTGAGGCCTGTAGGTCCTTGCTTTACGGCCTTACTCCGTATTTACGCTTCTCTGCGGTATCTAGGTGTGTTTTTTGGGGATACGGCAGTGACGGTGATTTGTTTTGCCATCATACCTAGGAGTCCTGGTTGTGGCCCAGGACCCCCTTGCGCTAGGCGCCGTGAGAATGCAGATGAGAAAGATGGTCCCTGCTTCAGGGACTTGACAATCAACATCTAAGGAGACAACAGATGGCTACAGGGATAAATATACAAAGCCTGTACAGTAAGAGACAGGGTGCCATCCCTGCTAAATAAAGGCATGCAGCTTGTAGGTTCAGCCTTCCAGTGTGAGATTTGATAGTTTAATTCTGTGTGTTGTCTGCAAAGGTTTTGAAACAAACACACAGAGATGAGTCAGGGGTGATTTATTTCTAGACACAGCGTAGGTGACTGAATCTAAACGGAGAAATTCTAATGATGCACCGACTTTCTGCTGGGTAGTTTAAATACTACTTTCTGCTTCAGTAAGTGATCTCGCATCGGGCTGTGATTTTGCTGCATCTTAGAAGCTAAAGAGGATTGGGCCCGATGAGTGTGTGATAGGAAAACCTTGGTGTGCTTACAGGATATCGGGGGTTTCTGTAGGTCACAGCCTGTCTTCTGATGCCAGGGTGCAAGAGTGGCATTTGGATAGGGGTAAGATGAAGGTCTTGATCACATATGGCCATCAGAATTACTGGGGCGCTTTCAACATCTGTAAGGGGGGCAGGGGAGGGCTGGCCATTGTATCCTGGGGGAATTCCAACATGAGTGATTCTGTTACCTGAATCCCTCTGCAGTTTCAGTTGGACGGTGGGCTATGTCTCATCCCAGGCTTGTGCCTGGTTCTTCTGTGTGCTGTTAAACAGCTGCTGTGTTTCACCCCAGAGGTGGGTGAAGGGATCCTGGCTTGTGAAAATGCTTTGCAGTGGGAAGCTTCTGTATAAAACAAATGCAAGATCTTGCACTCAGCTTCATTCTTTGCAGTAGCTTCAGCCCTTTCTCTGGAGATTCCACCCCTTGAGGTGTGAACAAGAGGCTGGAGGTGCCACTGATGTGGGTTTTCGCCACAGAACTCAGGTTTTGTCTGGCCTGTGGTGCCAGAAGGATTGATTTATTTAAGAGACAGGCACATGCCTGGCCCTGCACCAGCTGTCTACCCCAGGTGCTTTGTCATGTGGTCAAGGTGGGCAGGGGACGGGCCTTCCCCTTGTGAGCAATGCCCCATAATGCCATCAGCAGTGCAGCTCCACAACCCCCATCATTCTTCAGTTTCCCCCTGAGATCTGAAGTATCGCTTATGGGACGCTCCCAGCCACTGGTTACCCAGGCAACAGCCCGCAAAAGGCTTCCAACCCGTTACCCATGGGGCTGTGCACTGAGCAGTGAGTCACCGTTCCCACAGCTGGACTCTGAGCTCTCAGCAGGGGGTGTGCTCAGCTGGCTGTCTAGATCTTGTTCGTTTCTGCTGATGCGCCCCCATCACCACCTTCTCTAGGTGTCGGATGCAGCAGTTCAGGATCACTGCTGTGATGGTCCAGCTCGCCTTCGGTGGAAGCAGTCAGATCGTAGGGGGTGGGGGGTTGATGGGACAAAGGCAGCAGGACCCCGAGGCAGTTAGCACAGAAAGGAAACCTTTGAGCACTTGGTGCCTAGACTGAGGGGGACCTGAGGGCAGCTAGGCCGCAGCTAATCCCAGATGCCGGTGGAATGAAGGAACAGCAGTGAGGGCTGCAGTGGGATATACCTGTCTGCCGTGGTGTTCCATTCGGGCAGTGTTTCCCAAACCGAGGCGGAGCGAGCAGGCTGATTTCAGGGGTTGCAGACCGAGGAGAGGGCCACTGTGGGTGGGGAAAGTTGCAGGACCCCGGAGTTGCCCCATTCCCCTTCTGTCCCCATCCCAAGCTTGGCGCTGTTGCCTCCCATGTAACCTCTAAGGCTGCAGTGCTGCAGGCTGCCAGCCCAGGCTTCCTCAGCCTGCCCTTGGGGCACCAATCATTGCTCTGCGGCGCCCCGGCAGCATGCAGGCTTCTGGTGCGGTGCCGTGGGTGGGGGAATGGGGAGGGCAGGGACAAAAGGCCGGGGAGGAAGTCAGCAAAACATATGGAAAAGGGAGAGAGAAAATGAGGACGTACCCCAAGCAGAATGGGACAGCGAGGCTGCAGAGATGGCAGCAAGCTGGTCACGGGGAGGGCCCCACACGGCCATCCAGCAAGGGAGGCTGGGAGCCAGGCCTTGAATGTCTGTAACTTGTGGCTTCACCGATGGGCTGGAGGCAGCAGTCACTGAATGAAGGGGCCCTTTTTGTAGGACTATGGTAAATGTCCTGCAGGACAACACCCCCCGCCCCAGTGGGGCAGCAGTCAGGGCATTAACTCTGCCAAACTGCAAGACGTCTGGTTTCACAAGAATCTGACCAAGTGCTGAGTGGGTGGTTTTGTTTGGTTTTGCTGTGGCCAAGATGATGCATTTTTCCTTGCTCACTTCAGGAAATTGAGGAGCTGGGATGGGTTAGTTTAATACCTCAAAGTGCATGCAGCAGAGGGAGAGGCTGATTTCCCTTATACACCTCTACCTCGATACAACGTTGTTCTTGGGAGCCAAAAAAAATCATACCGCGTTATAGGTGAAACCGTGTTATATCAAACTTGCTTTGATCCACCGGAGTGCGCAGCCCCCCCCCACCCCCCCGGAGCGCTGCTTTACCGTGTTATATCCAAATTCGTGTTCTATCGGGTGGCGTTATATCGAGGTAGCGGGGTACCTTACTTGTTGTTTGTTTCTCTCTAGGTTCTTAAACTTGCTTTTAAACTTGCATCGATGGCCAGGAAGGGCGAACCGAGCTAGGACCCTGCCTGCTCCTTGGAGCCTTCCTGAGCAGCTGATCTGCTTTTAGAGATTCGTAGCTGTTTTTACTTGGCCACTGGGGAAAATGCCTGCCGTGAACGGCCTCGTCCCCCTGACGCTGGACGGCCTGCAGAAGCGGCTAGAGCTGTGCCTGGTGTGCTCCAAGTGCAGCGTGAGGGAGAACGAGAGCACCTACGGGCGGAGAGAGGTGGAGCATCGCTGCATGCATGAGATCCTCCTGGCCCAGTGCAGAAGCAAGAGGAGCCAGCTATGGAAGAAGGTGGGCAGGAGGCCGGGCTTCCCAAACCCAGCACGTTACGAGGTCTGCAGATACTACTCCCCCGGCTCAGGGTGCCACAAGCACAGGAACCAGTGCACCTTTGCCACCAGCAAGGAGGAGGCGATTGTGTGGAACTTCGAGAGAGAGCACGAACTGGAGCGGCGTGTGCTGAAAGCCATGGTGCTCCAGGCACAGACGGCAGGCAGTACAAAAGGCCTCCCAAGCCAGGAAGCACCCAGCGCCGCAGGGGAAATCCAGAGTGAGTTTGGGGGGCAGTTCCAGGAGATCTGCAAACTCTGCTTTTACCAAAGTCCCCAGAGAATATCGTCTGGGGGGCTGGCTGGGCTCTGTGAGGAGCACGGTGCTTGGAAAGCTCTCCTGGTCCACGTGGTCACCGATGGAAGGAGGAAGAAGCAGTACACGGCAATCAGGCCATGGCCGGAGTTCATGTCACAGCTCAGCTACTGCATGTTCGTCTCCAGAGGCAACCCGTGCAAGCACGGGGCCCAGCGGTGTAACTACGCGCACAGCGAGGTGGAGATGGCGGTGTGGGAGGCTGAGCAGAAGCGCGGCCTGGTGCGCTCGGACCTGCTGCCGGCCGTGGTGACGGGCAGCGAGAACGGCGACAAGCCAGCGCAGCCCCAAGTCCAGTTCTATTGCCGGGCCTGCTTGGTGACCTTCAGCTCCCAGGAGAGCTTCGAGAACCACTGCTCCCTGGTGGAGCACGCACAGATGGTCTCAGCCGACACCATGATCCAGTGGGCTCACCGCACGCCTCCCTATGGGCTGATCACATTCACACTGTGCAACAGGTAAGGGGGCAGCCTTGCCTAGCAGGCGATGAGCAAACTGCATGGGGGCACAATGGGCTGATGACTTGATTCTATTCTGGAATCCCCAGATAATCCTTGTCCAGGTGCGGGGGCGTGGGGTGGGGGTGCCTCATTCCCCATGCAGTCTCAGGCTGTTCAGATTAACCTGTATGCTTTGTTTTGCATGTGGACCTTGTTCCCCCACAGAGGGGACATCTGCGAATATGGCGAACGGTGCACCAAGGCCCATTCTGTGGAGGAGCTGCAGGAGTGGATCCAGAGAGCGAAAGCTGCTGAGAGGAACAAGAAATCTGCCAGGAGAGATGGTCTCCTCTCCTACCAGGACCGTCTCATTGCTGAGTACAAGGAGTGCCGTAACGAAGTGTTCATTGTACGTCACCATCTGCTGGGTGGACACTGGCTGTGGGGCACCTGAATGATCTGGCTGATTGGAAGAGTTTTGAGTTTGCTTAAAGCTGAATCCCGATAAAGGGCCTTGCGGAAACCTGGTGGCAGCATTAACACATGCAAAATCCCTGCATTTGCACTGGCTGGCTGCATGCAGGAGTGCCTGGCTGGCCCGTGAATGCCGGCTGGGTGTGCACTCGCACTTTTTGAAGGGGGTGTTTTCAGAGGCTCTTGGAATATCTCTCCACCTGCATCGGCAATATGGGCCGATCACCCTGGGGCCTGATCTATTAAATAAGGCTTCCCTTGCAGGGTGTGCACCCCTGAGGCTAATGCATGTGAGCCTGGAAGCGAAGTGGGCTAGAAATGAAAGTGAAGTTAACGAGTTCAGACCATTTTCATTGTAGACCATGAGAGAGGCAGAAAGCAAATGAAGGGGGTAAATGGTGAAATGTAAATTAGATCTTAAAAATGTATTTGAGACTTAATCTTGAACGTGTGTGCTGCTCCTGCCCCCCAGCGCGCCCCGCGCTGCCTATTTGCCATGCTCCTCTGAGGAAGGAACAGGCCTGTTAAAGAACACACCCTGTGCATCAAGCTATCCTGCTCTGCCATGTGTCCTTCCACCTTTCCAAGCCCTCGCTGGCTACGCTGGTGAGAAGTGTTGGGGCTCGAATCCCTCGCCCTGCCCGTTCGGCTGCCCTGCTACAGCTAACAGTGCTGGGGCTTACTGACAGGCGCTGTGGGTGTGCGATCGCAAGGTGAAACACCTGGCTCTTGTCTCCTTTCCATCAGCTTTCTGAGCAGGTTGATGGCGTCGTGGTTACCTGCGAGCAGCCCATGCGGGTGCATTCAGAGGACAGGAAGATGCGATACTGGTGGAAGTTCAAAGTTCACTCCCAGGTAAGTCAGATTCTCTGTAAAGAAAGTCCAGAGGTTTGAAACCAGCTCTGTCCCCCCACATAGTCTGCTCTTCCTGCCGGTAGAGAATCGCCTGCTCTTCCGCCCCGAGGGGCTGCTGGAGAGAGTCTCTGCACCCTTAAGGAGTGGGAGGCGGTTGGGGCATGCAGAGGAGGATCTGTTCCAGGCGCCCTGGGGCTGCTGAGCGGGGGGAGAGCTCCTGCCCAGAGGTGTTACGGTTGTGACCTGAGTCGTGTTGGGCTGGGGCTCTGAAAGCAGGGCTGGGGATGGGCCAAGCGTTTATCGGGCAGGTGGGTCTGGCTATGCTGATCGAGCCCCGTTATTGCCAGCTGTGGTGCTCAGGACAAAATAAAATGTTCTTAGCCTGCACAGGCTTTGTGGGGAGGGAATGTGGCCAGGGAAGGATCTCGTCTTGCTCATTCCACCTCTGCTCTTTTTGCTTGCTCTTTGCCAGGTCCCAGGACTGACCCTTAATGGAAAATTCCTTAAGAGGTTAATAGGGATGAAACCCCACAGAGTTCCTTAGGAATCACTCTAAACCCCTCTAAAACTGAAGAGGGAATGGGGCCATTTTGTAGATTCCAGTAGGAATTCTGTCCCTGCAATGGAATTCCATAGGGTGATTAGAGGGGAAAAATCCTCATTCCCTATTTAGTTCTATTGGGCTTTCGCAGAGGGGGTGGCCAGATGGCAGGTCTCATGCAGGGAGTTTCTCTTCACCGGGTATTCTGTTCCCTTCTAACTGGCAGATGCCTCTGAGGCACGTGGCGTTACTGAAGAGAGATCCCGGAGCCACCTTCTTCCTAGCAGGGGACGGGTTCCCGCGGGGTCTCACCTATATCCGGGGGGAGCGGTTGAAGGCTCTGCCATCACCGCCGCTCTCGTGCCTGGTGGAGGTCTGCATGGAGTGCTGCACGTTCGGCGTCTACGAGCAGTGGGTTGTCTTTGACTTTGGCAGCCGCCCCGTCCTGGTGCGGAAAATCCAGGCCAAGATCGGCAAGCGGGAGCTCCCCCGGCACGTCCCGGCTGGCCCGGAGGGCAGCCGCTTTGTGAACTTTCAGCGCTGGCACAGCGGCAACCGGGTGATCGTTCCCAGCGTGGAGATGACCAGTGACGAGGTGGACCTGCTAGCCAAGTACAAAGCGCCAGCGCTCTCCCTGGAGTTCCGGCCTGGCAGCACCGCGAACACGCCCATCACCCACCTCAACTACAGGGAGAGGATGCACGACTTCCTGTTCCGAGAGGAGGAAGCTGAGCAGACCCTCGTTGACAAGTAAGTGTCCCGGCGGTAGGGGCAGATCCGGGAGGGTGAAGGACTCATCCTCTTCAGGGGCCTGCCTTCCTTCTATCTGCAGTGGTCCCAGTGCCAATGCTAATTCTGTCCCTTAGGCCCTGGTGCTATTTCAGGTCTAGTCCCCGTATTTCCCCCTGTGCCCATTGTGCAGGAATGGTCCCAAGGGACTGTGGCAGGTCAGACCTGTCACAGAGAAGTGGGGCGCTGTCATGGAAGGTGACGTGTGGAACAGGAAAGAGAATGATAATATAGGGCTAGATTCTGCTCTGTGGGGTGTAAGCAGGGTAAGGGGCAGAGGTAGGGAGCCTCCACTCTCCACAGCTATTATGTATTTGTTCTTTGTATTACTGTAGCGTTTCGGAGCCCAGGCATGGACTAGGATCCATTGTGCTAGGGGCTGTACAAAAACAGAACAAAGACGGTCCCGGCCCCACAGAGCTTGCAATCGAAGCACAAGACAGAAGACCACAGATGGTGGGGAGCACTAGGAAACAGTGAGATGCTATTGGTCAGTGTGACAGGCAGTGGTCTCCGCGCACCAGCTGCCTAACCACTGACAGGTTTTTGGCAGGTGCACAGAAAGGAGAGTTTGAAGGTGGATAAGGAGGTGGCTTTGCCGCTGTTTGTGGGGAGCACCTCCCGAGGTCACTCACATGAACATTGAAGAAGTGCGTGTTCGGAGGCTGATCGCAGGTGGGAGCAACATCAGGAGAGTGAGTGAGCTGATGGGGCGGGGGTAGGCTGTGAAAGGCGTAGAAGGTGAAGGCAAGTGGCTTGTTTGCTGCGATATAGAAGCAGGGAGTCAGTGGAGGGATGTAAAGAGAGAAGGGACATTGGCAAGGCAAGAAGAATGATCTTTGCTGCAGCTTTCTGAATGGATATGAGGGGGGCCAGGCTGCGTTTGTCAAGGCTGGAGCGAAGATTGTTGCTGTGTGAGAGGATGAGAGTCTTAGCCCTGTGGATGGATAGCAAGGGCTGTAGCTTAGAGATTTTCTGCAGCAAGAGTCTGTAAGATTTAGACATTACCTGGATGTGGACCTAGAGAGAGGTCTGAATGAAAGCTGATACCCAGGTTACGGGCCTGAGTGATAGGCAGGATGGTGGTGTTGCCCACGCAGATTGGAAAAGGAAGTAGCAGGCAGGACGGGGGGAAGATGAAGAACTCTGCTTTAGCCCTGTTGAGCATGAGCTGATAACTGGACATCCAGAAGGAGAAATCAGAGACACCGGTGGCCACTTTAGTATGGACAGAATCTGACAGGTCCAGAGGACAGAGGTAGATCTGTGGGTTGGTAGAGATGGCAGTTGAATTTGGGTTTGCAGATGAGATTACCCAGAGATAGGGTGTAGAGTCCTCTGAAGAAAACCGTGGATGAATGATTGGAGAGAGAGGAGGAGAATCGGGAGAGGAAAAGTCTCGGAAGCCAAGGGAGAACAGGATTTTAAGAAGAGCATGGCTGACTGTGTTGAAGGAGGCTGACAGGATAAGGAGGATGAGGATGGAGAGCTGGCTCTGAGATTTGGCTGGGAAGAGATCAGTAGAGACTTTGTCGAGCAGTTTTCATGGAGTGCATGGGACGGAAGCCAGCTTGCAGAGAGTCTAGGCTGGAACCTGAGGAGAGGAATGCTAGCCAGCGTGTCCAATGAGCTCGAGACGAAAGGGAGATGGGGCAGTAGTTGGAGAGAGAAGTGGGGTTGAGGGAGGGCTTTTTAAGAGGGGAGAGACTAGACCATGTTTGTATTGTGAGGGGAAGGAGCCGGAGGAGAGGGAGAGGTTACGGAGAAGAATAAGAGAGGGGATGAGAGTGGGCACAAGGGCGGTCAGGAGATGGGGTCACTGGGGTAAGTAGAGGGGTTAGAGGAGGAGAAATGTCTGTGACGGGGAGAAGGCAAAGTGAGCTGTGGGAGGGGAATGGGAAGGTAATGGGCTCTTTCGGGGCCTGCTTTCCTCTGGAGTGCAATGGTTGGTCACTCTCCCCTGTCCCATCTCAAGCAGCAAGGCAAAATCTCCTGCCCTGAGTCTCCAGAGAGCACCAGCTGGTATGGCTGGCTAATGCTCTGCTGTGCATTCCACGTCTTGGCTACTTCCTGGGCTCTGGTTTGTGCTGAGAACTAGCCAGCCGTGGGTGGAGGTTTTCAGTGCTGCTACTAGGGGAGAAACAAAGGGAGCTGTGCTGTGCACCCCACCAGACCCACCATGAGGCGCCTACCATGAAGGAAGTGGATGCACCTGGGACGTCTGTGCTCCTTGTTGCACCAGCTCGATGTAGGGTAGATGGGTGCCTAGGGTGTAGCTCTACTTATCAGCAATCTGACAGGCAGCTCTCTAAGCCTGGTTTTGAAGGTGTCCTGTAGGAGTTTGACAAACTTTTGCCAAACTGCCGTTCTTTAAGTGCAGCTTTTCAGTAAGTGACTTGACCAAGTCTCCAAAGCAGCTGCTCCTGCAGGTGCCGCAAGTCTGCATGCTGTAATTTTAAACAAGTGGCATTTAATTTCAAAACGCTCCTTGGTGTGATCTAGGGGAGCACAGAGAGAGTCTTGTCACCAGGGGACAAGGACCAGGGCAGTGGCCCTCTTGGGGGGAGAGGGTGGGGAATCGGGAGGGGATCCTCATGATGCAGACAGTCCCTCCCACGTAGGGGGGAATATTGCTGATGAATTGAGGTGTGCAGTCAGCACTGTTAGCTCTGGTGCCTTCTTCGTCTCAGGCTCAACCTCCAGGTCACCGTCTCCCTGACCCCGATGCTGCAGACCCTGTCCATGGGGATGAAGATCGCCCTCCCTGGTGAGCTCTTTGCTGAAGTGCCGACCCCTTGTGCCCTAACGCCGGACACCAACGAGGGGTACCTGCTGAGCCGGTCTGTGAGCACCGCTTTCCTGGCACCTGACCCACCCACGGACAACCGGGTGTACGAGGTCAAGGTGGAAAGCAAGGCCATCACGGAGAAGAGCATCTGGCTCCTCATCCCCAAGAGATGCTGCTCCGAGCTTGGCTTCCAGCAGGGCACCTCCTGCAAGGTGGAGATCCAGTTCCAAATCGACCGACTGCAGTTCCGGCTGTGGCACTACGCGGTGGACCGGCTGCTGGACGAGCGGCTGATCCTGCCCGACGTTGCAGCCTGTTCCATCCCTCACTCCCCCACGCTCCTGCTGAGCGGGAACAAGAAGCAGATGCAGGCCATCTCCTTCATCACCGGCCAGGCCACCAGCACCAGGCAGGTCCCTCCTCTTCTGATCTATGGGCCTTTTGGCACAGGGAAGACCTTCACCTTGGCCATGGCCACCCAGGAAATCATCAAGCAGCCCAACACACGAGTGCTGATCTGCACCCACACCAACAGGTAACTTGCTAGTTTTGCTGAGGCTCTTCTCCAAGGGAAGACACTGGGAGGCCATAGGGTGAAGGCTGGGTGCTCAGCTGTGCCAGATTCCCACGTGATGGGGATGTGAGGGTTTTCCTAAGGAAATTCAATTGTGTTTTGATGCCAAGAGTTTTGCAAACAATCCAAACATTTGGTCCGTTATTGAAATACTACAACATTATTTCTTAAAGAAAAGCATTCACCTGTTCTTGGTAGAAATCTGAGCTTAGATGCGGGGCAGAAAGATGTGGGTGGAAGGAGACCAGGATACATTCCTGATGGGGACTTTGATTCTAAGCTAGAGAGAGATGTGTTTTATGGTGTGCTACAGACATTCCCTTCTGGGTCCTCTTCTCCCACCTCCCCCACAACACCGTAGGTAACAGTTACACACCAGGTGAAATGGAAATACCTTCACTTCTGCCCCTTAATTTCCCCTCTTGGTCTTGCCCAGGTGACTTCATTCTTGTATTTGCCTTCCGATGTTGACTCTTTCCAAAAGCTGTTGTGCTGCGTGTGTATATGTCAATATTGATTCTGCAGGTCCCATAAAGAGGAGAGTTAGGGGGAGGGAAAGTCGAGATGCACGCAAACGTGGTAGGCTCTGAACTGACCTTCGTTATTCCGAGATTTCAAAATGAAAGCGACAGTGCGTGAAGGAAGGCACGGTGGAGGGTCCGTTTCCTTTCCTATGGGGACCATTATTTCCTTAATATTTTTTTAAAAGGTATAATAAAAAGAGATGACTTTCAGTCTTAGCCTGAGTCCTGCCCTCTGGCTGCACTGGGACTTGTTCTACTCTCTGAGATGTTTGCACATACTCCACCAGCACAGGCTTCTAGGAAGGTTAGTTCTGGGATGAAGAATGCCTGGGGCTATACTTTCATACCTGGGACCCTACACATCCTTGTGACCATGTGGCGTTGTAACTGAGGGCCCAAGTGTATGTATTCAGAAGTCCCTTGGTAAGTGAGGCTCTAGGCACCGTGCAGCCACTGATTAGACCTTAAATTGCACTCTTGAAAAACATGAGCACAGGCTCATTGTGTGCACAACGCGGATAACTGAGTGTGTACCCCATACGCTAGTTCCTGCACGTACGTGAGTATCGCCTGCAGGTTGTAAATCAGAGGCCAGAGCTCTGGAAACTGCGACTGAGTGTGTTCCTTGTCCAAAGGGTCCATTCCCAAATGAATAAACAATGGGACAGACTTCCCCAGTGCATCTGGGATGAAGGGCTTGTCTGAGACTCCCACTCACCTTCCCTTGCCATGCTGCCTGCACAGTGAGTGCCTCCCTCAGGGCAGACACGCCAGGCTGGCAGCGTGTTCTTTAATCAGACTTCACCAAGCCAGTAACAAGTGTGAGCTCCTGGATCACTATAACAGTCTTGCCATGGAGTCCCAGACTGTCTCTAGTCGATCTTTCTAGCCAGGCAAGCTGGACTTAGTGATAAATGGTCACTTACACCAAAAACCACAAGATATTCAGGTTACTCCCAGTCCCAAGAGACCAGTCACTTACCCCAGATCAATTGGTGCCCTAGGTCTTACACCAAAGACAACACCTGTATCCATTCCTGTAATTATCTAGAGGGTTATTAATGAGGAAAAACAAAGGAGTTATTTACAGGTGAAAGCAAGCAAACATCTACATGCAAATGAGTTAGAAGCCAGCTCCTAAGAGTAGACAAATCACTACATTTCTGTCATTCAAAATGTCTTTCAGGGCAGACCCAGGGATATCCCTGAGAGATCTCTTGCTTCAGTTTTCAAAGTTATATTTCCTTATAGCATGAAATACAGACATTACCAATGAGATTAGTGCATGGAGCAGCTTACAAGCATTTCCTAGTCTGAACACTAACTTCGTTCTTAGAGGACCGTTACCTATTTTGAAAAACACTAACATACGGGTGAGCTGGTGTTGCTTTCCAGCTATGAGTTTGTCAGCTCTTAGCTCACATCTGTGGCCTTGGCCAGAGCTGGCTCTTGGTTTACCAGCATCACACTCCTGTTTTCTCTCGCTTCCAGTGCGGCTGACATCTACATCCGTGAGTACTTCCACGAGTATGTCACAAACGGGCACCCCGGGGCAGTCCCGCTGAGGATCAAATACACAGACCGTTCCATCAGCATGACCGACCCCATCACTCAGCTGTACTGCTGCCTTTCTCCAGACCAGAGGACCTTCAGGCAACCCACTCAAGCAGAGATCGACAGGCACCGCATTATCATCACCACATCCATGCTGTCCAAGAACCTGAGGGTGCCCCCTGGATATTTTACCCACATCTTGATAGATGAGGCAGCTCAGATGCTGGAATGCGAAGCTCTGATCCCGCTCTCGTATGCTACTTTTGAGACCCGAGTCGTTCTAGCTGGGGACCACATGCAAGTGACCCCTAAGCTGTTCTGCCTGGGAGGTGAGCAGTCGGCCGACCACACCCTGCTGAATCGCCTCTTCCAGTACTACCAGAAGGAGAAACACGAAGTAGCTCTGAAAAGCAGGATCATCTTCAACGAGAACTACCGCTCCACTGCGGGCATCATCGAGTTTGTCTCCAAGCATTTCTACATCAGCAAAGGCAACACCATCTATGCCAGTGGCAACATCCCGCCCCACCCTGAGCTCCACCCGCTAATGTTTTGCCATGTTCCCGGCTCGACCGAGCGGGATATGGCCATGACGTCCTGGTACAACGTCTCCGAGATCATGCAGGTGATCGAGAAAGTGCAAGAGATGCACCAGAAGTGGCCAGATGAATGGGGAGCCCGGGACCTGAAGAGAATCTGTGTGGTCTCCCACGGCATGCAGGTAGGCAGAACGGCTCCAGGGCAAGCCGATGTGTTGTCGATCTATTGTTCTGCACTGGAGCTGCATGGGACGCATTGTTGTCTGTAAATGCCAAACGTTGGACTTGGTTTGTTTTCTGTAAACACCCTTCCCTATTGTTGCTGGCAAACCCTGGCTGCCAGAAGCGTGAATTTACTTTTGTCCAGTGCATTTTGCTAAGGGGGTGGTCACAGCGTATGGGAGTGGAAGGGACGGATGGAGCAGGGGTGCTTTATAAGGGGGCGGTTTTAGGTAGGGCAGAGGGCAAATCTGCTGAAGTCAAGCAAGCCAGAATTTTCCTGCCCTTCTCCTTGATGTCATTCCTCCCGTGAGCCTCGGGGCTCCATTTTGTTCTTGAAGTCTCTCGAATGTGATTCCCACTGCCCGCCCGCAGCTGCAGGTTACCCCAGTGAGTGTGAGTGTGTCCCGGGCTCCTGGGTAGAGCTGGCAGAGCTGAGGGGCAGGGTCTTAGCAGGATGCACCAAGGCTGGCTTGCCCGGCCTTCCCAGATGGCTGGTGAGCCTTGGATTGTTAAACAAGATGCTCTTGCGTTGCGTGTTGATAGGGAGCCTTTCGGTAGTGATGGTGGAAATAAAACAAGCTTGAGCCAATCAAATCCACTTCTCACCTCGTGGCCATATGATACCTGCTCTCTGGAGATCGGGGGCTGGTGAGCTGCTCCCTGGTTTGTAACTCTGTGCCTCCCTTCCCCCACCAGGTCAATGCAATAAGGCAGGAGCTGAGGAAGAAGCACCTGGGAGAGGTGGCAGTGGAAAACTTTGAAAACTTACCAGGTTTGTATCTTGCTGAGTGGCTGTTTTTGCTGTGGCAGGAATGGAATCCAGGAGCCATTCTACCCCGGACTCTCCCTCTAGGCTGGTGAGAACTCGCGTGGTCACACCAGTGAAAAGCTGGGAGAATATTCCCACACTGCTGGGTGCTGCAGACGGGTAAAGGGGCAGCCTGGACCGAATGCTGGATGACTAGCAGAGACGCCTCTGGCACCTTCAGAATCCTCCTCTGTAAACTGCAGAGGGGAGAGCAGCTGCAGCAGATGTGTCCATATGGATATGAGGGAGCCGCACAGGCATACGGTGCCATTCTGTTCCATCTAGGTTCTTATCCTGTGCCCACCATGCAACTGCTGGCTGAGCCTTCTAGGGTGTGTGTGGTGTGTGGTGTGTGTGTGATGTTGGGTGCCCCGCTTCAGATACCTTTTGAAGGGACCCTGCTGAGCACCACACTCTGAGAACTGGGCCCCTTTAAGGTACGTAAATTGAGTGCCCAGAATCACTCATCACTTTAACATTTTTATACAGGATACAATGAGCGCACGCACACTCCTCCCCCCCGCAAGAAATCGGTGAGTCGCTTTTAGCTCCTTTCCGTGTTGCTGCTGGCCTGGAAAGCTCTGCCTTTCTTTTCAGCCCTTGCCAGCAGTGCTGGAGATCTGTTCCTGTCCCCCACATTACCGACCTCCCCATCACTGCCTTGTCCTGCCCAGGCATCAGCAGCATGCAGTGGTGGCTACGGGAGTTAGGGGCCCAGAACTGGTCTGGCTAGTTTAAAATGGTTCCCGGTTGTTTTTTACACATGAATAGGGTTTTAAACTGAAAACCGGGCTCCTGAAGTACGTCCGTATCCTAGCCTCACCCAACTGATTTCATGGGCTCTCTCTTTATTTCCTGAGAAGCCTGGACACAGGCCCTGATCCCTTTTATAATCCTGGCCTGCAGCCATACAAGCAGAAATGCCCGTACTTGCCAGAGCCCCGGAGACTGGGTATCTTGGTGTGATTCTTGTCTATATTCAAAATTCCCAGGATACCAAGGGAGAGTCGAATGATGTAAAAGAAGGTGATACATTGTGACCAACAGGGCATCCATGTGCAAAGGCCTCTGGGTACTGACACAGTATAACTGACACATGACTTCCCAGTGAGGCTGCTTGCTGAAATGTGACTCTGCCATGGGAGCTGAAGGAAGAGGGTTTTGGTTTGTTTTTTTTAACTCTCAAGCCAGAGAAGATTGATCTAGTTCTTTATTGGAGTTTTGGTTTTATGGCGCAGCTGAGACCTCTTGTGGTGGAAATAACGAATGCCTGGTGTGCGTTTCCCATCTCCACATCCCTCCTTCTTGACAAACCATTTTCAGGCTCTGGCTGGTTTATGAACTCATTGATTGGCTGTTTGTTATCCCTAGTGTTCATGGTTACTGGAGCCAGACAACCTTGTTTCTACTCTTGGACTGGATGATCAAAACTTTTTTTTTAAACAGGTGAATGGTGAATATTTCCCTTCCTGCATGAAACCTCTGGTTCCCATTGGGATTTTTGGAAGGAAAAGCCTGTTCGCAAATGTCCCTGTGCACAAACCCCATTCCCACATGTGTTCACGAGGAGCGGATAACAAGGGGCGGGACACTGTCAAACCGACGAGCGGCTTGAAATCCGAATGCTAGTCCACGAACACTGCTCCTGTATTAGTCACCGTGCTCGGCCTCTTGCTTTATCTCGGACTCCTCATGTGGTGCCTGGGTGTTGGTCTGTGTGTCAGGCCCATGCAATACCAAGGAGTCTGTTTCATTGGGTTAAATCTCAAGTCACTCTTCTAACTTAGGGAAATGATCACATGTGGGTGTTTTTAGCCTGACACTCCTGGGGGTCGACATGCAGCACTGTGTAGGCACGGACACCTCCCAAAGACACATGCTCCACCCAGAGAGAGTCCTTCTCACTTAGTTCCCATCGGTAACCTTTTTCCTCTCTCTCCTCTTGTTCCATGCAGGGAGGGAGTTCCGGGTCATCATCATCAGCACAGTTCACACCAAGGAAAGCCTGCTCAGCTCGGCCTCCCCCAACATGGAGTTCTTCAACGAAGCGAGGGTGCTGAACACCATCATGACGAGGGCCCAGTCGCAGGTCATCGTGGTGGGAGATGCTGTGGCCTTGTGCTCCTATGGCCAGTGCAGCAAGGTCTGGAAGCGCTTCCTCCAGGAGTGCATCGAGAAGGGCAGCGTGACTCCGGAAACGCTGACGCTGGAGCAGATTAAGCAGGCAGTGTCGGACAAGCAGAGCTGGATCCGGGGAAGTGAGGAGGAGGAGGACGACAGTGACACGGATTCCTGGACCTCTGAATTGGATAATGCAAATCCTGATGATCCCATTCTCCAGGAGCTCCTGGATGAGAGCAAGAACGTCCAGGTGACCGTTTCCGAAGAAGGGTTGCTGAACGTGAACTCCGAGGTGTCGGCCCAGCAGAACGGCTGGCTGGAATATGTCAACTTCTCCTCTCACACAATGCAGGAGTATCTTCGCATGCACCCCAAAATGTACAAGAGGTGTGAGCTGGTCAAAGAGGGGTTTGACAGAGCATCTGCCTTCGCCTTCGATGACTCGCCTCCCCTCAACATTCAGATCAAAGGCAGAGTTCGCTGTGGCATGGCTTTCACTGGTGACGAAGTGCTAGTGGAGCTCCTGCAGACCAGCGCCCCCGAGGGCGGCACCCTCCGCCCCCAGGGGAGAGTGGTGGGGGTGCTGACGCGGGCCGAGCGAGAGCGGACCTTCATCTGCACGATGGACGAGTTCGACCCCCGCGTGATGATCCCCATCGACAGCACCATCACCAAAGTATTCGTCCCAGGGCTGAAAGAAAAACCCAATGTCGTCCCCATCCGCAAACTGGTAAAGGGGAAGTACCAGGTGGTCAAGTGTGAGAAGATAAACCAGGAGATGAAGAGAAGTCAACTCTTCTGTGTCCAAATTATCTCCTGGCGGGAAGGTTTTTACTACCCTCTGGGCATAGTAACAGACATCCTGCCCATGGCTTTGACTCTGGAAGGAGGCTTGAAGATCCTTGATTTGGAGTACGGTCTGGCAAAAAAGTACCCAAGCGAGGTGACCAAGGAGCTGGCCAAAATTACCTCCAGCAAATCCAACCCTCCCAAGGAGAATCGGAGGGACTGCCGGGGCTACCTGACTTTTACGGTTGACCCCCCAGGCTCTAAAGATTTGGATGATGCCATAAGTGTCCGAGATGAGGGCAGTTGTTACGAGATTGGGATCCACATCGCAGACGTGGCTGGCTTGGTTCCCAAAGACAGTGCTTTGGATATGGAGGCGAAGAAACGAGGCACAACTTACTATGCCCCTGGTAAGGAGCCTTTGTGCATGTTCCCACCCCGGATCAGCCAAGACCTCTGCAGCCTCCTGCCACGAAAGGATCGCCAGGCGATCTCCCTGTTCGTCACTGTCGAAAAGACCGCAGACAGGGTGATGAAAGGGGACTTCGCCCTGTCCACAATCCACTCGGACCGGCAGCTGTCCTACGAGGAGGCAGAGAGCATCATTAAGAACCACTACAGTGGGGAAGCGAAGGCCCTTCGCTTTGACACCCTGGAGGACTGTATAGCTGTGGCTTATCACTTCTCCAGGGTCCACCGACAGTTCAGGCTGCAGGAAGACTGTTACTATGACCGGCTGGATGAGGAAAGTACCCCGGGCAACAGGGGATCTCACCAGATGATAGAGGAGTTCATGATCATGTTCAACAGCTTCGTGGCCGAGTTTCTAACCAACAAAGACCACACCAAGAACGTCACTCCTCTCCGGTGTCAAATGGAGCCCAACCCCCAGCAGGTGGCTCAGATGAAGAACAAATACAGCCACATCATCCCTTTGTCTATCCACCTCTCGCACCACCTGGGAGCTCTGCCTGCTGGCCCAGCCCCCGCTAGGCGGGGTGAGTTCAGCCTCCTGACCCCCCTGTGGGAGCACCTCCAGTCAGCTGTGGACACTCGTGATGTCCACAAGATGCTCGACCTCATTGCTACCGATGACATTCACCCGAAGCTCGCCCCCATCGTCCTGGAGTTCAGGAGGCTGCTGAGCCGCTCCTATTTCAGTCGTTCCAACTCGACCGCTCAGTCAAAGGCAGGACATTACTCCTTGCATGTCGACTCTTACACCTGGGCCTCCTCCCCCATCCGCCGATACCTGGACATCGTGGTCCAGCGGCACCTTCGTTCCGTGCTCTGCAAGAAGCCAGTGCTGTACTCTTTGGAGGACGTTGAATTTCTCTGCCATGACTTCAACAGGAAGAACTTACGGGCAGTAACCTACGAGAAGAGGGCCCATTCCCTGCAGATGGCCACCCGGCTGAGGTGCCAAGTCCTGCAGAAGATCGCGTTCGTTGTGAGTGTTGAGGGAATTGATAGGTTCTTTAAAGCCTTGTTCCCGCTGAACAAGGAGACCCTTCCGGATCCCCAAGTGATCAACTACCGGGCTCTGCAGTTAGTGGAACAGCCCTTGTTTAACCAAGAGTGGAACAGCATGAGGCTGACGTGGAGGCGGCGAATGTACTCCGTGGTGAGCTCAAAGGATCTCACCCCGCGGTCCTCGCTGCTTCGGGACCGCCACATCACCCTCTTCAGCGCTCAGGTGTGGGAAGATGTGCTGGCGGCCATCAGAAAGGAGGAGTTTGAGCGTGTGATTGCTCTCCTGAGTCAGGGCCGGGCCACGCGCCAGAGGCAGGTGGGGAGAATGGAGAGAAGCAACTGCTCGCACTACGTGGTGCTGTCTCTAGAACTGAGTGCCGGGGATGCTGTGCAGCTGCAGCTCACCACGGGGGTTCATCGGGGATTTCTGGTGCCTTCTGTGCAGCTGTGGAGCGTGACGCCGGGTTTCGACGTCTGTTTGGAGCACACGGAAAAGCCAATCAACTGCTTCTCGAATTACGCCACGCACGCGTCCAAGGACAAGTACAAGAATCCATCGGACTATAGCAGGGTGTGGCAGCCGCTCAGTGCTATGGAATCTGCTTCGTGCGCTGTGGCAGAAAACGACTCCATTGTCCTGCAGGATGTCAAAATAACGTGGGATAAGCAAAGGAACAGCAAAGGGCAGCTGCAGGGAACTTTCTCCTTAACCAAAAGCTTCCTAGAGGAGTGCGCCATTGATGTAGACTTCAACCACTGTTACTTGTGCATCCGGCTAGAGGGCCTGACACTCAATGGACGCCGTAACGATGAGGCGTGTCTTAGCCACAGCCTCCAGAAACTCAGCTTGTCCAACCAGAGCACGGCAGGCGGCAGCTTCATGGTTGATCCAGCTACATACACTTGGGTAGCCCATGGGCTGTCCGAAGAGTTTAGTGACAATGAGAAACTGGACAGAAGTGGTCTGAAGACTGTGAATTTTTACATCCATTTTATGTCCATGGAGACGGTTCCTGCGGAGATCTCCCAAGACTCAGCCAGGTTTACGGTGGAGATCATTCCAAAGATGCTTCCGGATGTGTAAGTGTGGGTGCGATATTCAGTGCGTAGCTGGTGATTTCAGTCACTTCCTGGTCCGCTGGAAATCCTCATGTCCCTACACAAATCAGCCAGGCCCTTGGGCTTCTGGCAGGGCGCTCTGTGTTTTGGGTTGTCACTTTTTCAGCCATTCCCGAAACACCCTGCTCCCTGCAGTCCTAGCTTTCTTAAAGAGCAAAGGATTGAGGGGCTAGGAAAAGAGGCAGCCCTGGGGTGACAGCTCCGACTTCTGTTACTGTAGCAATTCACCTCACTCTTGCTACAGTGTCTTTCACAAACCACTCAGCTCGAAAGGCTGTTCGTGGTTTCTTTCGTAGCCCCGTGCCCCCTGATTTCTCGTTTATGCTGGTTCCTTTGCAACTGTGCCTTGTTGAGACAGCCACTCTTCGGGTGGATCCATGGCCTCCCTTTAGAATCAAGCCTCATTAACAGGCTGGGTGGCCAATCTCGCTCGAGGTAGCTCCAGCAGAAGAAGAGCTCGGTGTGGCTCAAGAGCTTGTCTCTCTTACCAACAGTCGGTCCAATAAGATACCACCTCACCGACCTCGTCTTGCTAATACCCTGGGATCAACCCAGCTACAATTACATGCAGCTCTAGCTTTTCTCGGTCTGGGGTGACCTCTCCCTTGGTGCCAGCTGGGATGTGATCTGTGCTCCCTGCTGCTCTGTGAAATATAATCCTCTGCCCCCCAAATCCTGCCTGGCTCAGTTCTTCATGCAGGCAGGAAATGGATCACCTGTGCAGAGTAACACGGTTCCAATACAACTTCTTCACAAATTGCTGTTAGTTCTCTGCTTAGAGCCTTTGTTGAGTGAACAAAGCAAAGTGGTAGGATAACGAAAGGCAGTTCAAGAAAGCTGCGTGTCACATTTTTCACCATGTGGGGCTATGTTTCAGTAACTCTCTGTTTTCCTTTCTGTCAGCCGGAAGGAGAATGCAATCTGGAAACTGAAAAATGCCACTATGCTCGCCAAGAGCATAGCGCTGGGCCGGGAGCCTCCTCAGACAGGTATGTGCAAACGTTCATAGGGTGCAGCAGGCTTCTTTTGCTCAGTTGCCAAAGGAAATGGGCCACGTTTAAGACAATACTTGGTGGTGATAATAAAACAATCTGGCTCTTACATAGTTCTCGAAGCATGAGAAGTCAGGTATCATTTTTCCCATGGGGAAACTGAGGCACAGGGCAGGGAAGTGACTTTCCTGAGATCACCCAACAGGCCAGTGGCAGAGCCAGGAACTGTATCCTATCCACTAGGCCACACTTCCACTTCCATTGTGCTTATACCACTCTTGCTGGAGCCCTTGGGAGCCATTAACGAGTGCCCCTGTGAGGCAGCTGAATAAGGGTACGTCCACACTACCTGCCGGATTGGCGGGTAGCAATCAATCTATCGGGGATCGATACATCGCGTCTTGTCTAGACACAATAAATCGATCCCCGAACGCGCTCCCGTCGACTCCGGCACTCCACCAGGGCGAGAGGCGGAAGTGGAGTCGACGGGGATCCCACGCCGTGAGGACGGGAGGTACGTCGAAATAAGATACGTCGACTTCAGCTACGGGAATAGCATAGCTGAAGTCGATGCATCTTACATCGGCTCTTCCCCCTCTCACCTCCCACCCCCGGTGTAGACCAGGCCTAAGAGTTATCCTTCCTCTGTGAATGGGGAAACCGAGGCAGAAAAAGTAAAAAATCTCCCCCAGTTCCTGCATCTCTTAGCTGATGTGAGGTTTGAGATCTTACAGGTCCCGGATATGCGCGGTCCTGGTTCTGGGTTTGACACAGGTTACCTTTGTTAATGGATAGCCAATAAGCAGGTCGTTCATGACAGGGCTGCACCAGCTCCCTTGTATTGTGGCTACCTGCCTCTAGGTACGTCCGCGGGAGTCCCAGCTGTCCGCCCAGGTCCTTATGATAGAGGAGCGAGTGTGCTCCCAGATAGAGCTCTGCTGTTCTCAGCATCTGCCTCTTCTCTGTTCCCTGGCTAGGGATTCCTCTTTTCGAAAGGGAGTGGAGTGACGGGACCTAGCCACCATATTAGAGCAGCTAACATTTAACCCTCTGGATCTTTACAGGTGATTCAGTGGCAGAGGAAGTTGGTGTTAAAGTAGGATTAAATTTGGGAGTTCTCGGCTTGGACCATGCCGTGCTCAGTGACACTGCAACGTGCCCTGCTTGTTTGGGGCCCTCTGTAACCTCCGCTTAAAGTTGTTGCATGTTCTTGTTTTTATTTTTTTAAATGTAGCAGAGAAGAAATCCAAACTCCTGACACAAAAAACCTTTGATATCTCTGGGAGCCTGAGGAAACTCAACCAAAGTCAAAACAAGGCAATCCTAGATGCTCTGAGAAAACCCTTCACTCTCATCCAGGGACCACCAGGTGAGACAAGAGGGGGGTACCTGCATGCGTTTGTATGGGTGATAGCACTTTTTATGGAAGCTGCTTGAGCCTGGCCTGCTGTTCCCCCAGAGTCCTCTGCTCGTGACATTCGGGCCAAGTCCTTGAGGTGACGTGTTCTTTTTGGGACCACACGCAAGCGAGACAGAAGTGGGGTGGGGCAGTGACACTCAGGGCCGTGCAAATCCATTCAGTTCTAAATTCTCAAACACGCCAGCCTGGAAAGTCTCGCTGCTCCACTCGCCAACGACGGGGTGTTGGAACATTCTCAGCAGACCTTGTTTCATCCAGGCACGGGGAAGACGGTGGTTGGGGTCCATATTGTCTACTGGTTCAACAAGCTGAATGAGGAGAGGCTGGAGAAGGAACCATCTCTGGATGATGCAGAAAAAGCAAGAAAATGCATCTTGTACTGTGGCCCATCCAACAAGTCTGTCGACGTTGTTGCAGGTAACTTTGCATGCTGACTGCTGAGGGTCACATGATACAGGCTTTTTATTTACCCCTTTTTGGGGGGAGCTGGGAGGGAAGAGGGGGAGAGATCCTCCTAGTCCAAAATTCTTTAAATGCAAACAAGGCAGTGGCAGATCAGAAGTTGCAGAGGGGGTGGGAATAGTACATCTGGCAAAGCGAAATAATGCATGTTCTTTAATAGCAGATGGTCCCTACGCTCAGGGTGCCTGGTGCAGCTTGCATTGAAGTCTGGGATTGCTGCAGCATCCCTTTGCTCTATAAAAGACCCCAAGTTGCTTGGAGATCTGTGCCTTTTGAGTGCAAAGCTGTATATTGGGACCCTGCGGCTAAAAGGGCTTGTTGCCGGGGGGCATCTTAGGAGAGCAGGAGTCCTGGTGTCACTCAGTGGAGTCTATTCCGCTCCCTCCCCAGAGATGCTGTTGAAGATGAAGGGGAACCTGAAGCCTCTGAGGGTTTATGGCGAGGCAATGGAGTCGATGGAATTCCCCTACCCTGGGAGCAACCGGCACTTCTCCCGGAAGGCCCTGCGGGATGCAAAACCTAAGCCAGAGCTCAGGTAGGACAATGCAACTCCAAGCAGATTAAAGCAAGAGTGTATCCTGAGTTCACCCCACCCTGGAGCTGAGGAAGCTATCCTATAATCTGCTCAAGAGAGGGCAGAGACATCCTATTGCAGTGTACGGGGGAACTGCAGGTTGGGAGTGGGGAACTATGGGCAGGAGGGGCTCTGGACTAGAATCTGAATCCTTCCAGCACCATCAGATGCCACTTAAGTCATGAACAAGGCTCCATCATCTCTGCCTATGCCAGGCCACTTTCTGCGTGTCCTCTCTGTTAAGTCCCCTACGTTTTCCCTTTCTGAGTAGGGAGGGTTTTCTGTCGATGCCCCCTTTCATGTGTCCCTCCAGCTGCCCACCAGCCCTGGCAGATGCTTGGACATATCTGGGACATGTATTTAGAATGAAGCCATCTTCTTTTCTGGATAACTTCAAAAATAAGAGGTTACTGAGCTCCCTGACAAATGTTGACATTTGTTATAAATTCATTCAGTTTACTAACTGGAATAGAAAGAAGAAAATCTTTTGATCCATCTAGGGAGAAATAAGCAAAGGGCCTGAAAAAATGTAAAAGCTGGGATATATTTTCTTAGAGATGCCGCTGGCGTATAACCAAGCTGGTGTACTCCATTGTAGCGGGACATCTCCCAATGTACATGGATGTGGGTGTGTATAATGTTTATATTGAAAAATCCTTTTTTTTTTTTTTTTTTAATTTCAGTGAAATAATTTTGCATCACCGAATCCGGCAGCCGTCCAATCCTTTTTGGCGACAAATCCGTGACTTTGATGCAAAAGTGAAAAGAGAAGAGCCGATATCAGAAGAGGAGGTTAAGAGGTGAGTGAAGAGAGACCCACATGAGAGGTCTGGCTATCGTTGGCTGTACTGGAGCATGTATTAGTATGAAATAGCCAGTACCTGTATGCAACACAGTGCAGTTACTCAAATCCCCACCAGGGAGAGGTTTAGGATGCAGTTGCTGGGCCAGAACCTCAGCTGGTATAAATCAGCATAGCTGCATGGAAGTCAATGGAGTTTTGCTGATTTACACCAGCTAAGAATCTGGCCCTCTTAACCATTGCCGAGATTGGAAATTGAAACTAAAGAACAAACCACATCATGTTCCTGAGGTTGCTTTTAAAAAAACCAACAAATACAACCAAATCCCATTGAAACTGTAGCACAGAATATGCTGTGGAGATCGTAACTCTCTGAATCCTCCGAGAGAGAATATGCATCAGATGAAGCATTTTCTATTGTCAACTGAGCATAAAGGGGTACTTCCTCAGGGTAACACTGTAGCTGTGAGTGCCTCTAGAGTTCTCTCTGCTTAGAGGGCTCCTCTTGTGTGGTTCATGAGACACTGGGCTGTTGGACTAAAAAATGACGCTACCAGGACTGAGGGCATGGAAGAATTTTTGGACTGTGTTTGTGCCCTGAAGCTATAGGTTCCATGGATTTCAGACTGCAGAGTGTCTCCAACGGGGCCTGTCGGAAACCCTTTATGGAGGGGTCCATGCTGGGGGGAGGGTGGGGTGTAACCCCTTGCGAAGGTGTATCCCGTTTCTGGAGTAGGAACTGAGCAGAGGTGAAAGCTTCACAAGTGCTGCCGCTAGTGTGGAATCTGACATCCTTCACCTCAACCTACAGGTACAAAAGCCTGTTGTTAGAAGCCCGTGTGCATGAGCTGCAACTCCACAATGTGATCCTGTGCACATGCTCTGCTGCCTCTGCTGCCTCCCTTGTGGACAACTTGAACGTCAAGCAGATCCTCATTGATGAGTGCGCCATGTCCACTGAGCCAGAGACCCTCATACCCCTGGTCAGCTACAAGACGGTGGAAAAGGTGAGTCCCTCATAGTGGTAAGTCATTAGGATGCTGTCAGTTGCCTCTGGAATTACTCCCTGCTCAGAGGATCTCTCCATTGGCTCTGCACTCATTCTAGTACAGTTCTCAAACTAGGACCGCCGCTTGTTCAGGGAAAGCCCCTGCTGGGCCAGGCCAGGTTGTTTACCTGCCGCGTCCGCAGGTTTGACCGATCACAGCTCCCGCTGGCCATGGTTTGCTGTTCTCGGCGAATGGGAACTGCAGGAAGTGGCGGCCAGCACGTCCCTCGGCCTTTGTCGCTTCCTGCAGCTCCCATTGGCTGAAAACAGCGAACCCTGGTCATTGGGAGCTGCGATCGGCCGAACTTGTGGATTCGGCAGGTAAACAAACCGGCCCGGCCTGCCAGGGGCTTACCCTGAACAGTGTTATCAAACCCTAGTTTGATAACACTGCTCTAGACCGTACCTCACTACTCATTGAAGTTTGCAGTCATATTTCAAAACTGTCCCTGATGGCCCCTGTGGTGATGCATGCACTCTGTGGTGTCTCCTCCTTGTTTTCGGCAGCATGGAGCACCAAGCAGAAGCACTAGGATGCTTGACGTTCTGCCACATTATGAATCACCCTTTTATCTTGCAAGTGAGGCTCAACTCCGGTCAAACTGGTGTGATGCATCCCAGGCTCAAGTGGACATTGCACATCTGCATTCACACCCCTCTGCATAAACACACATACCCAAAAAGATCATGTGCACACACGTCAATATAGTGTATAAACACACACTTAATGGGGGTCTATTATGATGGTGACAACTGCAGTATAAAACTGGTCTATATGCTCCCTAGCTAATTACTTGACCCAAGTATCTCATCTCAGCCCCACAAGTGCAATCTTTCAAACATGCTAAATCCATATTTTGGCTTGACTCTCCTAAAAGCACATTTGGAGCTGGAGAGAAAAGTAGATGGAAGATGTGGATGCTATTTTGGCGTTCTCTGGAATAGGCATTTGTCACTGCAACCAGAAAAGGTGCTGGCCCGGATAGACAATCTCAGTGTGATGAGATGTGTTGTGCGTGTCATATTGACCCACCTGGCCCTGGCCCTGAAGTTGGAGAATATAATGGAGATTCTGGCAGGCTTTTGCTCAGCAAAGTGTCTTGAATAACAAGTGACACCTAGACTGTAAGCTAGGGACTGTGTTCTTTGGTGGGACCCTGATCCTGGATTGGGATTCATAGGGGCTGCCTGAATAGAAATAAAGAGTAATAACGTATGTGCCTTCACACACATTCCTCCAACAAGTTAACTGGAAGGAGTAGGGTGGGAGAGGCAGAGAACTGGAGCCTATGTGTTCACTCCATGTATTCCAGGTTGTTTTGCTTGGGGACCATAAGCAGTTGCGGCCTGTGGTCCACAACGATTTCTGCAAGAGCCTTGGCATGGAGACGTCCCTCTTTGAACGTTACCAGGACCAAGCCCAGATGCTGGACACGCAGTACCGCATGGTAGGAGTCCCGTGGTGGTCTTTCTCCCACCTCCCGCCATAGGAAGTGCTGTTGGCTTGCTCCAGCCCGTTGGGATGCGGATATTCTGCTGTAACATCTCCTCTGCCCGGGATGCTCCTCTGTTAATCCAGAGTCTGCCCTGAGTATTTACCTTTAGGGAAGCCTTCCTAGATACTGTTTTAGTCAGGATAGGCTACTCTCCACTGCAGAAGAGCTTTCTGAACTTGGTTTTCTCAGCTTCCCTAGAATGTTCGCCAACTTTTCACTAGTTCTTCTCGCCTCTTAGATCGTCAGCTGACAATGGGCAGATACAGGGTCACGGGGGGGTTGCTGATATGTTTAGTGTAACCCTTTAGTCGATCTAACTGGCATATTGTTAATCAGTAAATACACATTCCTATCACTGATACTGTCCTCCATACTCCTATTTGTTACCTCCACCCACAGGTTGTCTTGTCATAAATTAGACTGTGTAATTTCTTGCATCTGAAGAGGTGAGGTTTTTTATCCACGAAATCTTATGCCCAAATAAATCTGTTAGTCTTTAAGGTGTCACCGGACTCTTTGTTGTTCTTATGGAAAGACAGTCCTTGTCTCAATGTGCCTAGTACAATTGGGCCCTGATCCTGACTCACACCTTCGGATGCTGTCACAATACAAATAATTCATAGGTCCTAATGCTGGAAGGGACCATTGTGATAATCGAATCCGACCTCCTGTATAATGCAGGCTCTGGGATGGCTCTGAATTAATTAATTAGCAGTAGCCACCTTCAGTGGGTTCAATACTGGAGGACTTACTGCTTTATAGAATGCACAAGTGTTGATCTAGGTGACGCAGGCCAAAACGGCAGTCACCGTGCTGCTTGAGCGGGCGCTGCCTTCCGGTTTAATTGTCAGAAGAGCTTTTCTGTAAAGCATTGGACATGTTATAAATAGCAGATGGGCAAAATGTTGGTTGGCCTCTGATTTTGCCCATGCAATTGATTGATATGGGAATACACAACTCAAGGGGCTGGATACCCAGTTGTCACATGCAGAATGCGTGTTTACACACCGGCTCTCTTGTCCATATCTATCAGTATACAGGTGACACTGAATTTCTTGCCCTTTCCATAGGGGCAGCATTTTGGAGGCTATTAAGAATGGCTCTGTAGCCGGTTGTATGAAGAGCTATGGCTTGAGAAATTGCTGGTAGACAGCCTGCTTAAAGAGGTACTGTGGGACCCGGAGCTGTCACTCTTGTTACTCACCCAAGGTTCTCTCCTTTTGATCTGTCAGCAAAAGGACATCTGCAGGTTCCCATCCCAGGAATTTTACAGGAGCAAGCTGACGACCTGCCCCGAGCTTAAACGCGCTCCCAGCGCACTCGAACACAGACACAAAAGCGGCTGTCCAATCATCTTCGGGCACATAGAGGGGAAGGAGCAGAGTCTGATGGTCTCTACCGAGGAGGGAAACGAGAATTCCAGGGCTAACCTGGAAGAAGTGGAACAGGTGGTGAGTAGCCAGCAGGGCATTTTTTGCTGGCAGATGGTGAGGGTGGAATAAGGCAGCACTTGGACTTAGGGACATATTGTTTGACATCTGGTATTGTTTGCTTGCTGGGTGGGTCCCATATAATAGTTATCCAGCCTGAAATGCTCTTCAGCCAATCAGCTGCGAACGTTGACGGTGGTGTTCAGTCTATGCAACCCAGCTGCCATTTTGTCACTGAAAGGAGTTGCTAAGAGACGCATAAGATCTAAACATTAATAAGGTCAATGCATCCATCGAAACAGCACAGCCCTCGCTGTGCCCATTGTACAAGCTGTGACGACACGGTTCTCGCACCATCTCTCAGGCCCGTGCTGATGGACACTTACGATCAGTCTGCATTCATAAAATTCTGCCAGGGAGCCTCATGCTTCTTGCCAGCCACCTGTTTTCTGCACAGCGAACAAGCTCTGGCCCCACCTTCCTGTGTGCTAGAGACAGTCTTTGTATCAATCAGCCATTGGTGAAATACCACAATGCGTCTCGGTGAGATGCAGGAGCAGGTTTCTGTGCATGGAGCGTATCCTGCTAGGGAAGGACGGACTCCAGTGGTAACGGGAGAGTGAAGGTTGAGTCCCACCAAAGCTCAGCTGGGGGAAAGGATAGGGCTGCTCCTGTCTCCCCGTCCCTTGGGCGGCTCCATTATTCCCTCTGTCTATCAAGTCCCTGGTACAGCCAGACTACCACTACCTCTTAGCCATGCTCTCTTCCCTGGTGGCTGGCAGCAGCAGAGGGAGCAATGAGAGTAGATGAGTCTTCCCTGCCCTCAGTGCCAGGAACAGAATGGCCCCAGTGACCGGTTGGTGTCCATGGAGCCCTGGTGGAGGTACTGGAGCTGACAGGAGCTCATGGGGAATCTCAGAGACTGTCCCAGGCAGCCCCTCGCATTCACTTGTTTTCACACATCCAGTGAAAGGCCCAGGCCCAGGCTTGGTCTGACCAGTGGGGCTGGGCCACGTTGTTCGGGAAAGCCCGGCTTACATCACTATTTGGTGAGCACAAGCCAGTGCACAGGCTGGTCACGGGGAAAGCATTAGAGTGATGTTAACAACTGCTGCCTTTAAACGCTGCTGTAGCCAGCACAGCTCTGGTCTGCCGTGGACGGGCCCCAAAGGGAGCATTGGTCAGGGCTTGCTGAAATATCCAGCACCAGTTCAAAGATGTATGGTCCTGCTGATGTCGCAGCTAGCAAAGGCTCTCCGCAGTGTGTCAGTGGGAAGCCCTTGCTCACCCTTAGTTAATGTGGCTACCAGCACAAAACCAAGAGGAGATTGTCCTGCATCTATTTCCCCCCCTCTCCCTTTTTAATTGTCTTGTTCCTGGGTTGACACAGTGATGTCACAAGGAGTTGTGCTCTGCCTCACTGAGCCCTCGGAGAGCCATGGGTAGGGCTGGGAAAGCCAGGCTGAGTTTCCCTGCTTTAATGTTAAAATCTCTGGCTTTGCTGCCCAAGAATAGCTCGACACCAGTCTCTTCCTCCACCCCCTTGGTCTCCTCGCCATGTGGACGGAGATCGGGGAGAGGCTGGGATGAGCGGTGCAACCACATACCAAACCAGTGTTGGTGAAAGGGGCCACGTGGACAAGGAGCCAGAGTGCATCACTGAGTGGGGTGTCAACGGGATGGCATAAAGCAGGAGGGAACCTCGTGTCTTCTCTTCCTTCTTCCTTCCCAGTCTGAGGGACCTGTTCTCCTCTGTCCCTCCATAGCAATTCCACCTGTGTGTGGAATGAAGGGAAAGGCTGTTTTTTCGCCCAAACAAGCAGGAGCTCATGTTGTGTTCCTCCTCAGGTGAGGATAGCAAAGCAGCTGACCCTGGATGGCACCATCAAGCCAGTGAGTGTTGCCATCCTGAGCCCGTACAACGCCCAGGTGTCGGAGATAAACAAGCGTCTCACCCAGGAGGGTGTCCGTGGGATGACGGTTTGCACCATCATGAAAAGCCAAGGTAAGGTCGTAGGGAACGGCAGAATTCTCTATTTTAGCTTCCAGCTGGTGTGAAGTAAGATCATTACCCTTCCCCACCCTCCTGTGGGGTACAGCACCGTGTCACACTGAATCACCAAATCTCCTGGGTCAGGGCTTGCATCAGCCACCAGGAGAGACCCCACGGAGCTGACGTTCTGGGTGATTCTTGGTCGCAATCGGCAGCGAAGGGAGCCCTTGAAATACGTATTTAGAGAAATCCCCAAAATCTTTGTGTCTCAGAAAACCAGCCGCATGGATGGAGCGCAATTGTTGAACATAAGTGAAGAAATTAAATGTGAATGACGCTTGGAGGGGAGGTCGGGGTTGCTAAAGTGAGCATTCGTCATAGAGCCAGGGTTTGCAGCTGCTCTCGTAAAAAAGACGATGGGATACAGTAATGGCTCCAAAGCTGTAGGAACACAGCTGTAAGCTGCGATATTCTAGACTTTTGCTGTAGAGGAATGGATGTTATTCCAGTAGGGAAGCATAACTGGACACTTCCTGGCTAAATGCCTTTAACTTCTCCATCAATAAAACTGGTGCACTTCCTTCTCTCTAGGGAGTGAATGGAAGTATGTGATCCTGTCCACTGTACGCTCCTGCTCGCGATCGGATATTGATAGGAAACCCACCAAAAGCTGGCAGAAGAAGTATCTGGGATTTGTTATTGACCCAAACCAGGTCAATGTAGCCATCACTCGGGCTCAAGAGGGGCTCTGCATTATAGGTGAGTCTCCTGGGAAGGTGCATGAAGCTAGGGTGGGAGAAGGAAGTGGGGATCCGAACTTAGAGGCAAAAGAAGATGGTCTGTCTTCGTTTTTCTATCCGTTACAGTGTCAGTGATTTTGAAGTTCGAGTGGCTGGGAACCAACCCATGTATTGGAACTACCCGTCAGAGTGGAGAGCAGTGATCATATGCGTCTCTCGCATGTTGTTAACATACATTGAGTGTATTGCCTTGTTTCTCTGTTTTTGATCATATTCTTTCTTTGCTTGCATGCTGGATCTCTAGTCCAGCAGTCTAGCAAGATGAGGCCCTGAAACATAAACTCTTGTGTCAGAGGCCCAGTCTGAGGCCTGAAGCCTGAACCAAAGTACTTCCAGGCATTGCTAAGCAAAAGCTGGGCTGTGAGCCAGAGGCAGGCCCCACTCACAGAAGTTGGCGAGAAGAGGGCTGCTAGAAGCAAGTGCATCTTAAAGGCAGGGTCAAAAGGACAGCCTGATGGATAGATCTGTTTGAAACAACATGATCAAAGGAGGAGACAGCCCCTAATGAGCCAAGGGGCTGTACCTCAATACGTCAGGAGGGCTGAGTGATCTGTCCTGTAACTGTATAAAAGTAGGTCCTGGAGTGCGCATCTTTGTCCGGCCTAGGGGGCAGTGGAGTGTCCGCCACTGACTGAGCTGTGTCCATTGCCGGGGGCACATATTCGTAGTATGTCCTGTAGAGTCTACGGGAAACTATTACTGTGCTTCGTTTGACAATAAACCTGGCTCGGGTTCCTTCGTACCTTACTAGAGTCTGTGGTTGTTGGGGGTCTCTCGGGGTTTGCTGTGTCCGCTACCTGCGCAGAGCCAGGGCAGCACACAGAGGGAACACGCATGCAGCCGACTGTTACCATCGTGCAAGAGCAGAGCACCACACCGGTAGCTACTGCCTACAAGCAGAATTTGACCTGTTGGTCACTTGGACAGGATATGTTTACAGTGATGTGGCAATGGGGGGGGCCTTGGCTGGGGACTTCGGAGCTGAAGGAAACGTCCCCCCGGGTTATCCAGCAGTTTGGCTTTTTTCTCCAGGCCCAGAGGTTACAGACGGGTCCGCCAAGCGTTCTGTGGAAACAGATTAGCCTCTTCTGCTCACTGTTTGTTGTTTTTCCCTTCTGCCAACAGGAAACCGTTATCTCCTGGAATCCAGCCCTTTGTGGAGGAGACTGCTGGAGCATTACAAACGGATGGGATGCAGCACTTTGGCTCACGACATTCGAGTCAGGAAGAAGTCAGCCCTTCGCTGAGGTGAATGGATCACAACTGGCTAAACCAGTCCCTGCCCGAAATGTTTGCTGGGCCCATTGGGGAACAATGCTGCATTCAAGCCTCATTTTCACCCGTCAGGCAGTAACCAGTGAACAAAAGGCACCAGGGACTGGCAAGCTGCACTGTCCTTGCATGTTGACCACTCACCTTAAGCTTTTTTTAATGAAAAGGCAACCTTGGATCAAGACTTTCAGCATTTGCAAACCAAAAAGCTTTGGTGCAGGGGGAGGTTGTGCCATGTTGTGGAAGCCAAGAGAGCCTCAGTGGAATTCCCAGCCTGCCTTTTTGTGACAGCAGCTATTCTTTGGGGACCAAATAGATATTTCCACTTCATCAGGAGCCGAAGGATGGCGTGTGACAGACCTGCAGCTGAGCTGTGATGTGTCGTGCTAGGATCAAGGCTGCCGAGTGCTACCGCTAATTCTGAAACCCAAGGCCAGGAACCTGCTACAGCTATCTCATTTCTCAAAGCAGAAAGAACAATCTGTGTTTTACTTTAAATGAAGGAAGAAACAGGGAGAAAACCAGCAAAACCAAACCCAGAACATGAAATATTCTTGGCCTTTAAGAATTGGTAATTATCAATTAGCCAAGGCTAAGTATTTTTATAAATAGACATATTGACTCTTAGTCAAAGGAAGTTGTGATGACCAGTATAAAGCAAATGAAGACCATGCAGGACAACCTCTACCAGCAGATTTTGACATTGTAAAGATATTTTTAAGCTGCCCACCTAGTTTTACTTGAAAATGTTTCCTCGTGTAAAGAATGTTTCCTCGTTTTGTTTTGTTTTAAAGCTGCTTCTAACTTATTGACTTTTAACTCAGTGAACTTTGCTTTGCAATCAAAGGCCCATTCTTTTGGCCATGTGATATGTATGTGTATATATTTTTAAAATAGCCAAATTCCTGTGCACTGGGAGGTGTAAATCAGTAGAGAACAGGAGGCTGACAGGAACAGGAATTATTTTTCCCAGTAATTCAGTTCTGGTCATGCCTGTGTAGTAGTGAAATGGTGCTCAGCACTGAGCCTTGTTAAGCTGGAGCTGCTTATGTAGGTGTGGTATTTCTGGGGGACAGCACCCTAATCTCATTAGTCCAGTTCTGACTATACGTGTGCCTGCCTCAGCACTCTCTGAGACCAAACACACAGACACCTGTAGATGTCCATGTAAGACTGATCCAAGCTGCCATTGCAACAGTTTGTTGTTTTTTTGTTTTTTTTTTAATCAAATGAAAACAATGTGGGCCAAGTGTCGTCCCTGTACTGACCTTTGTGACTTCAACAAGAGTTGTAGCAGGGATGAATGAGTGTTGTGTTTGCAGGGCTCCTTTCCCAATGGGAAGGAATGTGCAATAAGAGAACCTGAACAGCCAGCATGTAATGTCATGCTCCATTTCTGTGATCCTTCCTGCTAGGTTTGAGTCATGTGCAGCCACGGAAAGGACAGAAGCTGTGGAGAAGGTTCTCATTCCTCTACTGTTTGTTTTGAAACTGCTTGCTTGCTCTCCTGCCATGTAGTAGACCTGGTTTCTGGTGAAAGAGAACACACACATCTGCTCTTCTAGTACTGCAGCATTTGGGTCCAAGTCCCATGTCTGAGGAAAGAATGCAGAAGGCTTCCTCATTATTTCTAAGGGGCACTGGGTAAAGGCTGGTCATAGAATCTGAGGCCGGAAGGGATCACCACCTCATCCAGACTGACCTCTTGTGTATCACAGGCCACTGCACACTAAGCCCAACCACCAAAGTTTTACAGCCCTCAAGAGACCAAACTCTTATGTGCCACAGGCAGAGAACAGGTGAGTTCTCAGGCCTGACAGTTGTCCCACATTGAAGCCTCTTATCTCAAGGATTCCAAATGGGCCTTGTTTTTGCAAACTAATTGTTTTTATGACTCCAGAATAAATTCTAAACAGGGGTCGCTTTGTGGACTAGTGAAACGGATGGTGACGGTATTGGAATCCTTAAACACTTCAGTATAGTGCACGCATCCCACAAGAGAGAACATTGTATAGCTCGCACACTCATCGTGGTCCCTTTAAGCCCAGTGGGCCTTATTCTCCTCCCTCTAGTGTAAATCCAGCATTTCTCCATGGAAAGAATGCAGGTTACACCAGAGTACAACTGGTATAAATGAGAGGAGAACCAGACGCACTGTAGGGGCTTAGTTTGATACTGCTGAGCATTATTTAGCCGTGTTACTTTGGCGTGTACCATTTTCCACTTGTTTGTATTTAAAAAAAACAAAAACAAAACACCCCCCTCTCCGCCAAACTACTACACCTTGTGAGGCAAAGTCTAGAGTGAAGTACTTTGTCCAGTCACTGTTATCTTACAAGGCAACAGATCAGCATCTTCCCGGAAACTTATTCTGAAAGAGAACGGTCCCATAACCTGTGTTTGAAAATGCTGCCCTGTGGCCTACCAACTACAGTGAGATCGCAGCTCAGACTGCTGGGTTGCATTGATGTTGTAAATAGGTAGTTGCATAATTGATCATGTAGCCTCAGTAGCCAGGGGTTAGTAGGAAGGGCAATTAATGTAACGTTTTGTAGAGACTATTACTGATAACTGAATACTGCATTATGGACATTGTGCTTCTGGATATACAGAATCAGAGAAGTTAATATGGAAAAGACTCATTAAATGTAGTCCAGCTTCTGATGCGTAGAGAGATTTGAATCAGTTATTTATGATGGAAGGATTTTTACATAAAACTATTGACATAAAGACAAACCTTTTTTTATTATGGGGGGAGGGAAGAAAAAAGCCCCCACTATAATTCCCTGGCACGTGTCTGGCACGATGGTGTGCAGTTTGTCGGCCACATCACAAGCACCACATCTTGGAGTTTGATTAAAAACAAGGCTTGTGAATGGTAAAATAGATCAGAATGGTTTCCTAGGGAGATGCTATGAGTGGGAAATAGTCTTTCATCGTAAACATCAGGAGTTGAACTCCAGCTGGTGCTGACCATAGGTGCATGCCCAAAGAACAGCACAATGGCTGCAATTTGGGTGGAAAGGTGTCCATCCCAGTCCTGAAACCCCTGAAAAGTCATGCACAGCCCACTATGCCGTGCGTCTGACAGGAGTCGTGGCGGGGTGGGTATGGGCTGTAGCGAAGAGGTTGGAGTACAATCTAAGCACAGCACCCTCACCACCCAGGGCTGGTGCAAGGATGCTTCGCGCCCTAGGCGAAACTTCCACCTTGTGCCTCCCTCGCCATCCGCGCCCCCGCCCTGAGGTGCCCCCCCCATGGCAGCACCCCACCCTCTGTCCTGAGGCACCCCCGCTGCCCCAGCTCACCCCTGCTCCGCCTCCACCCCGAGCACACCATCGCTGCTTCACTTCTGCCTCCCAGGCTTGCAGTGCCAAGGAGGAGGCGGGGCAGGGGTGAGCTGAGGCGGCCCTGTCACCACCCCCACTCCATACAGCTTGTTCTTTCTGCAGGATTGGGGTAAGGGGCTGTCTTTGGGTTCTCAGACGGAAGACAAGCACCTGTTAAAATTGCCTTTGTGGTACACGTCCATTCATACTGGAGGGTAGCGTCGCTTTCCCCACCACTGCCTAGACTTTGACCCTATGTGAGTTCAGGAAAGGTGATCTGCATGTAGAGTAAATAGTGTCTCAGGCTTCAAGCCGACTGACGTGATTTTAGCAATCTCCCGTGGGTCTGCTCCTGCTCCCAGTAAAACCAATAGAAAAATCTTCCTTGGCTTCAGTAGGAATAGACTGTGGTGCTGTTCCTGAGGAGCCGTTCAGCTGTGTAGAATATGATCCACTGCAATAAATCAGTTTTTAAATGGAAATAAAATGTTACATGTTGTGAAATGCAAATTAAGGAACCTTAAACGTGACAGGTTTTTTATCTTGTGTGTGTCTGTAATGTGTGACTTGTAACAGGTTTGGAACAACATTTTGGATACAAATATTTTTATCTGCCCCTAATGTTTTTAAATAAGAACCTCAACATTCCTGTTTCATATTTAAGCCATAATTGTAAAGATGATTGAATTTATTAAATGAAAAATGTTTATTTATGGGGATGAGGTCTCTGTGTGTGTGTGTCCATGCGTGAATAGACTCTGTGCTGTATTTAATTGAAAGGATTCTACAGAACTGAATCTGGACAGAAACATGGGAAAAGAGGAAGTTAGCATTAACCCCAATATTCAACAGAAGAAAAACTGTTTTACAGAGGTTGATCACCCTGGAGATTTTGCCCTCTCCTGTTTTAAGTCAAAAAAGGATCTTTTCCTGCACTGTAGAGTATTACCATGGGATGGGAAATGAGAGGGCAACTACATGGCAGAGGCTGGTGGAAGGAACCTGGGCAGTGGTGAGTGACCGTGGGGATTGGGATTTAGGTGAGTATGTGCGTGTAAAGAGAGCACTGTTGCTGTGACAAGGGGCAATGAGGAAAGGACACAAGGAGTCGGGGGGGGGGGGGAAGGGCAATGAAAAGTGAGGACATTATGTGGGATGAAAGCACTGGGTCAGCTGTTGATTTGTAGGAAGGCACCGGACAGTGGATAAACTTTCCCTAAATTGTTTTGTGTCAGACACAATGTGGTCATCTTGTTACCCACGGCTATAGTCTGCTTAGCCTACTCGCTACAAGGGGTAGCTGACCTTCATCGGCAACGGCTGGCACAAAGGGTGGGTGGAGCACCAGGTGGTGGTGACTGTTAAATTGTGTTGTTTTCAGACCATAAAGATGTATATGAGGCACTTTGTGAAATTACAATTTAAGACAGAACAAGCTCAATTTTTATGCAAAAACCTTTAAAAATACATTTTAAATTTTACTTATTCAACTTCTTTGAATTGATAAAATTAGAAAATTCTCATCTGCTGCTTCATCCATCAGGGTTCGCACATGGTGCTCTCCATGTCTTCGTCAGGATAAGGTTTTGTCTTCAATGTGATGGTATCACGCCACTGTTCATAGACGAGTGTGTAAGCCTCTGCCCTTTTAACTGTGAATCTATAGGATCTGTCAGACAGCAGGTTCCGGATTTCACACATGTTGGACGTGACCGGCATTATTCCACACTGGATCCGCTCTTGCTGGGCTCGGGGCTCCAGTAGCTTAAACCTGAGTTCATACTGTTCAGGCTGTGACTGTTGACTTGTGATAAACCACTTGAGGCTCACCCAGTCCTCATGTGCCACTGATTCCTTTCGATCAAACATCACTGGCATCTTGGTACTCAGAACAAGCCTAATGTGTGGGATTTTGGTAGCTCCAACATCCGACACCAGACGATGCTTGACATACAACCTTCCAGGAACTAGCATGGCAAGGAAATTATCCATCAGCTCAGACAGATTTGACAGCTTTTGCTTGACTAAGTCCCACTTGGCGAGGAATGTTGCCATGTCATAGGTCTCCAGGAAGTGGACCAGCTCCTCCCGCCCCTGTTCCAATTGTTCTAACAGGTCAGTTAAGAGCAACAACTGGATTTTGGTTTGGACTGTTCCCACCTTCTTCATCCTCTGGAATCTCCAGGGGTCAATCAGCTGGAACATTGTGGTGGGCAGCATGAGGTGGTTCTGGTCTCCCAGTGCCAAATGCTTGGGCAGAATTTCAATGTAATAAGAGCACTTTTTCAGAAGCTCAATTCGCTTATGGTGGCGTTTCAGCAGGTGGAGACTCAAGTCAGTGTGCAGGAACTCCAGCACAATGTTCTTCCTCTCCATGTACATCTTCCAGGTTTCATTCTCCTGATCCTCCTCTTCGCTGTACAAAATACTCTGCAGATTGTTTTCTATCTCATTCAAATACACATCCATGGTTCCAAAACTCATAGTTGCTGTGCAGGAAAGCAACAATAACATCATTTAAGAACCAAAGGAAAAGCAGTCAATATGGAGCATACCATGATGGTGACTGCTGTTTCCTTATACTTCTTTAATTATAAATTATCTTAGAAATTAGAGATGGGATAAGAACTGTTAGACTCAATCAGGCTCCCTGCCAATGCAAGAACGTTTCTTTCTAACATTATGATTTTGTCTAGTCTAGTCCTAAATATCCCAATCAACTGGGCTCCTGCTATTTCCCTTGAAGGACTATATCTTTGTTTAATAGATAAGAACATAAGAATGGCCATACTGGGTCAGACCAATGGTCCATTTAGCCCAATATCCTGTCTACCGATGGTGGCCAATGCCAGATACTTCAGAGAGAATGAACAGGACAATTGGTGAGTGATCCATCCCCTGTTGTCCACACCTAGCTTCTAGCAATCAGGGTCTAGGGCCTCTCTCAGAGCAAGGGGTTGCATCCCTGACCATCTTGGCTAATAGCCATTGATGGACCTATCCTCCATGAACTCATCTAATTGTTTTTTTTTTTAATCCCACCATAGCTTTGGCCTTCACAACATCCTCTGGCAAAGAGTTCTATAGGCTGACTGTGTGTTGTGTGAAGAAATGCTTCCTTTTGTTTGTTTTAAATCTGCTGCCTAGTAATGTCATTAGGTGACCCCTGGTTCTTGTGTTATGTGAAGGGGTAAATAACTGATCCTGATACTCGCACATTTTTTCCTCATCTCATTTGTTCTATTGAGACCACTTTATACCGCCCTAAGTTATCTCTTTCTCCATTCTTGCTGGTCATTCACATCTCTCATATCTGCAGATGTCTACATCCCTCCCTTAGTTTGGTTAGCCAAGCTATACACACATTCAGGTCTTAGGCTTTCCTTTAGGAGTTTTTCCACCTGAGATGGGACTTGAACCCACAATCTCTGGCTTAGAAAGCCAACGCCTTATCCATTAGGCCACTGGGGCCCTTTAGGCAGCTGCAGGATATTGGCTTCAAATCAGCTTGGCTACTGTCTTTAAAAGACCTCCAATCTATCAACATCTTTCTGGGAGTGCAGTGGCCTGAACTCAATGTGATGGTCCCAGTGCTACCTCACCAGAGTTGTAAGGAGAGGAACTGTCATGTGTCCTTTCTGTTTGACAGTGCAACCCACTACTAAATGTCAACGTTTTGAATGACCAATCCTTCTCCCCACCTTTCGTTTAGTTTACATTATAATGGTTCAGAATGAATTATATTCATTTGCCTGTGGATGAAACGTGTTATTCTACACGCGTTTCACTGTAACAACATGACACACAACTCGTGGAAAATAACTGTGAACGAAGTAATCGTTAATCAGTCAGAAAAGGAACAATGGAAATGGCCCTTTATAACTCCACCTCTGCTCTGTCTCCTTCGTTGTATCTATTTCCTACAATGACCAAGGCAAGGGTACTATTTGATACCACTGCTGAGCCAATGTAGCCATGGAAGACCTACCTGTATTATCTTTTAGTTGAGGTATCTATGGCTTAGGTATCAAAAACAGAATTGTCAGCTAAATTCCGGTTCTTGAATCTTCACTGACAGTGATAATGACTGAATCAGAATGCAGCTTGTTTTGGATGCCAGTTTGAAGCCCATATTTAGGCTTGAAAATGGAACATAGTTGATATGGAAGACAAAGAAAATGTGCAATGTCAAGCTGTTGCTTTGCTAGCCTAGCTACGCTTCAATACCACGAAGAGGGTGCTAGTGCCACACGGAGAATAGCTCTCAAGTAGCTATCTGACATCCAGGGCATTAGCGGCTTTTTCTCAGAGAGTTGTTTTTTATAAAGTGGTTACAGTGCATAATTCTGAAATTTTACTCTTCCTCCTCACATGTTTTCTGACAAGACCGTGTTACCTAGTGGGTAGAACAGCACCAATCTGTGCCCCATTATCCTCATTTATATAATGAGGTTGGTAATACTTAACTTCATGGGGCATTATATTATGAGATATAATTAAATCTGTGACATGCTTTCAGTCTTTGGATTATAGAAGTGCAAAAGTGTCACTTATTTCTCACGGTGAGTGAGGGAATATCTTCTATTGGACCAGCTTCTACTGGTGAGAGACAAGCTTTTGAGCTTTCAGCATGTACCTTTCCCAGACCTGAAGAAGAACTCGGTGTAGATGGAAAGCTTCTCTCTCTCTCACCTACAGAAATTGGTCCACTACGCCTTGTCTCTCTGATATCCTGGGACCAACACACCATGCACTTACTTTAATGATTATCCTTTCAGTCCCAGGGATACTTTTTCAAGGATGTCCTGAATTTTGTAAACTTTATTCTTTCCACCAGAACAATGTGGGAAAACAAGGTAAAGCCAAAAATTTGACACAGATCAGCCCCAGGGCACCACAGTATAAAATGTAATATAGAGCTAGCAGTTTATTGGGTTATATAGCCCCAAACTTTAGATGATATAAAAACGAGCTCTTACAAAGCTAAATCAAACAGAAATATTTCTGTAATTATTTCTGCATTCCATTGGACAGAGATGCTTTTAAAACACTTGCGTGGTTTTATGGAGGAATAAGGATCTAGCTCAGGGGTAGGCAACCTATGGCACGTGTGCCGAAGGCAGCATGCGAGCTGACTTTCAGTGGCACTAACACTGCCCGGGTCCTGGCCACCGGTCTGGGGGGCTCTGTATTTTAATTTAATTTTAAATGAAGCTTCTTAAACATTTTAAAAACCTTATTTACTTTACATACAACAATAGTTTAGTAATATATTATAGACTTATAGAAAGAGACCTTCTAAAAACATTAAAATGTATTACTGGCACGTGAAACCTTAAATTAGAGTGAATAAATTAACTCAGCACAGCAGTTCTGAAAGGTTGCCAACCCCTGATCTAGCTGCATGCAACAATTGCAGGAATTAGGGCCTAAAAAATGAAAGCAGGGAAGATGCTGAAAATGAAACTGATTATAACTGACAGTGAAATTGGCTTATGCCTTACAGTTTGGTCAGAGAAAGCCAAAAGAGGCAGCGGGATGAGGGAGAAGTGAATTTAGATTTTAACAATGTGTTCAACTTTAGTACCTGAGGCTGATGTAAATTGTTGGGAGGGAGGTGCCTAATTCCCTGAGGAACCTTGGACAATCCCGGCCAGAAGGCCTAAGTGGCAGGCTAGGGAGAGCCTGGTGCTGCCAGTATGATACACAGGGTCTGGTAGGGCTGAACTGTGGCTGCTTTTGTGTTTTCTGTTGTCCCCTAGAAAGAGGTAATTGTTCCTCCTCCTTATGGGCATGACAGCGCAGGGCCCAGTCCGACCCTGATGCAACACCCTGACTCTGGGGGCAGCTGACACTCCAGCCGAGGGGCAGGTGAGGCGCTGGAAGGGAGGCAGCTGGGGTGCCCTGCTAATGGCAGTGAGGGGATCCGGGGCTTGCCCCCCGCCAGCTGGGGAGTGCCAGGCCTCCTTGGCTTCCTCCCTTTGTGCCCAGAGAAGGGACTCCCCCCCCCCCCACTGCCTTAGGGGGCTCCCCTGAGCCTCTGTGCTGGCTCCTGGGAGGGGCTGTCCACCCCCTCCTCTCTGCCCGCCATCCACCCCGGGAGTCCTTCCCTCTCCATACCCCTCCGCTGGGAATTCCCCCCTTTCTGCACCCTCCCTCCTTTTGGGGTCCCCCCTCCATGCCCCTCTCCTGGGCTCGCCCTTCCTGCCCCTCCCCCTAGGAACTCCCCCCTTTCTGCACCCTCCCTTCAGGGATCCCCCCTCCATGCCCCTCTCCCAGGATCCCCCCCTTCCTGCAGCCTCCCCCCCTTTTCCTGCACCATCCATCCTCTCAAGTATCCCTCCTCCATGCCCCCCCCGCTCCCTCCCCCGGCCCCCCTTTCTGCCCCCGGGGTCCCCTCGGGCTGGTTTCCCGCGGTGGGGGGCGAGGCTCCTGACCTGTGGCCGAGCCGGGCGGCGTGTCCCGGGCCGCTCCCTCGCCTGGGCCGGGCTGCCCTGGCTCCGGCCAGCCCCAGGCAGCTGCCATGGGAACCCATTGTTCGTGCAGCCCCCCCACCCCCGGGTTCCGGGGCCCGCCCCGTCTGCCCCCCGCGGGCAGGGGGGCGCTGGGCTGAGGGGGGGTTCGAGTGGGGGGGGTAAATGGGTGAGGGGCGGGGAGAGGCACAGGCAGGGCTGTGGGGGCGGGGAGAGGCAGAGGAGGGGGCTGAGCAGAGCTGTGGGGTGGGGGCCAGGAGAGGCTGTGGGGGTGGGGAGAGGCAGAAGAGGGGGCTGAGCAGGGTTGTGGGGGTGGGGGTGGGGGCCAGGGAGAGGCACAGGGAGGTCAGGGGTGGAGGGCTGGGGGAAGCACAGGCAGGGCTGGGGAGGTGGGAGAGGCAGAGAAGTGGGGCTGGGCAGGGCTGTGGGGGTGGGGAGCGGGAGAGGCACAGGTAGGGCTGGGGTAGGAGGCTGGGAGAGACAGGGAGGGGGCTGGGGAGGTGGGAGAGGCACAGGCAGGGCTGGGGAGGTCTGTGGGGCTGGGAGAGGCAGAGGAGGGGGGCTGAGCAGGGCTGTGGGGGTGAGAGCCAGGGAGAGGCACAGGGAGGTCAGGGGGTGGGGGGCAGGGGGAGGCACAGGCAGGGCTGGGGGGAGGGGGCTGGTAGAGGCAGAGGAGGGGGCTGGGGAGGTTGGAGAGGCACAGGTGGGGGTCTAGATGAGTGGGGAATGAGGGGTGGGTGAGTGAGGGGCATCTGGGTTGGTTCTGCTGCGCTGGGCAGGATGGGGGGGTCTGAGCTGGGTCAGTGGCATAGGACTGCTCGGGGGAAGAGGGTTGGTCTGTGCCTGGGGCTGGGGAGGACACCTGGAAACAGCAGCGTAGAAGCTCTCTTAAGGGCTAAGACCAGCCCTGATTTTTTTATTTGCAGTTTGTTTCTTTTGCGCTCCTGCCTGCCTGGTTTTGGATCCTATGATTTCAATGTCAACAGCCGGCAGGGAGAATACGGCTGGCCCATACCCCATCCCGGGCTTGCATGTGCCCAGGTACCTACAGTTATAGATTTCATTCCTACCTCCTTCCGCGTGGGCTTTGGGGCACTGAGAACTGTGCTTAGGACCTAAGATAGACATTTTGCTGCACAAAACTAACTGGTGCACATACGTGGCCCTGAGCCCATTTTCATTTTTTTTCTTTAAGGGGTTTACACAACTTCCTGCCTTAGGGCCAGATCCCAGATACTGTGTAGTGGCTGATTGGTGTATTCATGGCGGAAGGGGTGTGAGTAAGGGGATCCCAATGTGGCTCATAACATTTAAGTTCTACGTATGAAGACTGGAAGAATATCGAGAAGTGGACAGAGAACTACCCCAAAGGGGGAATCAAAGGACCTGCTAGGCAGCTGGAAGAGACAAGCTGCAAAGGCCTTCTGCTGAGACTGCTCTGCATCCACTCCTGGGAATGTCACCGGTTGGGACAGACGGGAGAGTCCCGGTCAATCTCAAGTGCACTCATGGGCTAGAAGGTGAGTGTCCATGGGGTTTGATTTACAGGAATTAACCTTGTGGGAAAAACAAGCTTTTAGTGCATCCTTAGGAGAGGGATTCTGCTCTACTCCCCCTCGGACCCCATTGCTAGGTCAGAACTTAAGGATGAAAGATAATTTTCTATATCCTTCCTCTACAAGAGGGCAGCAAACTTGTTTTCCCCCCTCTGTCAGTGGAAAACACTGAAAGATTTATGCTGTTTTAAACTTTGCCTCCTTGCAATGGGCGCGTGCTATTGAATAGTGACTAGGCAGGGGAAGAAATACGGGTGAGATGTTTTTGGCTGCCCAACATGAAGCATCCAAGTCACCTACCCAAAACAACCCCCTCCACACTCTTTCCCAGAGTAGAAGAAGGAAAACTAGACGGGTTTGGGAGGGTCCAGTGCAGAGAGAGAACTGAGCTGCTCATTTCCCCCTTTATGAGCATCTCCTTCATATGCCAGCCACTGCAGAGCCATCACTGTGTAGCCTCTAGACCCTCCTCCCTCACCTTTCACCCACTGCACACATGCCGCTCATTTCCCCCCTCCCCGCATTTTTCTCTGCTGCCACCCACCCTGCACTTTTCACGCACAGCACTCGGTTTAAACCTTCTGTATCCATGACCTTCACCTGCCACCCACTACATCTCCTCTTCTTGCACACAATTTATTATAGCTTATTATACCTTGATCCAGGCTCCTTCCTCCTCTTGATGCACAGTGACTCCCTTTGTGAACGTGCTACTTAGCACTGCTCTGGCACCGTACGTCTTCAGAATGCTGTCAAACATCAGCCAAGCCCTACAGCGCCCAGTGAGGCAGGCAGCTCTGTTTTACAGAGGAGGGACCCAAGGCACAGCAGTTAATGGCCTGCTTTTCAGAGGTGCAGAGTACCTGCAGCTCTCACTGAAGTCAATGGGAACCTCACTGATCAGTGCCTAGGAATGCTGGCCCATACTTGCTTGCCCTAGGTGTGACAAAGAGAGCGTTTTCTGTATATATTTATGAACTCTGCTTGCCTCAATTTCCCTCTGTACTTTGCATTGCTATGCAGTGGGTGCAAAAGGGTTAACACGGCTCCTGGAACAGCTCAGGACATAGTGTGGGTGTCAGCTTGCTGGGTCGCAATGAATAGATCTTTAAGGAACAGGTCACGAAGGGGTTCAGAGGGAGAATGCAGTCTCCAGTGACTGAACAATCAACACTCAACAGTGGGAAACTCGGTGGGGTTGTGAACTCAGTGTGGCCTGCCTGGAGACAAAGGACTGGGAAGTGACCAGCTGGGGACAATGGGTGGGCTTCTGGCAGAAGCTGGCTGCTTGCACCGGGATCTGACCAAGGCATCCGGGAGAGACAGAACCTGAAATGGAATCCATTACAGCTTGGCTGATTGATTGCTCTGGCTTGGCCAGCCAGCCTGTGTTTTAACTTTCATTTTTCTATGCTAACCTGAGCACTTTCAGTGCCGTGTTCCGGTCGTCTAAAGCTACTCTGTTCTGAAAACGCTGCTTGGTGTCACTGAAAATCCTTGCTGAGGGGCATTGGTCCCTGGAGAGGCACAAGTCTCAATGTGGACTTGCAGGGCAGAGCTCATGGTGTGAAGCAGGAGTGCTTGAGTCCAGAGACTCCTTCTCGGAGGTGTTGAGGCCATGAGGCCTACCATAAAGGAAGGGTGAGTTCTTGGGGGGCCGGCTCGCTGAAGGGGTCCCTCCAAGACACAGTTTAAAAGCTGAGGCAAAGCATTGACCCTGTGATGGGCAGGGCCAAGATTAGAATTGAGAAATTCCTGGCTCCCAGCCCTGTGCTCCATCCGCTGGCAAGCAGAAGCTCTCACTGTTGCATAGCAAAGTAACTGTAAAATGCACTTTGGTTTTGCAATGGATTCATCTGGCCTCCACAGTTTTTATGCAGTTTATGGTCACCTCATAACTTATATCCACCAGGAGCACTGTGCTAAATTTCTGCTGACACTGAGACCAAAGGTTAGTTCTTCCCCAATGTCTGTCTTCTAAGTCCTCTCCTAGTGGTAGAATATCTGGGCCTCTCCCCTGGGTTTTGATGTAGCTGCAGAGTAAATGATCACTGCTCTGAAGAGGTTCTAGTGCTAGTTGGGTACCAAAGAGCTCTTGACCAAATCCATCTACTCACCCACTGGTATTTTATAACTAGTGATATTTCCCATCATTGGTATGGTGACATAACATCACCCAAAGTACCAGTGTATAGGAGGGTAGGGATCAAACTTGGAGGTGATTTCTCTCAGCAAATGTGCAGTGCTTACAAATAGATAGCTGTGCAATACATGGAAAGCCAGTCTCAACAGCCTTTTAAAATCCTGCTTTATGTCCTAGACAAAGGTGTCATGGCAGGCACATCATCACAGTCTACCAGAAAAGCAGCAGCTGTCCCACGACTGCAGTGGACATCTGTATTCAGTGCTCGTTGCACGATAACAAACCCCTGTCAGCAATACACAAATAGTGTTTCATATCCCTGAAATCAGATCCCAGTCTGTTTGACATGTGTGTCTCTGGATGATGTTCGAATATACCAGCATCTGAGTGTACTGTATATGCTGAGATCTCTTCCAGACGTGCTTTTTAAAGTGGCGATTTCCACAGCACCCTTGGTAGCCCTGTTACAACTTGTGTGTGGTGGCCATGTGACACATCATGATTGCATTGGAGGGTGTAGTGTTTGGTCCCAGGATCTTGTTTTGCTGTCGGCTCCATAGGCCCAGTTCAATCAGACAATCACCCTGGCAAATCTCAGGTCTCCTGTTTGTACCCTTATTGTTCATACTGATGCTTCTCATCTTGGCAGAATAAGTGGAACGGAACAGCTCAGATCTCATCTGCCTCTCTTCACCTCTAGGGAGGGGAAGGCTACGACTGTCAGAGGTCTTCCAGAGATCTGATTTTGAACTACATCCCCAGAACTCTGGCTGGCCGCGGGAAGTGTTCCTAAGCGGCACTGCTCTTGCCACACTCCAGCTAACCGCAGTACTTTGCATTTCTACAGTGCCTTTCATTCAGTTGTCTCAAACACTCATGAACTAAGCCTCACAGCATCCCTGGGAGGCAGCAAATCTTATCCCCATTTTACAGATAGGAAAACTGGGGCACTGATCTGATAAGTGACATGCTCAAGGCCACACAGCAAGTCAGTGGCAGAGCTGGGAAGTCCTGACTCCCTATCTCCTACTCCAAACCAATAGGCTACGCTGCCTGCATGCACTCTGTCTCCATGTCACACAGTGCATGCTTCAAACAGGAAAGCAAATCCACACCACAGTAGTTTAGAACCCCTCTCCCACAGGGCCAGGAGCTGGTCTCTGTGCTCCTCCCTGGAGTCTGTGGAGGGGAGAGTGATGTTTTCCTTTTGAATTAGATATGTGTGTTTTCCTTCTGAAGCTGTGACTCACTCTACTGAGAATGAGCTGGAGAACAATGGCTGGCTAGCATTATCCTAGAGTGATGCATTTAGTGTATTGCCAGATCTTACTATTCAGTTTCCTGTACTTTTAAATGTGAGGCGTGTCTCTGCTTGAAGGCGATGCTGAGGAGGGTCTTTGCAGGGTCTGCCTGACTGTTTAGGTTCTTGGTATCTGGGAGCCCTCAAAAAAGAGAAGTCACTAAGGCCTGGAGCCAAAAGGCATGATGGCGCCTAACTTCTAGTGCCTTTGTGGATCTGGACCCAATTTCCTCCCTGCTTCCCCCATGGCAATCAGGCTGTTTGTGATTCACTGTTATTTCTCTCTTCTCGCTGCTCTCATTTGGGCTGTGGGAATGCTAATGTCCTGGAGGCTGTGTGATTTGTGGTCGATAAGTCTCCAAGCCTTGACTCTGCAGCTGAGAAAGTCCTGCTGCCACTGTCATGAGCTTTGCCTTTGAGGGTAACAGCTCCATCATTCCCGAGGAACAGAGCTGTTGCGGGAGGAGAGATGCTCGCTTCATTACCGTGAGCCAGTTCCATGGGTGACCCTGAAGCTTAACTCTGAGGCCTGGAATTTGGCCTGGCATTCCGCAGAGAGTCAGTGTCCTGTGCAAAGCACCATGTGCTGTTTGCAGCTGATCATGCCGAGGAGGCGGAGGCTGCATTTCTGGACTTCATTAAGCTTGGTTAATATTGGTGTGTCGTTCCTTAATGGAGTGAGCTGCAGTGATCCAACCTTGAGACCTGGAGCAATACAGCCAGCTCTGTGCTTGGTAAAGTGGGGCATGTTCTCCTGACTAGTTGTAGATGAAAGCAAGTATTCTTTCTTTGACAGAGCTGACAGTCTGACAGTTGTGACTTCAAATATGCCTGGGTTTTGCCATCCACCATAGGACTGGTGCTATTTCATGAAGTTCCTAGGACAGAGGTAGTCAATTATTTCTTGGGCAAGGTCCAAATTTCTTGGGCAAGGTCTAGTCAAGATCCGGATTCCAGAGAAAATAACAATAATGATAATAATAAGTAACTAAAAAGATTTTGGGGTCCGTTCGAAAGCATCTGGCGGTCCGGATTTGGCCCCCGGTCTGCCTATTGACTACCCCGGACCTAAGAGTTTTGTTAACTTCTTGAACAAATAAACACATCTCTTTTAAATACCATCCTCCCCAGAGTGACATTGGAACTGGGCCCCATCATGAGGCAAAACCTCTTTTCTAAGTGATGAGATTTGGATACTCTGTTACCTCAGGGATGTGACTGGTGACATGTGACTGGCAATGTTGTCCAAGGTAGCAGAGTTTGCCATTTCTTTTCCTAGTCATGGCAAGATTAACTAGGCAATTGTCAGATGCAGTCCTGCTGCAGATTTTGAGGACAATAAAGATGGGTAAAAAGGAAAGCGGAGTGTCCTTTTTCATGGGCAATGGGTGCTGATGGGGAGGGCAGGGGATGTACATGGTCTGTAACTGAAATGATGAAATTCATCAGGAAATGATACACTGATATTTTCATTTCATAGGCCCAGATGCTGTTGTTTGGTCCTTGTGCACTGCTGCTTGGAGTTGTCCTTTGCCCCCTGCCTGTATAGTCTGGGAGCTTTTTGCACATCAGTATAATTTATAAAAGGACTTCATTTGAAAAGGGTCAAGTGATGGAGCAGAGGTTTCACCTCTGGAGGCCAGTAACCAAATCTGGATTAGATCACAAGTGAAATAAGCGACGTGAGCTCATTTGGGCTCCACAAGAGAAGGTCTGCCACGCTCTAATGCATTGAATTTGAGTCTTGGGGCCAGAGAGGCCAAGGAGTTGGAGAGCTGACGTTGCTGTAGGTCAGGATTGAGCTGAGGAAGGTGGGGACATAAGACTAGAAAAGTAGAAATGTTGCAAGTCTAAACTGGGTGCATTGGCACAGCTCTTTAGGAACCTACGGTGAAATCCTGGCCCCACTGAGGTCAATGGGAGTTTTCCCACTGACTTGGAGAGGCCTAGGATTTCACGCCAGTACTTTTTAGCTGTAAGGATGTTGTATGTTGTGCTTAATGTGCATAAGCCCTGCCAAGTAGTGTCAGGCTAAGTACTGTTAGGCCTCAAACTTCCGGAAGTTGTAAGAAGTGAGTACAGTAGAATCCTGCAAGCATAAGCATAATCTATCTAGAAAGCTTTATAGACTGAAAAGGAAACTCTGTCAAGGTAGATACAGATTTGTGGTTACTATGCTCTGCAACCAAATACCTCTTTAAGCTGAATCGAGCATTTTTGAGTCTAGCAAATTGACCACAACTAGCCACATACAGAAGAGATGAGCTGGGTACAGGTGCACACTTCATAAGTTCAAAACAACCACAAATGCCACCCTGGACTATTTGGCCACCTTGATTGGTTGACTTGTTTTGAAGCACGGCCAGCAAATATCGTATTAAATAAGATGCAGAGGCGCAAGTGTGTGTGTGTGGTGTTGACCTAAAAGAAATCGCTCTTTGTCAGGCTCACATACACCCCCTGAACCACAGGGACTTGTACTTCACTGACTATCTGTGCCTGGCCAGTGCAGGAAATGGTCAACTGAAAGGTAACGTAACTTTGGACGAAAGCAGGGTGAAGTATGAATTAAACCGGTCTGGTAATGCTCGAGCTGGTTAATCTTAAGTCTGTATTAATACTATAGGTTTAATCAATATATAGTAACTGTATATGTTTGGTGCCTTGCTGGAAACAGGTACAGTGTTGGTAAAGTTAGTAGTTTATAAATCATAGTAGTTTTGCAAGCCACTGTGCCTGGCTTCAGTATAAGTTACCATCAAGTTATCATAAAAGTCAATAAAAGTTTATAAATTGATTAGATAAAGTTATAAATAGGTTAAGGCTACTAAAATTAAAGTCATTAGGCACATTGTCATTAGGCACATTCTGTCTGTGTTGCCTTTATAGTCCTAAGTCATTAAAAGCCTTTCTTGAGGAATAATTAGTTGTTAGTTTCTCTTTTGCGAACACTACTCAACCTCATTACATCTATGTTGGGTGGTGGGAAGTAGCGAACACCCAGAGCCCCCCTAGGGCCCTAATAGGAGCCCCCCTAGGGCTCTGTTGTGTGCCTCCTCCTTCCATTAATCTCCACATATGTCTGAATTGGGGCATTGCTAGAGCTGTGTGCACAGATCCTGCTCCAGGGAGCGCTGTCAGTTCCTCACTGCCATAAATGCCACTATCCACCCCAAATGTAAGCAGAAAAAGATGGGGTCCCCTTAAAAATTCCCCACCCCACCCAGAATCCCAGATAGCCTGTGGGCCTCCATCTTGACTTTAGGGATGTAAAAATATAGACTGGCTGATGATCTTAGTTTCTTGTCATCCTTACTATAACTCCACTGAGTTTGGTGGCATTACGCCAGGGATCGGTTTGCCCATGAGACTTTACAAGACTCTATGAATCTCTATAAATTAATATGACTATAAATTAACATGAAGCAGTCGAACTCCGTATACTCCCTTTTTCCCCTCTCATCAGCCAAGATAGGCCTGTAGAAGTGCTGACAGCTGCTGTCTGTGGCATTAGTCAGTTATTCTGTCCTGTCCTCATTCCCACACCATTCCAGTTAAGAACTTGTTGGTTTTGTCTTCGAGATCAAAATATAAGGAGCCAATTGATTTTCCTCCTCTCCTCATTAGTGCGGTCTGACAATAAATAAAACAAATATTTCCAATCTTGAGGAGTGAGCAAAATGCTCAGATACTGCCTGTCACTGTGGGCTGCGGAGGTGGGATTCATCTTTACGGAAAATCAATAGCTGGAACAGTGGAATCAGCAGTACCCAAATTAAAAGTCACTGGCAATTTCTGTCCTCGTATTTCATGTCTATTGCTTTTATGAAATAGTAATTTACTAATAAACAAACATCAGAGGAGAAAGGGAAATACTCGGCTGTATTATTTTTAAGCACGTTGTTCTGCCCCTGCCCCCTTTAAAAAGTTGGGGCAAATGGAGTTGCTTCAGAAGCGGTAAAGGCTTTGGGGAGACTAGACAGTGAGCTCTCTGGGCAGGGACTGTTTTGTGGTCTGTGTTTACACAATGCCGTACAATGGGCCCAATCCCTGGGGGATTTGAGCTTTTAGGATGTTAGGCTGCCTTGTTAATAACATTCCCCTTCCCTGCCACCAGCGATTCTGTGGTCACATCCATTCCTAGCAGTTGTGCAGTGGAACTCCCCGACATTACCGTGATCCTCCAACTGGACACTGCTAGCCACCTGACTCCTCACACATGCTACTGACCCACTTTAGGGGCGGGGGGGCAGGGTGGGGAGGGATTGATCTCCATGCCATATTGACTGGGACCTTGGAAGAATTTCCTCTGGAGCACCAGGAAGGGAAGGCCCATCATGATCAACTGGCTACATCCAGTATGATCAGTTCCCTGTCATCACAACGGGTGGGCAATGGGGGCCTTGGTCCTCACAGTTTGTCTTTGATCCTGTGTTTCAATGTTGCCTTGCACGTAGTCTCAAAGGTAAATAGTCCACTAGGGTCTGGGGGAAAAGGGTGGCCCTGGAAAGAAGCGGAGCGGGGGGTATTGTTTCCTTCCCCAGCCACTTGGTTAGAAATAATCTTCATTTGGTGAAGGAGCTGCTCATTTGGGATGAGATTCATAGATTCTAGGGCTGGAAGGGACCTTGAGAGGTCATGGAGTCCAGTCCCCTGCCCTCATGGCAGGACCAAATACTGTCTAGACCATCGCTGATAGACATTTATCTAACCTACTCTTAAATATCTCCAGAGATGGAGATTCCACAACCTCCCTAGCCAATTTATTCCAGTGTTTAACCACCCTGACAGTTAGGAACTTTTCCCTAATGTCCAACCTAAACCTCCCTTGCTGCAGTTTAAGCCCATTGCTGCTTGTTCTATCCTTAGAGGCTAAGGTGAACAAGTTTTCTCCCTCCTCCTGATGACACCCTTTTAGATACCTGAAAACTGTTATCATGTCCCCTCTCAATCTTCTCTTTTCGAAACTAAACAAACCCAGTTCTTTCAGCCTTCCTTCATAGGTCATGTTCTCAAGACCTTTAATCATTCTTGTTGCTCTTCTCTGGACCGTCTCCAATTTCTCCACATCTTTCTTGAAATGCGGTGCCCAGAACTGGACACAATTCTCCAGTTGAGGCCTGACCAGCGCAGAGTGGAGCGGAAGAATGACTTCTCGTGTCTTGCTCACAACTCACCTGTTAATGCATCCCAGAATCACGTTTGCTTTTTTTGCAACAGCATCACACTGTTGACTCATATTTAGCTTGTGGTCCACTATAACCCCTAGATCCCTTTCTGCCGTACTCCTTCCTAGACAGTCTCTTCCCATTCTGTATGTGTGAAACTGATTGTTCCTTCCTAAGGGGAGCACTTTGCATTTGTCTTTGTTAAACTTCATCCAGTTTACCTCAGACCATTTCTCCAATTTGTCCAGGTCAGTTTGAATTATGACCCTATCCTCCAAAGCAGTTGCAATCCCTCCCAGTTTGGTATCATCTGCAAACTTAATAAGCGATTTTCTATGCCAGTATCTAAGTCGTTGATGAAGATATTGAACAGAGCCGGTCCCAAAACAGACCCCTGCGGAACCCCACTTGTTATACCTTTCCAGCAGGATTGGGAACCATTAATAACTACTCTGAGTACGGTTATCCAGCCAGTTATGCACAAATGTACAAATCCCACACGCTGGGCCAGGGCAGGAAGGGTCTGTCCCAAAGACAGTGTCTTAAACCTACCCCACCCACAACAGCTGTTACAAACCCGAGCCTGGAGGGAGAGCCTGGCAGCATTAGTCAGTCGAGAGGAGGGCACAGAACAGAGAAGGAAGCAGGCTGGGCTCCTGCCAAGGGGAGCTGAGGTTGGTAGGACAAGGGGCTTTCAGTGTTTCTCAAATGTGGCCACCAGGAGCTTTTCTTGTGGCCACAGCCTCCTGGGCGGTGACTGGGGGGAGAAGGGGCAAAGCAGCGGCCTGTCCCCCAGGGCTGCCAGCAGTGGTTGGGCCCTGCCCCCGAGACACACAAGCTGGAGGAGCAGGCAGCCAGTGAGTTTCCCACCTTCCCAGGGGCTGTGAGGTCGGGCTTTTCCCACCAGTGCCTGGTGGTGCGGGATGTTTCTGGCCCCCGTTGCGGTCAGTCACTGCTGGGATGACTCCCTCTAGAGAGCTGAGTGCAGCCCTGTGGGGCAGTGTGTTCTGTTTCTGCCCAGCCCTCCAGAAACTCCCCCCCTCGCTTCAGTGCCAGATTTCCCTGCTGTACACGGGGGGACACTGCTGGGCTTTGTTTCTGTGGCCCTGGTGTGGCAGAAGATAGAAAGTCCCCACTCCCTGCAGGGGCAGGAGGCCGAGGAGACGGTGACACACTGAGATTGGAGCTGTCAGGATCGTGTGTCTGGCTGGGAACCTGCAGACTAATATCTCCAGACTAAGTTCACCTTCTGGGATTGGAGCCTGTTTGCCTGGAATTTATAACATGCGCCACAGGCTGCTTCTCACTCTAATCCCTCACTTTAATTTACGGCACCAATGTACTGTATAAATCCAGCCGAAGTATTACAGCCCCAGAGAGGAGAACGGATGGGAGCAGACGCTGCACAGCACCTGTCCCGGAGAGAACGTCAATGCAACAGTCACACAACTGTGCAGGGGGTGGGCTGCTGCTGTCTCAGGTCCCCGCTCCTGTCCTGGCTTGTTTACTCTCTTTAATTGAGGCTCGGGTTGTTTTGGGATTTGAATTTCTTATCTGAGCACCTCACCATCGCTACTGTGTCCATCTGCCCAGCTCCCCTGTGTGGCAGGGCAGGGCTATTATCAACACAGATGGGAAACTGAGGCACAAAGAGACTAAGTGACTGGCCCAAGGTCACACAGAGAGTCTGTGGTGGAGCAGGGATTTAAGCCCGGGTCTTCCAAGTCCCAGTCTAGCGCCTGACCCATTGGAGCATCCTTCCTCAATGAACCCCAGTAGATTGAGAGGATGAGTGACTGAAATCTCTGAATGGGGAAATCGTTCCAGCCCTTGTTACAACAGAAGTTACTGTCAGTCCTCCCAGCGAGTTAAGGTCAGATCTGAATGAGTGTGCGCGTGGGGTCATTCCTGTCCAAGGTCTGTTCTTGGCGCCTGCATGGCTTGGGCCCGGGGCAGGAGGAGCATGGTGTGGGGTGAAGGCTGGGTTTGGATGTTCTGGCTAGTCTGGGCAGGTTCAGATTTAATCAGAGATGGACTCGAGCCCCAAACCCGGCTCCAGCTCCAGGCTGGATTTCAGGCAGCCCAAAGCTCTGTGGTGGTTGGACCCAGGGTTGGCTGGGCCAGGTGTGTGGTTGGAGTTCAGCTAACTGTTGTCAGCAGGGACCATCCTGCACCCTGCACCCTCCAAGGGTTGTTCAGCCTTGCCCCGCGCCCTGCGTCGCTAGCCTCTCTTCTCCTTGTGACCCGTCTGCCCCGTCCGCTTGCCCCTGGCCAGAGGGAAGATGACTGGTTGGCTCGTCCCTTGGAGTGAAGGGTTCTTGTCTCTCCAAGAACTTGTGTTAACCAGACCTCCTGGGACTGGATGCCCATGTGGGAAGAGAGGGCACGTGCCTGGGAGCCAGGTGGGCTCTACCAAGGCAGCCTAGCTGGGAGGGTGTTTGCTGGAGACAGGATTTTGGTGGCTCTAGGTCTGGAACATCACAGGAGCTTCTTGGATCCCAGCCTGGGAGAAGGAGCCCAATGGCTTCACCGGCTTGGGCGGATACTGAGTCAAGGGGCTTAGAAGCCGTTCTGAATGGCAGGAGGAACGACGACCTCTCCCTGCACTCCAGCATGCAGGATCGCCAGCAGACATCGGCCGTGCGGTCCCTGCCATGGGCACGTTCAGCAGGCCCCCCTGAGCCAGGCCCCACTGGAGCTATTGCCCGCTGCACGCCACTGGCAGTGATGTATCGCTGTGTGCTGGGGAAGAGGGGGAGGTCTGTCCTGTCACTCCCCCACCCCCACCACCTTACACGCACACTGTGGGGCAGGCAGGTGAAGTCATGCCTGTGTCAGCTCATCCATCTCTGCTGCTCTCAGGCTGGTCCCGGGGGAGGCACAGGCCTCGACAGCGCTAAGTGGGTTGGAGGCGGATGCAATTCTAGAGAACAAGATTCCCTTGTAATTTGCTACATATTAAAGTTCTGGGCTGAAAACTTGTTTCAAGCTCATCTCTGGCAAGAGAATGAGGTTTTAATGCCCTCATTTCATTTGCCATTTGCCTCCCGCTGTCTCTGTTCGCTGGTGCTTAGTCCACAGAGGAGAAAGCCAGGCTATCAATCCTGAAAGAAAACAGCCATGAGAAGTGTCTTTGCTCTCTGGATGCGGGATCAACCTGAATTGTGATTGTGCGGCGCTGGGGTCTATGAAATTGACGGTGTAATAATGTTGGCCAGTGCCCCGCAGAGCGTTCAGGGGTTGTGTGCGTTTCCACCCCAACAGCCCAGCTCCCCAATCCTGGCTCGAGTGTGCCACCACTGGGTCCCCCCCAGCTCTGCTAGTGCACCGCCGTTGTACTATGCTATTCCAGGTCATAGCCCCTTCACAGCTCCATGCATATGTCTGAATCCTGACTGCTCCTCCAGCCTGCTTCCCTGCCTGAGCAGACTCTGCAAGCTGAGCCATAGGGGGCAATGCTAGAAAATACACTAGCGAGGGGACATTGTCTGCTGCCTCCATGCCAATCTGAAGCCAGGTTTCTGAAGATAGTTACTGTTCCTCCTCGCCCCATCCCACTTGGTGCCAGCTGCTGCTGGGAGTGGCTGAGACTGGATGGGCTGGGAGCTCTCTGAATCCAATACCTCTTCCCTGCAGTGATTTCTGCTGAAAACAGGTGGGCTGGGTGTGGCTTTGAGTGCCCTCCACTGCTAATGGGCGTCCACCGTTCCCGACAGAGACGCCGGTGGTGGGAAGCTGGCTCTGGAGAAATGACAAGCTTCTTACAATAATGTGATGTGATTTATAGACAACTGAGTAACTGGTAGCTGCTCTGTCCTCCATCTGTATCCAGTGCCGAGATCAGAGTAGGTTTTCCTACTCCATGGAGTTGAGGCAGGTGGTGGATAACTCTGACGTGGTCCATCTCTGTAGACTCATCCCAGAAGTGATGGGACAGGTGGGAAGAAGAAGCCCTTGTTCAGGTTCCATCCGGCCTATGCGCTACTCCTGCCTGTCTTGGTGAGTCTGTGGCCCCCGCTCCAGAGTCCCCAGCCAGCGTTCCTGACAGTCCAATGCAAAGGGCAGAAAATGGAGGTCCCTCACACCCCGCACTTGTCAACATGAAAGGTTTAGCAGAGTCCAAATCTCATTTCCAGCTCCGCCTGCAGCCTAGGCTGAGTCATCTCCCTGCTAAGGGGGAGTGCGTGGGTTGGCCTCAGCGTTAGCCTGTTTATCTCTGCCTTCGCCAAGCCTGACGCTGGCTCAACCACGGCTATTTGTCAGCCTGGGGATGAGCTGAGATGAGCTCCCTGTGCCATAAAACAAGCTTCGCTGTCATCCTGCCCACTAGCTCAGCCAGTCCTCTGGCCAGAGCCGGCCCACTGGGTGTGGGGACTGGAGGGCTCCTGAGAGAAGTATGGACTCAAGCCCCCAGCTGTGGTGTGAGTGGAATGACCATGCTCCAGTCTTACAACGCAACGCCAGAGCCTCAGCGTTCAGGAGAGCAGATGCTTTCAAAACACTTGCTCCTCGTGTGGCTGAGGGGCAGACTCTGCTCTGGGCGACGAGGTCAGTGTGGGAGCCCACGCACACAACCTATTTCTCCTTTTGTATCCCTGAGCCGAACCAGTGGGGACGATAGGTTTGTACATGTGCTGCTAGCCCGGATGCTGTCTATACCTCCCCAACCTCTAGCACCGCAGCCCCTAGCAGTGTCCTCGCGCTGTCCCTAGCAGCTGAGTAGCTGATTCCTCAGCCTCACCCTTCAGTGCTTTACCTGTCCCTCAGCTCCCACCACCTCCCTGCTCCCAACTGCCTCGCGCAGCCTGCGAGCTAGACACGGGTCTGATAGTGCCCTGGTCCCCAGGAGAAAGGAGTCGGGTTTTTGGCAGCACTAGAAGAGTTGAAGTCTTCATAGAGTTTAGCAGTCCTCTTTGCATATGAAATGGTACGTCTCAGGAGAGCAACTCCAGAGTGAGCCATCTCTCCAGGTGACTGACTGACACCAAGCTCTGTGCTAATGATTTTAAAAGCTTTTCAGCTCTGTGCGGTCACCAGCTCTTACCCACTCACTGCTGCACTTTGGAGCTGGCTCATTTGCGATGTTACATAAACGCCGAACTGGAGACCTCATCCCAAATGGCTGCTGGGTTTCGTCCCAGCCGTGCTTCCTAGGGCCGTCCAAGCAAGATGGTCTGAGTGGCCCCTCACAGCACCACGCAGGCTCAATCCTGGCAGTGGCCAGGCATCTTGAAGACAGGTGGCATCAAGGGTGTGCAGCACCTAATGGGATCAGGCCCTTGCACCTCCGAAAAGCTCTCTTTCCCCAAGGGACCGTAGTGCTGCTTAGAGGGAACTGGAGAATGGAATCTTCTATTTTTCCACAGGGTGGTGCCAGTGCAAACTTCCCCACTCCAGGCCACCCATCCACCTCTGCCCGGACAAGAGGTGACCTCCCCTATCCAGGAGAATGGGTGAGTTCAGCCCCCATGGTCTCTGGAAACTACCTAATCTGGTTTCTGTGAGGGGGACATGCCCACTGGGGTGAACCTTTCTAGGGCTGGTGTGGCAGCATCTGCAGCACTGACTTGGGGTGAATTAACTCAAGCCCTGAGCACCAAGAACTCTTTACTGGGTGTCCCAGGGCCTGACACGACATGAGGAGCAACAGAGCGATTGTCCTGCCATGCTCTCCGCATAGGAACACAGTGTCCAAGACCCAATTCATTCTGCTAGCACCCACAAGTTAAGGAAGGGAATAATGGCTGCGTACTTGGGGACTGAGGCTCAGGAATGGCCTAAGAAAAGAGGGTGACAGTAACTGGCTGCTTGTGAGATTTAGGGTTGAAGGGCCCAGGGGAGGAGAGTGACAGTAGCTGGTTCTTCAGGGACATGGGAGCATCTGTGACAGCTTTCAATCCAGTAGGGTGCCCTGGTACAAAGCCGGGGCTGTGAGAACACGAGGGAGGATACTGGGGGGCTGGTGTCATCCAGCCCGAGGGGCCAGAGAAGGACCGATGGCTCTAGTTATTTTTTGGGAGGAGGTGTGGGCCCCACACTGGCTCTGAAAGGGTTAATGGGCCCAGTGAACAAACTGGGCTGCACCTGGAGGGCGGGTCAGACTTAATGATGAGCCCCAGCTGGGGCAGGACCGGTGTGGTTAGTGCAAAGAAAGGCAGCCCTTGATCCTTCCCTGAATACAGACAGCTCGCAAGGGAGAGGTGAAGCAGCCCCTGGGAGTGGAGCAGATTGATAAAGCCCTGATCAAAGGGGCAGGCTCCAGCCTCCCAGGCAGAGAGCACTGGGAGGGGGTCAGCAGAGGAACAGTGAGGAAAAAGCCAGGGGCATGAAAGGCCAAGCCTGAGGTGGGTGAAAGCTGGTTTGGATTTGTCAGGGATCCCAGGGGAGGTTGTGGTGGGAAGGCCTGGGCAGAGACCATGGTAGGAAGAAGCCCAGGGAGGTAGCAGGGGCAGGTCTGAATAGATGGACTTGGCCTGCTCACTGCAGTGTTCCTGGGCTGGATCCCTGGGGGGGGGGGCGCAGGCTCCTCTGCCAGCCACTGGAGGATGTGGTCCTTGGCCCCTTACATCGGGGGCTTCAGGCATTGGAAAGTCCCGAGCCAATGGGGTGTAAGAACCACAGGACCTAGAGCTGGGCTGGAGACCTAATGTAAGGACCTTGGACTTCCGTTTGTTAGACTCATTACCCTGATGGGGTGGACTTGTTTACGGGAAGAGAGACCGTTGCAGCACTGAAGCGCCCATCAGCGGGGGACACTAGAGAGGAGAGAGCCTGCTTCACCGCACCCAACCGTGAGGGGCCCACCCCTGGTGAGTGTGCTCTTTCCTAGCCTCTGAGGCTGTGGTTTTCACCCTTTTTTGGCTGCATAGCCCTTTCCAAATAATGCAGTGTACCGTGTACCCCCATCCGAGATAGGGTATAATATACCTTGGATTAGATTGCCAAGTCTTACTAAATCAATTGCATTGTTCACTGTTACAGGATTTTTCTTGTGTACCCCCTGATGAGAGTGTGCATACCCCTAGGGATGTCCCTAAGGGAATAAATTCTCCCTGGCCAGTTTAGTGCACTGCAGGATTTTCAACCCATCCAACAAGAGATTGTCTAGTGCAGGGGTCAGCAACCTTTCAGAAGTGCTGTGCCGAGTCTTCATTTATTCACTCTAAAGTAAGGTTTTGTGTGCCAGTCATACATTTTAACGTTTTTAAAAGGGCTCTTTCTATAAGTCTATAATATCTAACTAAACTATTGTTGTATGTCAAGTAAATAAGGTTTTTAAAATGTTTAAGAAGCTTCATTTAAAATTAAATTAAAATGCAGAGCCCCCCAGACTGAGGCCAGGACCTGGGCAGTGTGAGTGCCGCTGAAAATCAGCTCGTGTGCCGCCTTTGGCACCTATGTCATAGGTTGCTTATCCCTGGTCTAGTGGGACCCTGCTCTTAGCTCATCTGCTTCTTAATGCTGCAGTTTTTTCTATAACCACAAGGGAGCAGCATTGGCCCTGCTTACTGATCTGCAGATGTAGCTGTGGTTGTGTGGAGATTTCCTGATGGAGCAGCTGTTCATTCCCAACAGCCCTTCCACAAACAGGGGAGATTTTCTTTTCTCTCCTCATATGGCAGCCGTTCCATACCCCTAATCATTTTCGTTGCCCTTTTCTGAACCAATATACCTGTTTTGAGATGGGGCGACCACATCTGCAGGCAGTACTCAAGATGGATTTATATAGAGGCAATATATTTTCTGTCTTATGATCTATCCCTTTCTTAATGATTCCCAACATTCTGTTTGCTTTTCTGACTGCCGCTGCACACTGAGTGGATGTTTTCAGAGAATTATCCACAATGACTCCAAGATCTTTCTTGAGTGGTAACAGATAATTTAGACCCCATCATTGTATATGTATAGTTGGGATTATGCTTTCCAATGTGCCTTACTTTGAATTTATCAACATTAAATTTCATCTGCCATTTTGTTGCCCAGTCACCCAGTTTTGAGAGATCCTTTTTTAGCTCTTCACAGTCTGCCTGGGACTCAACTATTTTGAGTAGTTTTGTATCACCTGCAAATTTTGCCACCTCACTGTTTGCCCCTTTTTCAGATCATTTATGAATATGTTGAATAGGACTGGGCCCAGAACAGACCCCTGAGGGTCCACTATTTACCTTTCTCCATTCTGAAAACGGACCATTTATTCCTACCCTTTGTTTCCTATCTTTTAACCAGTTACCAAACCATGAGAGGACCTTCCCTCTTATCCCATGACAGCTCACTTTGCTTAATAGCCTTTGGTGAGGGACCTTGTCAAAGGCTTTCAGAAAATCTAAGTACACTATATCCACTGGATCCCCCTTGTCCACATGCTTGTTGACACCTCAAAGAATTCTAGTAGATTGGTGAGGCATGATTTCCCTTTACAAAAACCATGTTGACTATTCCCCGACAAATTATGTTAATCTATGTCTGACAATTTTGTTTTTTACTATAGTTAAAACCAGTTTGCCTGGTACTGAAGTCAGGCTTAGCGGCCTGTAATTGCTGGGGTCACCTCTGGAGCCCTTTTTAAAAATTGGTGTCACATTAGCTATCCTCCAGTTATTTGGTACAGAAGCCGATTTAAATGATAGGTTACAGACGACAGTAGTTCTGCAATTTCACATTAGAGTTCCTTCAGAACTCTTGGGTGAATGGCACCTAGTGTCCAGAAATGCACTGTTTGCCCCTCACCATCTCGCTATTGGTGAGTCAATCCCTGTGCACATCTCTGAAAAGTACTTATAAGTGTGGGTGTAAGCAGGTGCATATTGAAAACTCTAGCGGTTGAGTGTCTCCTCTTCCTGGGCTGATGTCACTATGATGACTGGCTGGTAGCTTTGTTCTTCAGTGGATCTTTTAATTAAATGCTTTGCTTGTTACTCCATTTGTACCTGCTGGGACGACAACTGTATTATGGATAATGACAGGTGTCCCTTGGAGGATTATGGGAAAATTGTGGGTGGGGAAAGACAGGCCAATATGTTTACTGACCTCAAACTGGCAGCTACAATGGAGCAGGATTTCTGCATATGTGATTCAGCTCCTACAATGGTGAATGAGGGAGAAATGCAGGATTTGACCTGATGGAACGATGCAGATTGTCACCCGAGCAATATTTATGTTAAAATGTGCTAAGAAGGCAATGGTCTGATCTGGATACTGCGTTTGAGACTGAACAGGGGTGTGCGTGTGTGTGCTTGACAGCAATGACACTCAGCAAGCAGTTCCCGTGAGATTTTTGGTTTAGGATGACAGACATCTGTCAAGAACAGCTAACGTGGGGAGAGCACCACCATTCTGGGGCAGGGTCTCATGGGAACAACCAGGGCCGGTTCCAGGCACCAGCGCAGGAAGCAGGTGCTTGGGGCGGCCAATGGAAAGGGGCGGCACGTCCGGGTCTTCGGCAGATTGTCCCTCACTCCTTGGGAACAACAACCATTTTTGCCTGGATTTGGCTGTGTCCAAATTGGCACCGGAACATAACCGCCTCCCAGTTCTAGATCCATCCTGAAATCCAAACTGCAGGGGTCAGCTTGTACCTGGGGATTAGTCCCAGCCAGTGAAATTCCAAGGCTCCGTTTTTGGTTCCCCTCTAATTAAAATGCAGCCCTTGCTCCTGGTTGGGGGTATGTGCAGGGTGGAACAAAGGTGAGAACTCAAACAGCGCTTTCTAGCCATGTATCAATGGAAAGACAAGGACATGCAATTGTGGGGCTAGTTGAGCAAATGTGTGCAATTGCACACCTAATTTGCGCATGCAAATAGGCTAACGGCATACGAAGTGCCAGTTAGATGCCCGGGTAGCTAATTGTACGAAGTATGTGTGCAGTGCTGCTAAGTGTGTGTGTATCAGAGCGGTGCTCTTTTAATGGAAAAAACCAAAACTTGTGTGCAAAGCATGTGCAGACGCTGGGGGCTGCTGGCCACTTGCCAACACAGTCCTCTGTGTTACACAAGCTGGGCTCCCTACTCTGTTTTTGGGGGAGAGGGTGGACGGGGAGGGTGTTTTGTGTCCTGGGGTTTCTGGAGGCAACTCAAGCTTCATGTGTGGAAACTAGGGTGACCAGACAGCAAATGTGAAAAATCGGGAGATGAGGTGGGGGGGTAATAGGAGCCTATATAAGAAAAAGACCCAGGACATCTGGTCACCCTAGTGGAAACCTAAGAAACACCTGCCCATCCCCCTCTATCATACAGCTGGGCCTGTTATGCAGGATCATGCAGCCTCCCCGTTGGCATGAACACAGGGGCGGCTCTACAGTTTTGGCCGCCCCAAGCAGTCATGCGCGGGAGGCGCCCCGGAGCCGCGGGAGCAGCGGACCTCCCGCGGGCATGACTGCAGAGGGTCCGCTGGTCCCGCGTGGCCCGGCTGGACCCCCCGCGGCTGCGGACGGTTCGCGGATCCCGCGGCTCCGCTTGAGCTGCCGCAGTCATGCCTGCGGGAGGTCCAGCCGAGCCGCGGGACGAGCGCCCCCTCCGCAGTCATGCCTGCGGCAGGTCCGGTCGTCCCGGGGCTCCGGTGGACCTCCCGCAGGCATGACTGCGGCAGGTCCGCCGGCGCAGCCTGCCGCCCCCTAGATTTGGCCGCCCTAGGCACCAGCTTGTTTTGCTGGTGCCTAGAGTCGCCCCTGCATGAACAGCAGAGCTGATGTTGGGAGGACTCTGCTTCCATGTGTCTAGTGGGTTGGTACTTGTGCTGTAATGAATGCCAGCCATTTGGTTTGCCGCTTTGCGGACAGCTTTACATTTCAAAGGGGCGGTGATCCCAGTGGCTGGCAGGCAAGCTGAGCGCCATCTGGTTCCCATTAGCCAGCCTAGGGCAGAGAGGCATGTTCCTGGGTTATTAATAACTCAGGGCATTGCACATGTGTCTGTCTGAGCTTTGCAGGGCTGCTTTTTCCCTTGGCTAGGAGTGGTCATGGGTCCCTTCTTGCCCACCCTGAACAGGCTGCAGCAAGACTCTGGGAATATGGACCAGAGCATGGGCAGAGGAGCACTGACCTCCTCAATTCCATCGTACTTTCATCTCTTGCCGTAGGGTGCTTAGGGCCTCGTACGGTCTGTACCACAGCAGGGCCCTAAACAGGCAGAGATCAGGGAGGTGATCGCGAGCTCCTCCCCAGAACTAGGTGAGCCACAGCTAGAGTCTCGCATTCAGGGTTGGGAGCTTCAGTAGCTGCAAGATGTTTACAACGGGAAGGAAATCCACAGAAGTGCCAGCAAATGTGATGGGATGAGGGGGTGGGGGTGGATCAGGAGACAGAACTGAGCATGCACACGTACGGCTTGGTTAAACACGGGCCGAGGGAGGATGTGATTACTGTCTGGGAGAATATGAGAGGTGGGAACGCCAGGACAGGAACTGTTTAGGCACCTCCAAGGGGAGGTGCCGCGAGGACTAATGGGGAAAGCGAGGAAAGGAAAGCGTTGGCTTTGTGTATGTGTGCGCGCGGGGGAGGAGGAGGGAGGGAAGTGTCCCGACATGGAGATCTTAGACAGTGGAACAGACTCCCTGGGGAAGCGGTGAGAGCCCTATTGACCAGGCTGGCTCCAGGCACCAGGGAAGGAAGCAGGTGCCCAGGGCGGCACGCCGTCCACTATTGGGGCGGCATGTCCCGGTCTTCAGCAGTGGGTCCTTCACTCCCTCTCTTCCTCTTCGGTGGCACTTCAGCGGTAGCTCAATCGGGTTTTTCTTTTTCTCTTTTTTTTTTCTTTTTCTTCACCGCTTGGGGCGGCAAAAAAGCTGGAGCCGGCCCTGCCATTAACTGTGGTGAAACCCTGGAGAATGCTGGGGAGCAATCCTGCCTTTTTCAGGGTGGAGAAGATGAGCTTGTAGGTGTCTGGTATCTCCAGCTTCGTTGATCCAGTTCCAATGAACTGGAGAGCACATGGGGCTGTCTAACCCCTGGGGCTAAGCAGCACTAATTGCTTGTGGCGTATTGGTAGCAAAGGAGTCTCGCTTTGCAGCGCTCACGGTAAGAACATGGACCCACGGTACTGGAAGGAGAGAGAATCTCCAGCAGAGGAGGGGAGTCTTATCCTGGAGGTAGAGCTCATGCACCGGAGAACTTGCTCCCAAGAAGCCATGTGCTTTTAGGTGCTGAGGGCTGGCCCCAGTTGAGTTGGCAGCTCTCCGGGAGCTGAGGTGAGGAGCCTCCTCTTAGCTGGTGAAGGAGGGAAGGGGTTTGGGGGAGATGGAGACAGGGGCAACATAAAGCATTTCTCTCTTGTCTTTGGCATTGAGAGAGAATGGAGCCTCGTGTGCTGCACCATGTACTTGGCTGGCCTCCTCTGGAGGGCTGGCACTTCAGACAACAGCTGGGCTGCACCAGAACGGCAGCTGGGAAAGGGTTGACAAGAGCAAACATTTGTCCTTGGGAACGAAAGGACCTTCTGTCCTGACATCAGGTTTAGTTATGAATCACTGATTAGGGAGCAGGTCTGGGCTTGCAGTCAACTCCTGTCTGTGTTTACACCAGTATAAATCTGGAGCAACTCCATGGAAGGCAATGGAGGTTCATTGCATTTACACTTGTGTAAACCAAAGCAGAATTTGGGCTGTGGTTTCTAAGAGTTTCGAGAGACTTGCCTGGAGTGAATGGCAGCTTGCTGCTGTTGCTGTGGTAACTGGCTGGTCAGGATGAAGGTAAAGAGTTTGAGTGGAATAGAACATCGAAAAATCCATCTAGAAATCATGGAGTGAGCTGGAGAGGGGCAGAGGAGGGTTCAGAGCAGGCACTGCTGCCTGGAAGGAGCTGGGCTCTGAAGATGGCAGGACTCTTGCTAAGAATGGAGGCCAAGAGTTGGTCAGAAGACAAAGTTAGAAATGATGGTTCTTCTGTTGTTTCCACATGGAGCCATTAGCACTTAAACAAATCCCCACAAAATCTTATTTCCAATTTTACCTCCTCTCCCCTTTGTTTCCTTTTCCATTTTGCCAGTGAACGTGGCAGGTGGACAATAGCCAGAGGATTCTCTTTCCTGCTCTGTTTTCTGAAGGGTCCTTACCACTCATAGCTATAGTGCTGAGCACCTTTCACTAGTGCAGGGAGCGACGTGATTCCCATCCATTGCGTGGTTTGTTCATTCTCTCATCCTCTTCCCAGGTGTGCCGGGCAGGGGCTTGTTTTGGGAAGTTTGGAGGGTTTGTGACTGACTCTTAAAGCTGAGGATTGAGGAATTCTCCACAAGTTAGAGCAGCAAAAGGAATCATGGGAATCATCCTGGTCCCCAGTCACTCAATCGTATTAGCAGCAAACTGGTAACAGGGAGGGGATGGAATTTAAAACTGCTACATTGTTTTCATTTTATTTCATTGATAAGCTTGGTTCTTTCCCCAAAAATAATCAATTTAGAAAAAAGGCCATTGATTGAAGGGGAAAAAGTCACTGGGGGGGTGGGGGAGAGCCAGCTGAACTGGAGCTTCCTTATCTTATCTCAAGGCCTGGTCTGTCGATGGAGCAATTTTGAGCAAAGCTCAGGACTGAAGGACTCTATTCCCTCTTTCAAAAGGCTTGGCTTGAAAGGAAACCTGCTCCCCCTTGAGTCTAACAGAGCATGTTCTATGGAAAGAGAGAAATGAGGGAAGGAGATTTCACCTGCCGATCAGGGCAGGGGTTGTACAGGGCTAAATGACCAGCTGTGCTGAATGAATCCCCCTCTTGCCCTTGGAAAGCATGGTCCACCCAGGTCAGGGCTGGGGTCCCTGGGAGAGGCTCCTCAGTAATAAAGGGGCATGGGGACGGTGTAGTCTCAGCTGGTCTAAAGTGGAGCAGAGAGAAGTTAAGAGCTGGACAAAGGTGGAGATCGTTGGGCCCTTTTGCCCCCGGGGACGGGAATTCCTCCAGGGGGAGGCTTGGGTCAAGCAGGTCGAGACCAGCTGAGAACAAGCTGGCAGGGAGGGTGAATTCCATGTGCCTCCCTGGAGCTGAGGATTCCTCCACATCAGGGTTGGGGATCCCTGCGTGCAGGAGCTGGTGAGGTTGACAGCGGAAGTGATGTAGAAACAGCGTCCGCTTCTTATGGGGGTAGAGGTGAGTCCTGTAGGCTGGCCAGTTGGAGAAGGCCAGGACCTAAGTAAACTGAAATGGCACAAGATCCCATGGTGCCCTTGAGTAGGGGGGTGCCCTTAGGCTGGGGGATGGGGAAGCTTTCCAGTGCAGCCTAGAAGGGGTGATATTCCCCGGTCAGGGATGAGATGTATTGGTGCATGAATTTCCTCTTCCCTCTAAACGCCTTTCCCAAAGCTGGGATTGCAATCGCTCCCGTCTCGCCCAGAGAGAGCAGTTACCTTCCCACCAAGGGAAAGCAAAACTAGCCAGCAAATAAAGCCCTTGGGAAGCTTTTTCTCGGCTCTCTTCTTCTCTTAAGAAAGAGCTGAACCGAAGGAACCCAACTCGGAGCCCGGGAAGGCGCACTGCAGGGTTGTGATTCCCCGTGCTCAGGAGGAACCAGAAGCTTGCCCCGGCCATTGGAGCAATGGTGGGGTTGGGGATTTTTCATGTTACTGTCTGAAGACAAGCTTTGCAGCATCTCCCCCGAGCTGCGTCTGAGTAGAGATGGGAGCATCCGGGCAGTGTAGAGCCCCATCCATTCACTAATGGAGGGCACGCAGGCTCCTGGTCTGCTTCTCCAGGAGGACAGGGAGGAACAATACATGAGAGAACAAAGCAGTAAGACTGGGGGAGGGCACTCGGCCAAGCCTCAGGGAGAAGATGACTGCATTATCTCTGTCTGGTTCCTAGTCCCACCAGTGTGGTGGGGAAGCCATGGCACTGTCAGGGCTGTGACTTCGCTGCATTCAATCAAATACAGCTACAAAAACCAGTGGCCCAAATAGCCAGGCCCTCAGCTGTGGCATGAAGAGACCTCGCTTGTGGGACAGTCCCCCTCCTTGGAGGGTGTGACAATTCCATGGGCTTGCAGACTGGTCGGTGCTGGGGCGGGTTTTCCATTTGACAATGAGAAGAAAACTCTGCTCTCACTCCTCCAAAAACACCTGCCCCTGCTACTCCAGCTCCAAAACCATCTGTAGGGGTTTGTTCTCTCTACACTTCCAGCCAGCCCCGGCCACGCTTCCGTGTGCGCATGCGCTGGAGCAGACAGGCCATTGGCTAGAGGGCCGTGGCATGTACCCAGGGCCACCCAGAGGGGGGGCAAGTGGGGCAATTTGTCCCGGGCCCCGCGAGCCCTGGCCCAGCAGCATTTTGGCAGCGGGGGGGCCCTTCAGTGCTGCCGAAGACACGGAGCGACTGAAGGGCCCCCCACTGCCGAAATGCTGCTGAAGACCCGGACTGCCGCCGGGTGCGTACGAGTGCTGCAGCTCCCCCGCTTTGTCCCAGGCTCCCTGAATCCTCTGGGCAGCGCTGCATGTACCAGCTCTTACACTCATGGGAAGCGTTTAATGAGCAGTTCCTACGAGTGGCAAAGCTGTGGGCTTTTGTTCTTAGGTGCTGGTGCTAGAGCTGGGGAGCGACAGCAGGGGATCTCGTGCTATTGCATGGTGCGGTCGGCATGCGAAGGGATCGCTCCCATTCCCCACCACGCAGACCCCTTCTGCACACTGGAAATTGAATGTCAGCCCTGGGGCAAAGTGTGGTGGAAGCATTTAATGTATTTCTAGCTCTTCTAATGCCATTTCGTAGCTGCAAATGAGGAGCCAGCACCATGTGACCGGCCAGCTCTCTGTGGCTCACCAGCCGGTGCTCCAGGGACCACGGTTGACCACAGCTTGCAAGCCGCTGTGCTAGAGCTTTGCAATGCTGAGGCATCAGCCCCCATGAGGGTGGAATCTGTGTATCCAGAGAGCTCAGCTTGGATGCAACCTCTGGCTCTCAGACAGACCCGGCTCCGCGGCCACTTTTACCAGTGTGCCAACTGAAAGAATTCCCATGGCTCAGCTGGTATTCAAAATCTAGGAACTCAGTTCCGTTCCACCTCTAGCCGCCAGTCCACATGTGATCTGCGTGGTTGTCCTGCTCAGGGCATGAAGCTTCTGCTTCCTCCCCTGCACGCAATGGAAAATGACAGAGAGGAGCCCTCTCAGAGGAACAGGTGTCAGAACGTGGTGTGGCGTACCCAGGCGTTGTCTTCAGTCCACGTGGGGGAGAGGTGGGAGGAAGTGAAATGCTCATCTGAGGGTTTGTTTACCTCTGCAAAAGCTGGGTTAGGTCATTGCATTGCTAGGTCCTCGCACTCCAACGTCCTTTGGGGAAATCGAGCTCCTGGCAAGTCAGACTTGGTCTTTGACACTGAGGCAGAGCCACTGCCGACTTTTGCCAGTGATGATGCCAGGCTGTAGTAAATCTGTGGACACTATGCAGCTCAACGTGCATTTCCCTCTCCATCCTGTTTCTTGATCCTCGCTGGCTGTGTCTGGAGTCTCTTCCCTCTAGTCCTCTGTGCTACATGGACCAAGGAAGGCTACTACTTCAGATGCCATTGGCCAACACCTGGTGTGTAGAGCAGTTCTAGGTTTTAATTCTGATTTCCCCCTTTCCCACCTATTTGGCTGCACCTGGGTGCTGGTGTGTGCTTGCGTGTGCGTCACAGGAGGCCTCGGCTCCCATACTCCTCCCCAGGAAGCAAAGAATGTTTTTGTTTTCCCTTTAGCACCATTTGCTTTAACTTTTTTTCTGACATTTCTCTGGCTGTGTGATGCAGGAAAAGCATCGGATGCAATTAGCTCAGCTGGCACCATCCTATCCCAGGGGACAATGCACAGAGGCTTCAGGAGAGTCTCTCCTTGGTAATTCTGCTCAGTCAGACAGCCAGGGGGAATAGGGCAACAGAGGAGGATTTGGGAAAGGTTCTGCTGGCAAGTGGGAGTTAGGGACTGATCCCAGCTCTAGACGGAGAGCCTGGCCTTGTGCGGTGTGAGTACAGCACATGGGAATGGTTCTGAACTCTCAGCAGCAGCGCCTGGGTGGATGCATGGCTGGCAATGGAAGAGCTCCACCCTTCCCAAACACCACGTTCACATCATTCATATGGCCAACAGTGCCACGAGCTGGCGGTGTGCACCGATGCCCTGTAGTGGGTAATTCCAAAACTCTTCAGCTGTGTCATGGGCTCTGTGCTGCTAAGAAGTACTGGCGATTTTCCATTTTGTTCTAGTGTTGGGGGGCAACGGGAGGGCTTGTGGATTTGATTATATTTGTTTTTCCTCCGCTTCTAGCGTGAGGTTCCACAGAGTCATGGGCTGCAGCCTGGTGATGGCTGAAGCCCTGCGTGGTTGGGGTGGATTGTAGCAGTTCAAGTAGATCAGGACGGGCTCTGTGATCCAGCCGTGCCGAGTGGTGGTGCTGAGTGTGCAGGCTGCTAACCCGGTGCATTCAGCACTGAGATGGCCCAGGCTGTCGTAGGTCAGCAGGGTGGAATGGACTGGTAGGTGGCACCTTCTTACAGCCCAAGGGGCTCCGTGGAGATCCATTGGGCAGGTTTAACTCCCGCCCCATTCCCCAGGTGAGCAGGGCAGCTCCCCTCGGAGTCGTGCAAATGCATGTGCAGCCCTGGTGCGAGTGCTGCTCGATTAAGCTCGCTCAGCTCCGTGCCTGAGCCGTGTCTCTCTCTGCACCTCACTGGGGCTGACAAGGCCCATTCAGGCCTAGTCGGGCTGAATGAATCCGTTTTAGATCAGTGTCAGACGCGATTACGGAGGACAATGGTGATGGGGTCTGTTCGGGGGTTTGCGTTCTCTGGGCCGTTTCAGTTCCCCGGGGCAGGGTGGGGGAGTGGGTAGGAAGCATGTTCAAAACAAAACCGCAGGGGTCTCTGGGATCGTGCTGGGGCCCGATTACATAAGGCGGCTCTATCTCTAGCTGCTGTCAGCTGTTATGCAAGTGCTCGAGCTGCGTCATGTGGCTCCTTCCCTCTCTGGGGCTCTGAGGCCTGCCGCCTGCTAACCTGGATAGCCAAGCATGCTGCCTGGTCTGGTCCCTGCAGAGGAACCTGGGTTTGCCTGTAGCTGACATTAGGATCTCTTTGGGGGGTGGAGTGGGGCGCAGGGCACTGCCCTCACTAACTACAATGGTCTGAGCCTACTGGCCCTGAAAAGCCACCGACTGAGCGTCCCTGTGGTATCTGAGAGCTCGTCTGTCGCGGGGGTTATTTGGCACTTGCTGTGAGGGGCAGCTGACTGTGTCTGGGCCTTTCCAATGGCAGAGCATCAGATTGGGACTGGGGAGGGGTTTGTTTTCATCTCTGCCACGGGCCTGCTGGGTGACCTGCCCTGCCTCTGTCCACCCAAAACACGACTCCCTCTGGTGTCTTCATTACATGGAGGGTTTCACCCCTTTCACTTCACTTAGGGTCTGTCTACACTGCAGTCGTGGTGTGTGACTGCAGCAGGTAGGCAGACCCTCAATGGCTCTAATCTAGCTAGCGTGGCTACCAACAGCCGTGAAGCCATGGCAATGCAGGTGGTATAACCTGCCCTGGGCCCTTGGGAAGCTAGGTGGTGCTGCAGTGTGTGCTGCCATAGCTAGCCGGATTCACCAAGCTGAGGTGCAGCTCCACATGCTGCAATTGCACATCTGATTGCAGAGCAGACACCCCCTGGGTGAAATTCTCTGCCGTGTTATACAGGAAGTCAGGTTAGAGGATCGTAACGGTCCCTTCTGGCCCTAAAGTCCTATCAACTTGGATGTTACCTTCAGTCCTGACTGTTGCTGCGCTGCCAGTTGAAAACTGCATTCACTGGCCAGGATGCTTCTCTCCTCTTGGCCTGGCTGTTGGGGAGTTGTCCTGTGCCGGTCTGTGGCAGCAATTCCAGAACGGTTCATACCACAGCAAACCTCAGACTAGCCACTGACTAGTGTGTGACTCGATCTCCAGCATTCTAGCCCGAGATGGAGGTGCTGGTTCAAGACCAGTCCCTCCCTGTATAGCTGCTGCATCACTCGGAAAGAATGGATGGGCGGCTCTAGTGGTGAGAATGGGTCCAAAATCCGGACTCCTGGGTGTTATTTCTAGCTTTACCACAGACTTGCTTTGTGACCTTTATTTAAAAGTGCATCTACACTTCTCACATGCAACTTGCTTGTCTCTGAGTGCACGGGTCAGAGGTGCATATGCTGCATGGTGTATCCCTGCCTGCGGCACTGGACTTTTTGCATTAAGGTGCATGCACCTGGTTTCACACATGCTTAAAATTGTGGCCCCTCACTGCTAACCTCGGCACAAACACACTGCTGGAAGGGAGTGAGACTAAACTCATGGATGTTGCTCTGATTCTCTAAGAGCCCCACAGGAGAGCTCCTATAGCGCTGCAAGCCTAGTCTCTGTGGGTGGAGGATTGTAACTTTGGACCAGTCCCTCTCCTAGTGCAGGGAGAAGGTTGCGGCTCTGGGCCTGCCACGAATGCAGCGGCTGATGGTCTGGGCCAGTCTCCCTGCATGGAAGGACGGGCGCCTCTGGACTGAACTGTGGTTTTGTGCTAGAACTTGTGAAGCTGTCGGGAGCCAGCGCCTCCCAGAGGACACTGTGATCGTGCAAGAGCTGGCACTGGCAATATGATCAATGCGCAGGTTTGGCTGTGCCTACCATGCCTGGGAGTGGGTGTCTGGCTCTTTCGCTTGCTTCTGTTCCCGTTTCAATCCTCCTGGCCCTTGTGTCTGGCTGCTGGGGAGGGAGCAGAGGGATTCTGCCGAGTAAACAGTCTGTTTGTAGCTATTGAAGCCATAACTGTTTAGGTGGGTGCATTGTTGTGGCTTTGAGCCGAATGCTTTCCTGGGGCTGTGCAGAAAACCACTCACCCCCTCTTATTAATGAACAGATTGTTGGGGGGAGGGGAGGGAAAGCAGAAGCACCCCTTGGGGAGCATCACACCACTGCATGATCTCCCCCCTCACCTCCACAGGGCCCCCGGCTCCAGGGAAATGCTACCGTGAGCTCCTTGTTGAATGGCTGGGAAGCTCCCTGCCTTGGCCTGTATTGTACCTGGTGTGGAGAGAACAAAGCTGCTCATCTCAGCAGTTTTATCCTGATGCCACAGGTGATGGAGTGTGCCAGGAAAAAGCATTACAGGGACTCACTGGCCTGAGTGCGTTGGCTTTGTGTGTAAGCCTCAGTCCACCTGGACTTTCTGGGACTGCAGGATTCCCAGCTGAGCTGACCCAGCTTTTCATCCTTCCCTGGCAACTGCACTGACTATGGGGGGGAGGGCAGGGCCGTGGGGTAAGACTCTAAAAGCCACAGTCGGCTGCATGTGGTGGCTGGTCTATCCTGGGCATTTCTCTAAGTGGAACCCCCCGTAATGTTAGCTTGATGCTACGCTGAATGATCAGCAAGGTGATAGATAGAGAAGCTGACCTGGTCACGGTATTCAAATCTTAGGGTCTGATTCTAACCCATTCTCGCCTGAACCTTGGCTGGGATGGCTCATGTGAGCAGTGGTTTCCAGATCTGTCCCTTTAATTAGAATTCCTCGCCTCCCCCAATATTTACCTGACTCAGTCCATTATCCTTCTGTCCTTAGAGAGCCACATGGCAAAGCAAGAGCTGTTATCTAAAACTTTAATTAAAAAATGAAAGCAGGAGGCTGGCTCTGGCTTAGGGGTAGAAGCGATTTCTATGGGCCAGAAAACACAAGACTGAGCGTATTTCAATAACTGGTGAAATGTGAAGCACAAAAACAAGCTGAGCTAAGGCCAGAATGCCCTGGGGCTGTAGGGAGCAGCCAGCAGCTGTTTTGACTAATCGGCTACTATGCTGCATACAGATTGTGGGCTTCCACCCCAGAGCTGGCCGCATAACACTGGTGCTGCATGTACTATGCGCAGTTTGGGCTTTGTGAGCTTTCAGGATGACAAGTGCTGAACAAAATGGAGTTGTTAAAGAACCAGCTCTCCAAGGTCTGATAACGGTAGCGTCCCAGGCCCTGGCTGTGGGCATGGGCACGCGTGTGCACTCGGTCTAGCACAGGGGCTCCAGACTTTGAGACGAGGGCCATATTGGATTTGTGAAGGGGCTTCGCAGACTGTGAAAGAAATGCATGCAAAACCCTTAAACAACACTACTCTACTGCGTCAGCGTTGGAGTAAACTCTAAATCAGGTATCCAAGTTAATCAGTGCGGGTACTGTGAAATCACACACAATATTTGTCAATACATTAAAAATCATTTCACTGTTTTTATTTCTAAAAACCTCACATTTGTATCCTACAAATACTGTTTGGTTCTATTAGTGCTGTAGTTAAAATTTAACCAGTATGAAATGGTTAATTTCCATCTTCTTTACTCCATTTATTGGAGATGTAATTAAGCATCTGGCTTGTCTGTTTACTCTAAGGCGGGGGTCCGCGCCTGCTCGGCTGCAGCAGCAACTCTGCCCTAAGTTGGCTCCCCTTTTGGGGGGACACTGACCCCTCCGCACAGCTCAGCTGAGCTCCCCCCCCCCCAACCCATGTGAGCTGCTGCCGGCAGCCCCTCCCCCTGTTCGCTTCTCCCCTGTTGGTTGGAGGGCCGGACAAATGGAAGCCCTGGGCCGGATCCAGCCTGCGGGCTGTAGTTTGGAGACCCGTGGTCTAGCATATTTCAATTGATGACTTAACCTCCTATCCCCAAAAGGGCAGGATCTTGCCAAACTCTGGTAACAGGCCAGGAGTGACAGCTCTAAAACTCCATCCAGGTTACACAACACAGGGAAAGAAATGGACTTGTTGCGAGGGCTGTGATTTATCTTCTGTCAGGCTGGGAGACCAGATTCCTCCAAGACAGGGTGGGGTGGAGGAAGGACTGTCTGTCTAGCCCTGAGCCTCAATGTCTGAGCAAGCAGGGGTGGGGAAAAAGCATCAACTAGACAAGTGTGCCTTTATGTGGGAGTCTAACAACACTTCAGGAGACTTGGCCTATTGCTTGGCTTTCCTCTTGGGGAGCACGGGTCTGCTCTACAAAGTTTGCCCAACCTGCCATGATGTTTCTTTTCCCAAATCTGAGATCAAGTTAAATCCCAGCAATATTTGAAGGATCTGAGACTAGGCATATCAAGCTGTGCCTTGTCCAAATATCTGCCCACCGAACACCCCCCTCCCCTGCCTCCCTCCAGTTTTGAGTGGCTGCAGTAATCCTCTCTCCCTGTCCTGAACCGTTGCTGTGTGTTAAACATCCACCCTGGAAAGTGACTGCGTGGTGTGGTGTTTGTTTTTAACAGCAGTCACCATATGGTTTGTGAAGTGCTTGGGGCTCATTCAAGTTTAAAGGTGATAAGTAAACTTGAGATTATTAATAGAACACAGTCAAGACAGCTTTCAGAATGTAAATGGGAACCGCTCCCCCCCCCACCACGTCACTTTGGTGCTACTCACATCTATTGCTGTGCTTTTATTTTAGAATAAGTGTAAAAGAGGCTGGTTTTGTGCTGACCTTGATCTGGGAGCAGCAGAGGAAACCAAGCGCGCTGAACCATTACACTCTTTCTCCACACACTGTCAGGCCTGGTCTACCCCAAGGGGGGATCCATCGAAGTTACGCAACTTCAGCTACATGAATAACATAGCTGAAGTCGATGTACTTAGACCTACTCACCACAGTGTCTTTACTGCGGTGAGCTGACTGCTGCCGCTGCCCCATCGACTCCGCCTGCACCTCTCACAGCAGTGGAGTACAGGAGTCAATGGGAGAGCGCTCGGGGGTCAATTATCGCATCTAGGCTAGACGCGATGGATCGCTTGCTGCCTGCCAATCCGGGGGTAGTGTAGACATACTCACAGCTGGGTCTAACCAGCCTTGGTGGCATCTATTTTAAAAGGCCAGCAGAGGAGCCGCTGGGCCTCTTGCATATGAGTTCACTGCTCCAGGAACTGAAGAAACGAGCTCTCTTCTCTGCAGCAGGCAGGGGCAGGCTCAGTGGGAGCTGAGGGCGTTCAGCATCTCGTAGGATACCATCCTTTTAAGCTCCCTCTGTCGAAGGCGGAGTTCTGGGACATAGGCCAGCTTGGCCCCTCTGCCTCTGGCAGGCAGCTGTCTGCACTTCTGTTACCGAAATGGACACCCCCCCGGCCTGTCTGCGGAGGGTCCTGCTACACAGTTTGCTGAAGGTTCTCTAGCTCGGGGGCCCATGGTACTTACACAAGGTTCAGGGAGTATGTGCTTGCACCAGCACAGAGATGGGAACCGCTCCTGGATCATCATGCAGTGTGCTGTAAACAGTGACACAAGGTGCAGGCTGATGACTTGGGCCCAAGGAGTTCAGTTCCAAGATGTCCTATTTACATTTTAGCTAGTCTCATTCACCCATGGACAGGGGTGGGCAGGATGAGAAGAAGCCACTTATGTTGACTTCCCTGCACCTGAAGCAGAACTTTAATTCCTCTTGGACACAGCGTAGAGGGATGGTAGCTTCAGAGCAGGTAGAGAACACATGCTGCAAAAAGATGTGTCAAACTCCCCCCTGCTGTGAATCCTCTGGGTTAGACTACAAATGATAGTCCCCTCCCATGATTAGACCAAGTCACCCCACCGCAGGGGCAGGCTACTTCCCCTCCAACCTCATCAGACTGATACTAAGCTGTAAAGAGAATCTTCTTCAGCTTCTGTTTGCGGTGTGACCTTTGAGAGCATCCTCAGACTGTGACCTCGCCATTGCAGTAGGGACGCCATGCTGCTGGGCCAGGATGTCTAGCCACACTTGGAGCGGGAAGGGCTTCTCTGCAAACTGGCCTCCTGAAGTAGCTCTGACTAGAGGAACATGCCCTCTCCTGTGTTCATGCTCTCCTTTGCTGCCCGTCTCGGTAAGAGACAGGACCTCTCTGGAGCAGCAGAGCCTATTTCAGAGAGTCCTTAAGCAGGTGAGTCCAGCTCGTCACCTCTACTGGAAGGGGCATCCCTGACATAAAACCAGCTTAGGTCAGAGCTGCTCTTGGGGGGTCAAGAGTATGCCCAGCAGAAGCGATGTTACCTTTATGGCCCCAGCCTGATGAGTGCTTTCCCAAGGGAGGTTAGACAAGCCCTGAAGCCTCTCCCAGGGTGGGAAGTCGTGGCTAGCTTAACCCAATGCCCTCTGCAATGGCGCAGGAGGTGAACAAGCACAACCTCAAGCCATTTTAGCCTCCGAGTTTTAGTTGTTAACTTGGCACCATTAGCTGCAGCCCCATTCACGCTCTGCCTGCCCTCTGCAGCTTGACCCGTCTGCCAACGTTTCCAATGATGCGATAGAATTGAAGACCCTGCCTTTCAGCCTCCTTCTCAAGCCTGGCGCAGGAGACCCTCTCTTGGAAGTGAAACAGAAATAAACTTCCAAGATCAAGGCTTCTGTTTCAGCCAGAGCTCTAGCTGCAGCCTGCAGGAGCCTGGGCTGTGCTCATCACCTTAGTTAGGGTTTCTTTGATTTGCAGGTTGCACCTTTTGCTCCTTACAATAGAAAAACCTTTTCCCAGCTTGCTCTCCCATGAGCACTATATTGTACGCTCATGTCCCTCCTTGCTGTAAGACAAGATCAAGATCTGTGGGGAGGTTGGAAATTGCAATGGCACAGGTGGCTGTAACAGGACAGAGGCAGAAGGGTAGCCTGGCTCCTGCCTTTCCCTCTCTTTCTAAATGCCAAGGGGACTGATAGCTCAGCACCCCCCCACCCCCATTCTCTGGAGAGAGGAGCTGCAGGTGCTTTCATTTCACAGCTCTGGGAGATGCTACTTTCATGTCTTAAGGACTCCTTGCCCATTTCTCTGCTGGAGCTTGATGCTGGAAGACTCCCTAAGGGGAAGTCAAAGAACCAGCCTGACCCAGCCTCTGCTGTTCTTTCAGACCATGGTGTGTGCTGCTGTTCCAAGGACTCCCTTCTCTTAACAATAGATTGCAGCTGGAAGGCTGCAAACAAAGAAACAAAACTCGCGTTTCAAATTGAGTATGGCTTTTCAACCCCATCAAATTGCTTTATTCACACAAACGTCTCTTAATTTACAGCGCCTCTGCCATTCATACACATCAGGGTATCCACAGTGTTCAAGGAACTTAAATACGTCTCATACCAACCCAAGTAAACCAAGTACAAAAAATATTTATATAAAGTTCACACATAGGTCCTAGATTACCAGCTTCTGTGCAAAACAAAAAATACAGATTTATTAACTAGTATCATGAAGTAACTTTAGTTTGGTGTCTGGGTTTAAGCCTTCCCACTCTACCTAGTTCAGTAGAGAAGATGCATTAACTAGCCTACCACAAATCCCCCTGGGAGCCACACCTCAGCGTTAAAAGCATTGAGATGGCAAACTGCAGGAAGATGGAATTTGTCACCTTGCAGTTAGAGGCCACTTCCTACTGTGCTTTTCACCCTGCCTCCCCCCCCCCCACACTCCAAAAAGTGTGACAATGCTTAGAGGGGAATGGTGTAACTGCTTTGTCACTGGCTGTTTCAGGCTGTCATTTCACACTGCAGTCAAAGGTTTACAGTGGAAGCGGGCAGCACAATGTAAGCAGGCACCAGTTTACATAGGTAATATTTAGCACTGTAGTGTAGAGAACAGACCAGCCTATGCAAGGATTTCCAGGAACTATGGCCAGATGTATTGCTTGCAACATGGAAGGAATGGACAAATCTGAATGCCAAGCCCTTTGCTTTGTCCAGCCACACAAACTAGTGTTGCCAAGCATCAGAAGAAACCCAAGGTCCAGCTCCAGGGGACTGCAGCCAAGCCTCAAATCTGAATTGCTTCAGTAAAAAGACCAGTGTCTCCAAGAAAGTTGGTTGTCTCTGGTGCAATACGCAGTACACAGCTTGAGGGGAATCTGAGCAGCATGGTCCAGATCCAGCTACAGATGATGTGGGGGTGGATGCTGAAGAATGGGGTAAGTGCTTGATTAATCTCCTAGAGAAGTCACTGAAGGGCACCTAACCACCTCCAGAGGGAAAGGGAGATTGGCTTTAAAGCAACAGTAACACCAGTAGCCCCGGGAAGGGTTTTCCCTAACATGCCTTGGCAGTGTGTTTAGAGGAGGAAACCAAACAGAGCAGCAATGTCCCCCCCACTATTATGGCCTTTGTAAATTAAACTTAGTATATTTGGATTGTTTTGCCTCCATGGCAGCTGGCTGTTCTCTTTGCAGCTGCACCATGTCCCTGGGCAGGCTTAAACCCAGAGTAGATACTGCATATTGAGAAGATTTACACAAACGAGGAATTTAACAAAAAAGTTACCATCTTTGTGGAAGTCTCTTATTGCTCCACAAAGGCTCTGGGAGCCTCCTGATATGTTAAGGAGCTGGATCCTGAGGAGTAAAGGAAGACTAAAGGGGGACACTGTCTAGCTGTCACTAGCCCCTCTGAACCTTAAACACAGCAGCAGGAGAACACGGGGGAAGCTAGTTTGACTCCTTCTCTAACCAGCCTATTGAGCTCATCTCAGCACCCCTCTCCGTATGGAATACAGCTGTGGTACTACAGCCAACCCAGTATTGGTGTGATGCTGGAGATGCAGACCTCCATTGCAGGTTGGTGCAGCTACTGCATTTCAAAGTTCTCCAGAAATGTGGCTAGTTCCCCTCACCCCCACTGTAAACAGAATATTTAGAAGTAAACAATTTTAATACAATCCTATAACATGGCCAGGGCCATGTCATCTGTTCTAGCAAAAACCTGGCTCGTGAGAGCGAGCCCCAAAATCAGTGGAACCTCCTTGGTAGGAGCCCTCAACTCTCCCCCCTCTGGTTAGGGTTAGACCTCAGAACAGCTAGAGTTGTCCCTCCAGTGTCAGTTTTTAAGTTCAGTATCAAGCGTGGTCAGTCAGAAATCAGGAGACATTCTTGTATGAATATGAGCTGCAGAGACCAGGCAGTCCTGAGCCTCCGGCTTAGCTCCCCTTTCCGAGAAGCTGGAATTACCCCAGCTGTAAAGCCCAATGCCAAAGATGTATACGAAGGGTGAGATGTTTCAGCCAGCAGCAGTAAGGTGGAGGAGTTGGGCAGACACATGATGTCAAGCAAGAGGAAAGAGATGCCCCTTCCCAGAAAGCTTTATGTCCTTGCAGGTTAGAACTAATCCCTCTCTTGATGCTGTTGCCCTAGGATGAGTTTGGGCAGGGCCCAGAGGTGAGGTGTGGTGAGACACCACCACCTGTAACCGGTATGACTTCCTCACTGCTCTCGTGACCTTAGAGCACTCTGCAGCAAAGCCGCCAGCGGCGGGAAACCAAAGGAGAGAAGCATATTTAGACTGACAGAAACTAAAGGGGAAATGACCCAACTGGCCAAAGGCTAGCAGCCCCCAAACTCTTCCTGGAAGTGTTTTCTAAATCCTATAAGGCACTACGGTCTATCTAGCTAACATCAAGCTGTTTTAAAACACATCTGCAATACAAAAGGTGAAGTGGAAATGTGAGAGCTGAAGGTGGCTGGAAGTCATGGCAGGGCTGAGAGGGTGACTACACTAGCCAGGAGGCTAGCCACACGCTCTGCCAGCAGTGCATTTAAGTCAGGGAGTAGTCATGTCTTCACTGAAGTTTCCAGAGAGAGGGGAAGGGGGCACTCATGGATATCCAATGAAAAGGATTCCTTAGTACCTCCTCCGCAGGTGAAGACCTGAAGCAAGTGGCACTCTGTCTGTTTGAAATCTGCCTCCCCACCACATACAGCAGTGCTGGAGAGAACGCACAGCCTCTGAGGCAGTAGCAGAACTGGAAGCCTCTGGTGGGTGATGGCTTCAATATCACTGGAGGTGGTAAGCAGGCTGAATGGAAAGTTCTGACACAAGCACGAGCTAGGTCAAAGCAGCTCTCCTAGGAGTCTCCTGGAAGTTGCCTTTGGTGCCATAACATCCCCCTTGGGCTTCCTCTTGGCGGGGAAGGCATGTGTGAGCGTACACAGTAAGAGCAGGTCAGTTCTAGCCATGGATGTAGCTATAGCAGCCAACAGTTGCAAAGGCTGTACTGAGTAGCCCTGCTATTAGCCTGGCTTCTGCTGTCAGTTGTCCCATCCATGCACAGCTAGCATGGGTGAAGTGCCCAAAGAGAGGGTTGAAATACAAGCTTGAGACTCTCATCCTAAGACAGGTGTAGTTAATACAGTCTTGGACTTCGGGGAAAGAGCCTCTGCCTGCAGGAAGCAGCTGGCCGCCTGATGTAGACAGCCACATGGAAGAGCAATTCTCTTGTGAACAGGAGTGGAGGAGTATTGGGTTGCTTCTAAAGAACATGGGTCAGGAAAACAGCAAGGGGGATGGAAAAACAAGGGGCAGAACAGCATGAAAGCCTGTGTTATGTTTCAATGCACCATGTCACTGATGAGAGGCTTCAAGTAGTGAGAAAATCCACCCCTTCGTTAGTCCAGAGGGGTGAGGCAGCTTAGACGCTGCTACAACAGCCCCCTGCTAAGCTGGGAATCAAACGTAGCCTAACCAAACTGAACGGAGGAGTTACAAAGCCAGACAGTCCTCTGTGGATAACCAAACCCAAACGTCCTAACCCCAAATAACCATCTTGGGAAGAAGTGAGGGTACTGAAGGTCTGGCTGTGGCTCTCCACAGCACAGAGAAGCATCTCAGTGGGGGAGCAGGAAAGAGGGACTGGGTCCCAATCCTGGGCTTGTGCTATGCTGGTTACTATCTCTGTGTGAAACCTTCAAAACACAAGGTGTTCAATCAGCTGGGGGGAGCACATAACTACAGCTATACGCTACTGCTCTGCTATTCCCCTAATGCACAGCACAACCTTCCTGGTGAGGGGCCACCCCAATCTTCTCTGCTCACTGCACTCAAGCTCAGCAGAGCTGTCCAGGCTTACAGGTTTAAAAAAAACCAACTAGACACCATCGTTAATCTAGCCCTAATGGAGTTCTTGCATTCTCATTCACGGTCAGGGGATGGTGCAGCATACTGAGTAGACAGACAAGTAGCAAGTGGGTGCACAAAAATGTCAACGAAGAGAAATAAGACTGAAGTGTCCGCACAGCCAGCCGGCATGTTAGTACGCTACAGATCCTGTAGGATTAGGTCAGCAGGGCCCTTCTCTAACTGTGAAGCCAGTTACATCCTACCAAGTGACAGTGGAATACGGAGGTACCTGGGTGAGGGAGATTTAGTCTGGAAGCACAACTAGTGGCTCCTAGACCAGTATCCCAGCAGAGGTTGGTAAGGGGTTTGTTCGGGAAGACACTTCTAGCGTGTTTTAAGAAATCACATGGTAACAAGGGTGCTGTGCTTTACACTGAGCAAGGTCTAAAGCGCTACTAAAACTGTCGCACAGAGTCAGTCCCAGAATGTCAGTGCGGCTCCAACTGCAGGCCAGGAAACTAAGTATTAACTGTTAGCTTGAGATTCCCACCTCCTTCCCCCTACATCCCGCTGATGCGTAACCGGAAGTGCCCAAGCCTGGCCAGCCTGCTCTTTGCCCCTTGTAGACCACAGTTCCCATGCAAAGGGCAAACAGTCTTCTGCAGGAGCCTTGAAACCACACAGTGAGGACTAGCTGTCAGGGCCCCCTCCCTCCAATACTGCCAAGTCCTTCACAGCTGAAGTTTGGCACAAGTGACTTCAGATCTTTCTTTCAGCTACTTTCTGCTTTTGTCAGATACATCCACCCTACAGTTCAGTTGGTCACCTGAAAACCTGTCCCATCCACTCCACAGGCCCATTACAGAATTAGGCTCTCAGTTGCCAAATTCCACAGATGACTTTTTTATTTGGGTGGGGGGACGACAAGGATCTTTCCACTACAGCACTGATCTTGCCTAATCAATTTCTTTTCCGTCTCGTTATTTTTGCTGTGTCACTTGCTGTATAGCCTGGGTAGCACCTGCCTGTTAAGGAGCCATCAGGTTCTGAGCCACATGACTGTTTCCAACATGGGGCTTCACAGACCTCACTTTTTCTACAATCTCCCAACTACAGAGCAAGCCCAGTGAGCGTCTCTCCCCTAGATAAAGAATATTAACTTTAAAAAACACACTTGGGCACAGCCTGACTTTGAGCCTTGGTACTTGTCAGCAGTTGAGGGGATGCTTTGCAGAGCTTCTAATTGCAATCAGTGGTGGTAAGAGGCCACAGGTCTTTCCCAGAAGAACCTGTAGCATTCTAGTTGAATAACAAGGCTGAAACGGTGGGGGAAAGGGGTGGGGATGTGGGGAAAGAGACGTTCTTCTGGACCTCATTCAATAGTCTTGTAACCAAATGGGCTGCAAAGATTCTGCTCTTCTGAAATCTCACGTGACCAAAAAACCCAAAACAAACGGAAAACTTCCCATTGCCAGAGATCCTGTTGTCAGGTGATCTTCAATACCATCTGCTTCCCTCTGTGCGTGTAAGTAATGGAGATTGTAGGTCCCTGGTAAATAAACCTAGGAAAAAAAATAATAAAGAGAGATCAGATATTGCCATTGTTTCACTCACTGGTCTAGGGGCTGTACCTGGAAAAATGTAATGTCCTGAAAGCCTCGCCACTGGCTGGCCAAAATGGCTAGTCCTGACACAGTGAGAGACATAGGACCTTTCAAATCCTCTTCTTCTGCTCACCTTGCTTTCCCACCTCCCTGCATTTCACTTGCACCATTACCACCTGCCAGTTGCTGATAGATTGTAAGAACTGGGGATTAAGGCTTCACACCGATTGGAATCCGTCATTCCAATTTGCTTTCATCTACTATAATGCAATGGCTTCTAGTAGCATAAAACAGTAGTTGCTTAAAAACAAACAAACAAAAAAACAGACAGATTCAACTGGGAAGGGAAAAGTAAAATGGTAATACAGTGAATATCTGAGATCAGATACTTGGTAACTGGCCATGGGTGGAATTGACTGTAGATAGATACCACTGCAGAGAGATTTAAGTACTTGTTTCCACTCCTGATTAATCTGAAATATTGGTCTTTGAAACTCACACATCCCTCAGCCTAGCAATGTTCTTGTCACTGATCCAGGACTGGCTATAGCAGCTCTGGACCTCAGAATGTGGTTTTTCTTCTCCAAAACATATTCACAGGTAATCAATGTATTAATCTTGGCCACATGCTATTTATACGTGCCCAAACTGTGTTCAGTCTCTGAGCTCAGTCACTTAACCAGGCATAACACCACACTATATTTAAATACTGTAGCTACATCCTAAAAGGGGTCTGCCATGGTGTGCTGGATGAGTATCTATTAAGACATGAAAGCACATTTTCCAGAGGCTCCATATGATGTGCTCATGAGCATGGCCCATTTAAAAACACTTTCAACTGTACGTACGCATGTCCGACTAAAGGAGGAACAGTGTGGATGTCACACTCAGGTATGACTGTCTTCAATTCACTAACAGTGAGAAAGCATCTTAGGCTTCTCAAGTTGTTGTGCTGGAGGCAATTAAAAACATCCCCCTTGCTGTACACACAGTGAGAAACTCAAGAGGAGCAGAGACTGTTTCTTATTGGCTGTGAATGTTAACTCTCAGGGATGTTAGAGTCCATCTCTGCCTGCTAATTGCTATGGTCATGCGACTTACAGAACAGATGGGGAGTCAATTTCGAAGGGGCTAGACTGGCAACAGGAGAAAGTTCCTATGCCTTCGTTCCATGTTTGACTTGTAACTAACTGCTAGACGTCATGCACTTTGTTGCTTCTGCAGGCCAAGTTCATTGCACACACCTGCCTAGTCCTCCCACAAGCTGATATCTGCACTAACCAGATGCCAAGTGCATTCCCTGACATTCTGAAATTGGTTGGCGGTGGTGTTCAAAAGTTACATCCCAACAGAGAGATGCCGTCATGTTGAATGCAGGATCTCACTTTGCTGGGCCAGTAATACTAGAGGCTGGCCCTCTTTACTGCTGGTGTAGGCAGGGTTCCCAGCCCTCCAGGATTGTCCTGGGGTATCCAGAAATTAAAGATTGTCACGTGATATCTCTGGAAATACATCCAACCAAAACTGGCAACCCTAACTGTAGATCAAGCTCACTGCATGTATTGGGAGCTCCTTGCATCCCTTCATTCTGCTCCACTCTCTGAAATCTTGGAACTGATCTGATGCAGTGTTCAAAAGTTATACGGACAAGCGGAGAAATGTCATGTGTAGGGATTGGCCAAACAAAATCAAGGCAGTACACGTCAAGCTACATTTCTCCAAGACAAACTCTGAGCCAGGGTATGGTGGCAGTGAAGTAAATGGGAGTTTCACTATCAACCTCAATGGGGACAGAATGTGCCCCATCAGAAGTGTCACCATCCTACAACCTTGGTATCCCAGGACAGCCAACAAGTCCTTCCCCCCTCCAATGAGTGAAATCAGTTTCCCACTAAAAAAGTGCTGTTGACTTAAGAGTGACAGAATTAACCTGGTGAGGAAAGATGGTTACGCCCCAGAAAAATCACTGAAATCCCTTTATGTACTAAGAAATCTTGTTAAAGAATAAACTTCTTACAGGAAGAAACCTCCTCTCCTGGTGCTTGAAGCAGAGTGGACTGATTTAAAAATCAGACCAATTTAAATCACTCAATTATAATCATGATTTAAATCAGCAAGCAGGAAGCCTTGATTTAAATGGATTTTAACTAAAAAAAAAAAATACAAATGCAAAACACAATTATCTTCCTAAAGAAAATTGATTCTCACTGATTGGTAACCATTAAAACATGCGGACTTGCAACTAAATATAGTCTTTACACTAAATTTGGTATTTTTTTGCTTACCAGGACAACACATTGTATCTACACACATTTATTTAAGCAGTCAGATAGCTTAACATACATTTATTCAGATTCTTAATTTTTACTTTTTTATTATGTTAAAATTCTGAATGATACTTATTTACTAGATATTTAATTTATGATTCGTGTCAAGCTCTATTTGGATGGAAATTGGAATTTAATAAATGTGCAGAAATGATTGGTGGTTTTTTTTTTTTTTAAAATTAAATAACACTACCTCAAATGTGCTGGGGGGGTAAATCAAAATATATTTTGCATTTAAAACCAACTAATTTGTTAAACAAAGCAAGTATTATATGTAGTTTGTGAACTGAAGTGATTGTTTCTGGTCATCACGTCTTTCAGGATTTTAGAACTAGTAGATCTTATGCTCTCACACCTAGTTTTTAGTCACTGATTGGAAGAGGAAAAAAGCCTTCCTGCTTTTTTCAATTCCCCATTGGTTTCTTCAATGACTAGTTCTTTCAAAGTTAACTAACTAAGTTGAATAAACTGAAATGAAGAAAATATTGTCTGTCGCTGTCGAAGAGGTTACTACTGACAAAAACCGGTTTAGCACTTCAACAAACTCTGGTTCCAGCTGCTTAGCCAGTGACCTTCCAGCAGTTCAGTGCTGACTTTCTTTAAAATTTTGGCAGAAAACATGTACAGATTGACTTTTTTTATTTTAATAGATTAGAGTAAATTTAGGCCTTAATGTAGGTTGTCTAATTTTAATAGGTTGATTTTTAAAAAAATATATTTATTTAAATAAATCAGTTTAATCTATTTTTATCCACCTTGGCTTGAAGCAGTGAAATGGGAATATACGTATTAACTGTGCTTTCTAGGAGAGTATAGATGAGAGATGCTAGTCAGAACAGCGTGCTAGTGGATTGACCAGATAAACTTTCACTACAAAGTCAAAGCATTCTGCCATGGGCAAAGGCACCTGGAACATCAGGAGCATGTCTCTTTCTAGAAATTTTCCTGTGTAATTTCTTTTATGTCTCTCTTATGCTGCAACCTCATGAGCAGGGTAGTATGGCTCTTCTGCTCCAGTTTCACTGGAGCCAGAGCATCTCCAGAAGAGATCCCACATTTGAGAGATTTCCCCAAGTTCAAAGTTTCCTAAAATAACTTCTGACAAAAGGAGAGGAGAGATGAAATGCTGCACACTGTTTCAAGGGGGTGGGTGCAAGAGTTTTTAATCCCTCCACTGCTGACACTTATAGTCTTAATTAGCTAAAAAAATGTTCACATGGGCATCAACAGCTTATCAGTTACTACACTGAGACCTGGTGCATGCAGCTGGGAGTTCGTGTACACAGTGCCCAGCACAGGAGGGCACCCCTGGCCCAGGTCACACTGAGGAGAGCCGGAGCTGGCACAGGGGCAGTCCTGCTAAGGGTTTCAGTCAGTTATTTTTGGTAGCAGAGTGTTCTTACTAACGTGGGGGAGGCAGAGATTAACCTGCAGATTCTCACATTAATCACATTATCTCCCCTGCATGGGACGAAAGGGCACGGAAGAGGTGAGGGAGGGAGTTAATCACTACCTTACTTTGCTAGATTCTACATCATGCTGCTTAAGTGTTACAGAAACAAAGCAACCTAATTTCTTTCTCTGACAGGGTTACTGGACTAGGGAAGAGGGTGGAAGCAGTAGCTGTAATATAGCATGATTTTAATAAGGCCTCTGACACAGTCCCACAGGGCATTCTCAGAAGCAACCTAGGGAAATATGGTCTAAAGGAAATGACGATAAGGTGGGTGCAGACCTGGTTGAAAGGCTGTACTCAAAGAGTCGTTCTTAAGGGCTTGCTGTCACACTGGGAAGGTGCATCTAATGGGTCCTTGAAAGGTCTGGCCTGAGTCTGGTACTAGTCAGTATTTTCATTACTGATTTGAATAACAGAGTGGAGAGGATGCTTATAAAATCTGCAGATGACACCAAGATAGGAGGTGCTGCAAGCACTTTGGAGGACAGGATTAGAATCAAAATAACCATGACACAAAGAATTGGTCTGAAATCAACAAGATGAAATTCAGTAAAGATAAGTGCAAAAACCTTCACTTAGGAAGGAAAAATCAAATGCACAACTACAAAATGGGGAATAACTGGCTAGGGAGTAGTACTGCTGAAAAGGATCTGGGGTTACAATGGATCACAAATTGTGAGTCTACAACGTGAAGTTGTGAAAAAGGCTAATATCATGCTGGGGTATAGTAACAGGAGTGTCGTAAGACAGACAGTGGAGGTGTCCTGCTCTACTCAGCAGTGGTGGGGCCTCAGTTGGAGCACTGTGTCCAATTCTGGGCACCACTTCTTAGGAAAGATAAACTGGAGGGAGCCCAGAGGAGAGTTACAATAACGATAAAAGATTTAGTAAACCTGACCGATGATGAAGGGTTAAAAAAAACTGGGCACATTTAGTTTTGAGAAAAGAAGACTGAAGGGGGAGTGTCTGATAAGTCTTCAACTACTATGGGTTGTTAGAAGCATTAGGGCTGTTAAGCTCTGGAACAGGTTTCCAGGGGAGGTTGTGGAATCCCCATCATTGGTTTTTAAGAACAGGCTGGATAAACACCTGTCACAGCTGGTCCAGGCTTACTTCATCCTGCGTCCCCCACAGCAGGCTGGCCTTGATGACCTCATGAGCTCCCTTCCAGCCCTACATTTCTGTGATCCTTTATGGTTTTTTCCCCAAACCATCCCCAGGCCCAAGCACATGAAGGGGGTTGGTGAAGTTTAACAATGGCTAAAGGCTAATGAATCCAGCTCAGGTTGATAGTGAGCAAGAGTCATTATTGGCTAGTGGATGTCGGGACCTGTGTGAAATGAGTGTGGTTTTTTCAGACCAGTTTCCAGGAGACAAGTATCCAATCACAAAAGCAACATGTGGCATTAATTGTAGTCATGTTGATCAGGGAAGAGATGGGATGAGCCATCCTTTCACCCCTCAAAAGGCCCCTCCAGATCAGGGTTGAGATCTTTTTGTTTAGCAATCTGGAGCTTAGTCCATTCTGAGGATAGGGAATTTTTTTTCTCCAAGACTGTTGGTCTAGCACTTTAAAACTGAGCTCACAAATGAAAGATAAAACAGAAGACTGCTCTTCACCGGCCTGCAAGTTATTTGTGGGACTTCGTTCAAATGTATTAGGGCTGTTTAAGTTAATAATTTTAAATTAATGGCCTTCATTTGCTGCTATATTTTAATACCAGATGAGCTGTTGGCTATGGTCCAGTCTAACAATGAATTCACCACTGAGATAGCTTGTATAGGCTCCCACCCTGAAGACAGAAGGGCAGTGGGACCAGCTGCGGAGAATTACTGAATTTCTTAGGAAAGAGGAAGAGACCAGAAAGTAAGGGAACAAGCAGCTCTAGCAGACAGCTGAAGGCAAAGCAGGGGCTGTGTGCTCTTGGGGCCATACTGAACCAAGACACATGGGACCATTGTGCTTTGGTCTAAGGTAGGTCACCTTTTTTCTGGAACCTTGAAGTGAGCTGAGGAGGAATTTCTTATTTGGCGCTAAAAGGGATAAGAATTTTGGGTTGGTTGGTTGGTTGCTTGCTTGCTTAGGTGTTTGTAATCCCGATATACAAGGTGTCTGCTGATCCTGCTTTGACTGGCCTATTCTAACCCCTCCCCCAACAGTACAAATCCTACAGATCCCTCCTGAGGGAATGGAAGGTAGGTGGGAGCAGTAAGGAAAAACCAGCAGTCTCCTGTTGTCTGGCCACAACCCCTGATCCCTCTGAAAGGGGGCGCCCTGAAGGTCAAGAAGCTGGCGAGAGAGCTTTGTAGAGGAAACCAATTCCATTTTACCTTGCATTGTGGCTGGACCTTCAGCTCTGGAGTTAGTACTAGCTTGTTTGCATTCAGAAGCCTGGTCTACAGGTTTAGCTACGTTGCTAAGTGGTGTGAAAAATTCACCCTGAGATACATAGTTAAGCCAGCTTAAGCACCAACATAGACATCTGTAGGTCAACAGAGGAATTCTTCCTCTACCTAGCTACTGCTTCTCAAGGGGGTGGAAATACTATGGTGACAGAAAAAACCCTTCTGTTGCTGTAGTAAGTGTGCACACTACAGTGGTGAAGCTGCAGCTGTGTCACTGCAGTGTAGATGTACTGTACCAGTCATTACACTGCCTCTTTCCTAAAGGGACAGTGGGGACACAGTCCTTGCCTCTGCTCCTCTTTCTTCTTCTCCAACTCAGTTTGTGGTTGATGACTAGCAAGCCACCATTATTAAGAGACTGGAAGTGTCTAGAGATCTCAGCTACTAGAATGTCAGTCACTACTAAGTGTCCTCATTTCTGCTGCAGCTGGAGAGCTGCAGAGTATGCAAGGGTACCACAGGAGACCCAAAGATTGTGCTTGTCACTGCAGAGGCATCAAGACCTAAGCAATGTACTTTGAACATGAGGGGATAATAGATGAGAACAGACATTTTGTTTTAAAGCAAGAAGATTGCTGAGCTTGTTTGTGAGATTCCCCCCCACCTCCCTTCCCATGCATCTGGCCCTCAAGAGGCGTTTCCCCAACGGGGGTGTGTGTTTGGGTTAGTCCATTTCAGCACCTAGTTCAGTAAACTGTGCTCATTAGGACCGAGGCCCACTGGAACTCTCAATTAGCTGAAGGAAACCCAGAGCAGAACACAGCTGTTAGAGTACATGGTAATTAGCAACTACCTCTTAGGCCTTAATTTCTTTACCAACTCTCTGAGAGTGCCTCTGAAACTAGATCCATGCAGCTACAATTAGCCTCTAAAGAGAATGGGGTTCAGGTGTGACTGCTATAATTAGAGGATCAGAGACCAGACAGGGGCTACTGCTCTTACGGAAAGGACTACAGTGAGGTCGCGAGAGTGGGTGAATTTCTGGCTGAGAGATGCTGGTCAGTGCATAGACATCAGAGTTCTATGTCAAGAGTTGCAAATTGGGAGCAAAAAAAAAAAAAAAGCTTATGAAGAAAGACACAAGAGAAGTATTGCAGGAGTTCTCCATGGATGGACATACGGAAATGGTATCCCAGTCCATACTTGGCACAAGACAGAAGGACTGAGGAGCAGCAAATCAGAAAGGAGACTGAAGGTGTCTCTTAGTGACTTTGCATAGAAATGATAAATGGGTATCAGTGGATGGCATGCTGTGAAGCAGGAGGAAAAACTGCCACCTCACTTAATCATAATGTGATCTGGTGAACAGGCAACTAGTCACCAGAAAATGGTAAAGACACTCAATGGACAAACTCCAGGAGAGAAGTGAACCTCTCCACTCATTTCTCAGAGTTAAGATGGTAGTTGTGATTAATCTCTGAACAAAATTATTGCCAAGCTTAAAATGAACACAGGTTTTGTCCAGGTTAGGCCTCAAAGTTCCGCTTTGCAGAGGTGAAAAGGGCAAGCTTTGCAGACGTAAGCTAAGACTTGTGGTCAAAACACACTGCAACCAGAGAACACATTATGCTAACTCCTATAAAGCGAGATAAGTTGTGACTCCAGGGTCACAGCTTGTCTAACCCACATTTAAAACTGGCTACAAGGATATAAGTAAGCATAAATTATACAGCCCAAGAGACAACGCTACCCACATTAAAGATTTAGCTGACCCTAATTGGTTGGCCTGTTTTAAGACACGGCTGACAGATCAGATAAAAAGTATGAAGGTCTGGGACCGCGTGTGTGTCTGTCCTAAGGGAAACCTGACCCACACCCTCTGAACCGAAGGGACATGCACTTTTCGACACTCTATACCTGGCCAGTGTGGAAAACGGCCGACTGAAGGGTAATGTGTTTTCAGACAAATGCAGGGTAAGTTTATGGAGTAAAGAAGTCTGGTTGCTCAAGCTGAATTGATCAAGTTGTATCGATACTATAGTGTTAAGAATAGTAGTAAGTAGCTGATGAATAATAACTTTACATGTACTTGTGCTTGTCTTCAGTATAACTTGCCATTTATATTCATCCTTATTCAGTGTTGGTCTTTTTTCTTGCTTTTCTTATTTTGTCTATGTTGCCTTTATAGTCGAAAGTCATTAAAAACCTTTTTTGAGGAATAATCAGTAGTTTTAATTTTTCTTATATGGGCACTACTCAGCCTCATTACATCTGTGTTGGGTGGTGGGAAGAAACGATCACCCAGGGCCCAATTAAGGTCCTGATGCGTCGCCCTCTTCCTTCATCTCCGCAGTAGTTAGAGGCTGAAAGAAGAGGTAGTGCAAGGAGTGAGCTATCTGCTGGAATAAGTTAGTTTCACCTCTGCCGGGCACTGAAATCCCATCAAACCATTACCTGCCCCCTACTCCACACACACTGCAGCCTGAGAAGTATTCTGTACAGTCAGACCACTCTTCACATTCATTTGTAATGTTAACAAAAGCCAGAGCAGCTCCGCCACTGGCTCCTTCCCTCACCTACCCCCTCTCACTGCTGTGCTAGTCACAGGCTAGAAGCTACACCTGAGCTCCAGTATAAGCCCTCCTGATGAGAGGAGAATGCGATCTCTGCTACTGCTATGGCTGAACACTACTTTTCAAAAAGTGTACTCTGAGCTGTAAAATCCATAGATTTATGCAGCTTGCCTTGAAATTTGCTGTGCTTCAGATAGGCTTAGTGGTCCGAATTTGGGGATCATTTGAATGAAGGGTCCCTAAGATACTCAACCCCCCTTCCATTTTACTGCATTCAGTTGCTCATCTAGTGCATGGCACCCCCTGCCCCTTTCAGGAAGCACTACTGGGAAAGTTATTGATCTGAGATCTCCACAATGACATATGCCAAAAACAACAAGCCCAAGAGACTAGGGCAAGGGGGTTTCCAGGCAGTTTGCTGTTACAGTGCCTGTGTGGCTCAAGGGGACAATGAACCTGAGACATCCAGGCATGCTGTAAGTGTGAACCTTCCCCTGGCAGAAGTCTGTGAATGATCAGTGGGCGTAGTTCTATCATCTACCTGTTAAGGGGGTTTAATATTGTGTGCAATGCGTCTAGAGTAGTTCAGCTACTTTAGAAGGGCCTCTAACTACTTTCTGAAAGATTAATTACGTGTTCTATGTGGCTGTGAGAATGATTGCTGGATCTGTGGCTACTCTTCCACCTGCAGCATTATTCAAGGAGAGGGCCAGCACTGATTAAGGAGGATGAAACAATGATCCCGTAGTTACCCAAACTCACTCAGCACCTAACCTTTCCAAGTCAAAGTTCCCTAAGTGCCTGTGTTTCTGCCTCTGAGCACACGCACGGATGCCTCCCCCTGGTGACTAGACACCTATTTCCTGCCTGAGTCCCAGAGTGATGCATGAATTACAAGACAACAGGCATTCAACTGCCTAAGTCACGTGCTCAGAGGCCATCTACCAGAGTAGGTCCCCTTCGAAATCCGGCTGGACGAGGAGGTGGTGGTGAGAGTCAGGCTCACTTCAGAAAGAACAAGAGTTTCCCACCTCTCGGGAGAGTTCGCTAGCCCTTGAGCTATGGGATATTCTGATGTGGGGCTCCCCCAGTCTCTCCTGTAGAAGCTATTGCACTCTGGGTAGATAATGAGAGTGGTTAGAGCAGGGGGACTGGGCCCAGGATTCCCCACCTCCCATTTGGGTGCCCTAACCCCTGGACTAGAGAGAGAATGGGAATGGCTGTCTCTGGACTATGATAGTCACTGGGCCGGAGAGAGGGAATAACTGCAGTTCAGTAGTTAGGATGCCCACGTGGGAGGCCCTGGGCCCAGTCATCCTGGGTGCTGGAACAGTGCAAGAGTGGGATGGAAAGGAGGGAGGGTCAGAACTATGTGGGGGAAGATGTGGGGGGGCTCCACATGAACCCCCCCAAAAAACCTCCCCTTATAGGTACTTGCATGGCCCCCATTACTGTAGCACCTCACAGCCATTACTGTATCTACCCTCAGTTCTCCTCGGGCCAGTGCTGTTGTTCTGTTTTACAGATGGAGAACTGAAAGCCAGAGACTAGATGTGGTCTATGGCCATACAGGAAGTCTGTTGCAGAGCAGGGAATTAAATCCAGGTCTCCTATGTCTCAGCTGCTAACCAGTAGACCAAGCCTCCCCTATGGCCCTCCTCCAATTTCTGTCCTTCCCTCCAAAAGACGTCCCCCTTAACTGCATGCTCTGCCCAGCTCCTCTACCTGGGGGTCCCGTGCTGACGCCCACCTCTCCGTGGGGAGGGCAGTGCTGGACAGGCAGTCACTGCAGATGATACAGAGGCAGTGAAGGTACCAACGCCCAGCCAGTGCATCCTGTGGCCAGGCTAATAATAGCTGAGGAGCCTGAGGCAGTGCAGGGAGAAGAGCTGGGTGCTGAGAAACTTTTTAAAAAAGAACCATTCAATGACTAAGGGTTTAAGCCAGGGTTCAGGTTACCCCAGGGTGCCTCATTCCCTTCCCTAATGTGGAGAGGGGCTACACGAAGACCTCTGAAAACCAGGATATACTGTTAAGATAAACAGCACTGCAACCTTAACTCTGCCCCTCTGGAGCTGACAACAGCCACTGGAAGTTATCTGCATGCACTTCTGCTGCATTCACTGTGCTGATATAGCCCTACTGAATGGTGGAGGGATTGCTAGAGCAGCCTGACGGAGCTGTGTTGTGATGGGGTGATCTAGGGAGTCTGAGACCCTCTCCCTGCTCACCACCTGTGTGAGCCAAGGACAGAAGTGTCCGAGTATCTTTAGGGATGCAAGGTCTCGTTTCAGTGCTGCAGACGGTCGTCTTGCCACGGGGATTGTCAGCAGTGAGATGGGACAGGAGTGAACTGCGGGTTTAACGATTGCCAAGTGAAAGCATAACGCTGGATGGAACGCGGTCCGGGAGGGCGAAGGGCTTGTAAAATGGGGTTGTTGCTGTGGAGCAGGCAGAGTGAGTGTGGTGTAGGCAGCTCTTGTCCAGTACATCTCAGCTAAACACAAGTTTTGCTGTAGCACAGGGAAGGTGTTAGACTTAGGGCTTGGCTACACTTACAAATTTGCAGCGCTGCAGCAGGGTGTGAAAACACACCCTCTCCAGCACTGCAAATTGCGGCGCTGCAAAGCGCCAGTGTAGTCAAAGCCCCAGCGCTGGGAGCCGCGCTCCCAGCGCTGTCCGTTATTCCCCACAGGGAGGTGGAGTACGGACAGCGCTGGGAGAGCTTTCTCCCAGCGCTGGCGCTTTGACTACACTTAGCGCTTCAAAGCACTGCCGCGGCAGCGCTTTGAAGTGCTAAGTGTAGCCACAGCCCAAGTCCTCTAGTGCTCACGTGGCCCATTCCCTGCGTGTTCTACACTAGCTGCAATGGCAGGGCACCAGCAGGTGTGTTAGGGGAATATTACGGCATCACTCAGAGGGCAAGGGTCAGAGTGTAGGGGGTGTTTTTAGCTCTATATTTCCTGTTTCCTGAGGGTTAAGTGTAGCCACTCTCCCCCTTCTGGAAGGGCTCAGGGCACTACCTGGCAACCTGAAACTGTCTGGACATGTGGGAGTTGTGTAATACCCAGTGCTGGCTGTTCTGTACAGCCCTCCAACCCCACCACAACGGTTCTAAAGTAACTTTCCATTCGCAAAGAGCAGCAGCTCTTGAAGAAGTTTCAGGAGAGCATTAATCAGGGTGTTTATAGCTTCTGGAAGGTAGTTATGCAAGATCACTCTAAGGGGACCAAAGTCTCAGCTATCAGAACCGCACAGGAGAGATGTTGCCTTTACTCATCTTCTGATCTGCTTATTTCTATAGTTAAGGTTACTAGAACCACTGTGATGAGAAACCAACCAAAATCAATGAGATCTTACTTTTGTGTGCTCGTCCCCACACCACCACTTACCTGAGCAGAGTAAGATCTCTGGACAAATCCTCCCCGCCACAGTGCCCTAGTTAACTATTTACACAGTCAGGAAGCTATGTCCAATACTAAACTGATGTCCAAATATAAATAACTTGCCTAACCTGTAACCAGAAGGGGTGGTTTGCTGCCACAGTTAACACCGGGAGAGGGAAGCCCGCCGCGTACATATGCCACAACATTAGAACGCAGTGCACAGCTGGGAAAAGGGGGAACTGATGCCACTGTCTGTGATCAAGCAGTGCATTCGTTCACCGGAATACAGAGCAGGCTGATAACTGCAGAGTGAACGAGGAAGGAAATCCTGTGCGTCTCTAGCCACAAAGGAACTGGCTGGGCTGCTTCTGCCCCTTTGGTGTTGCTCTGCACCAAGGAACATGGCAAAATTACAAGGGCAGAATCAGACCCACCAGATGGAATCCACATTAATGCTGATGGTTACTTACAAGTAATATTATCCAACCACTTCCATGCTTACAGTCAGCCTCCCCCTTGAGGCATGGAGAGGTTAAGTACTTGCTAATGTGTAATGCAGGTGCAGTAACAATGCTAAACACCTACAGGAATCAAGGGATTAACCTGAGGTCACCCACCAGGATCAAACAGCTCAGTTTCTGGTTGTACTAGAATGACTTCTGTATCACATACCTCGAAAGGGAAAGGTTGTATAAATTGTGCATAAGATCTTAGGTAACAGTGACAGCACCCTCCAGAAGCTGGGGTCCTGTGAAAGTCTTACCCCTTGTGTCTACTCAAATGAGGAGGGGAAAAAAAATCCTTTTATGTCAGTGAAATATGCACACAAACACTGCAGGGAATGCCTGCTCCTCTTACAGAGTAAATCTCAGAGTGTGTGGAGTCAGGAGCAACAACTGGGACAGTCTGAGTAATCACATGGGACAGACAGCTCTGGGATACTCAGCCAGGCTGGGAAAACCAGCAGGAAGATCACCTTCACCGTCTCCAGCTCACTGGTCCTGGCTGGCTTCAGCAGAACAGCAGGAAACCATAAATATTGGTTAAATATAAAATCTGCAATATTTGTAGCATAAGTGTAGAGACATGAGCCCCCTTGGACCTTGAGAAGCCAGAAGTGGCCAGTGCGATACCAAGAATGGGCAAGCTCTGGCTGGCAGCATTGCATGCTGGCTAAGCTAGGACATGAACTTTAGTTAATGTCTGAAGTCTCTTGCCATTTAACTCCTCAAACAGAAATGAGAGGCCTTGTTCTGAATGGCACATACAGCAATTCACGATACAAGGTTCATAAGGGTCAAAGTTACACTTGCTGTGGGAACTGACTTGTGGTTAAATGCTCAAGTGGTGGGGCATTAATGCTGACCTCAGGCACTGATTTGTTCATTCTGAACTTCTCAGGCAGTTTCAGACCTAAGCGTTGGGAATGTTACACTAAAGCTCAGCAACAATGGCAGGGATCTGTTGTGGATTTGAAGGTGTGAATGCTGTTTAAAAAGCCATGCGTGTAAGAGCACTGCTGCACAGTGAAGGAACCAGTGAAATTCTTCCCCCTCGTGTAACATGATGCGCCAAATCTACAATGAACATATCGCTGGCACTCAGCTCAGCTACTGGGGACAAGCAAAGCATGGCCACTATGGTACATTCAATTTAGTTACATGAGTGGTAACCACCTCCGCTGCAGCTAGGTCACGAAAGGAAACATTTGGTGAAGATGAACTGCTGGCTCCATCCATGGATAGGGAAGGGGGGAATCTGAACAGGCAGCTAGGGTCTTACATAAACAGCTGCAGGGTAGGACTGTCCTCTCTCTGTTTATTATCCCTGCATTTACTATTCTGCAGATATGTGCAGAATGGATTTTCCCCAGAGGGCACTGGCTTGTTACATAACTCAGCAGCATTGTGTTAGCAGAGCATGAGTGATCACAGATGGCAACAGCAGAGGCAAAACATGATGCATGATGCTGGGTGCTTTAAAAATAGCATATCCCCAACCCCCCACCGGGAGGAAAACATCCACCTCTTCCCTTCAAACCAAGAGGTGAAGTTTGCTGTTCCAGTAGCACCTAGTCACACCAGCACAAGGATGGATCAGTTATCACTCAAGTCCATTTCAAGGGTTCACAATTCTGCTTATTCATTCTTCACCCCCTACCCCAACCCCATCAGGAACCTGCATTATACACAGCCAACGATCCACCAGCCTGTGCCCTAAAGCAGCCCCACCGTTCAGTCACTCACTGCGATGGACCTTTTATCACATACATGGTACTAGAGGGCGAGTATCTAGAGCCAAGTCTCAACTAAGGGCGTCTTTGCTTTCCTGGTAAAGTCAGATTCTTACCCCCCCAAAAAATTAGTTTCTCACAGCAGCTCTTCAGCTGAGAAAAGCAGCTGCTGATTAATTGATGCTGGCAAGAAATGCCCCAAATAACCTACTTGTCTGGGCACATTCCAGACTGGTGACTAGAGAAAGGGGACGGAGAGCACATCTTTAGTACAGAATCTCTAGAATGCTCACTCCAGGTCAAGGCACATCAACAGCAGCGAGGAAATTAGGAGCCAAGGCTGCCACAGTGTCCTTAATTCATCCTGTTGTACCTGCGTATTACCGCAGAGGCCTGTCTCTACTCTACGGGTTGATCTTACCACATGTTGCACAACTTCACCATGAGGGGCGGGAAACAGTGACATGTGCCAAGGCAGCTCCAACTTGTAATTTCCTTTAATATCTAATTTGAGTCTGAGCTCCTCAGTCTCCTGGCCACAGCCAGCAGAACAGGTGGGCTAAGTTGCCGTTTAGTCATTTTCCCCACTAATGAAGTGTCCCAGATCTCTCCTGATCAGCATTATACAGAGAGCACTGCAGGAGCTTGTGACAGACCAAGGTTCTCCAAAGGCAAGTTTTACTTTCATCTCCCAGATCTGCAATTTTCCAGTTTCATCCTGGTTCTTTGGCTGGGGGAGCTCCTAGTAACTGCTTCTGTTTCTAAGTGGCTTTGCCACAAATAAATACTTCCCAGTTACTGAGGACACCAGCTCAATGTAACCCCATTCCCCAGTTCTCCAGCTCTGACAGACTAGGCTTTTGGCTACTGGAGTCCTTTAGGTTCTGAATACAGCAGTGGCAAAAGCAAATGAGAGCTTCACTTCCTCCTTGAACTTTGGAGTTCCTAGATGTGGTTTAGGGAACTGAGCCTAGAAGGAAAGTGGTTCCATTTAAACTGAGCTGGGAGCAATCTGTTAAAATACAACAATTCTGTAAACTTTCTGCCTGTGAATGCTTATATCACCCAACCGTGCCAAATACAGGAACACGTGCCTGGCATTGCACAAGTATGTTTCACACTCAGAGGAACTCCCTTAGTTAGTACTGGGAAGTAAAAATGAAACAAGACCAATTACATTCCTTCTAGGTGAAGCAGGACTGTGCATGTTGAAAACTCACCTGTCACTTTGCCCAGTGTATTCCTAAGCAGTTTGTACAGCTGTTTTACTTCTTCAAATTCAAGAGGGGTGTTATCAGTCCAGTACATTACATTGGGGTGGGAATGGGTACGCAGAGCCCAGGAGATCTGATGTCCACTCTTCCAGCTTCAGGACTGTCTAAACTAAGCTCAGCCTGATTGCAACCATTAAGCAGAGGAGGATGAAGTAGCTGAGCAAAACTGTATTGCATCCAAAAGATAGCTAGTGAGTAGAATATGGCACCTTCTCATGGGAAGGCCTCTGTAGGTCACCTCAAGTGGTGTCTGAGCACAGCGATGAGCTTCATTTTTGTATAAACAGAAGAAAATTGCTATATTACATGCAAAAACCACACTTAAGAGAACATTAAGGCTGCAAAGGGAAGCACTCGTTATGGACAAGGCTGCCAGTGAAGCCTTCTGTCCCCTCGTGTACACATGATACAAGGATACTATTCTTCCCCTGCAGGATCCCTCCCTCTTATTGGTCAGTGCACAGGGAATGAGCCAGCAGGAAAGTTTCTGTCCCAGTTGTTTGAGTGGTCCCTTGCCTCACCACACACTAGCCAGCTCGGTCAGTGAGTGAGTGTGGTAGGGGTCCTCTCAGGCAACTGAGACTTGTGTTAGACACGTTTCCAACACAGGGTTTGGAGAACATTAGACGGGGCTGCTGCTAGTTCTGTTTTCCCATCTCCTTTTTATGATTTTCTTGTTTAAATAAAGGTGGTTGAAAGCCTCAGGAAGTAGTTCTTACATGAGTCAGTGGATAAATAGCTCTAAGAATATAAAAGGCACCACTGTGCCATTACCCAGTACAGCCAATACGTGGGATAGTGCAATAGGTGGAGAAAAGAGTTACAGAAAAACTGTAGAACACTTACCCAATTGCAAAACGCACTAATGCTTTGCCCTGAATTTAAGCAGCACATGTAACCTGGTCCATTCTGGTTTCAAGCTCAAAGGCATCAGGTCGGTCCTGTGGGTTAGCAGCTAACATGTCTTTCAAGAGTTGCTTGATTCCCTCAGACATGGAAGTCCTGCGTTTCTGGGGGATATGCAACTCCATCTTTGGGTTTTCTAGCAGTGCTTCCCCAACAGGCACAATCTCTGTGCCCTGCTTGATGTAGGTCCCCAGTAGCTCTTTCTTGGTCTCTGCATCGATGAAAGTTATCCTCTCAATCATGGCCCAGATGATGATGCCCAGGGCAAAGATGTCTGCCTTGGCTGTGTAGTGTCCCTCCCAGACCTCAGGGGCCATGTAGAAGTCAGAGCCGCAGGCTGAAGACAGCCAGTACTTGTTCACATTCACATTTTTGTTATCATTCCCACCTTCCTTGCCCCGAGCCGTCAGGCCAGCACAGACCTTGCTGAGTCCGAAGTCTGCCACCTTGAGAACCGGGGTGCCAGACTTCTCGGTGATCAAGATGTTGTCTGGCTTCAGGTCTCTGTGCACAATATGGTTCTTGTGCAGGAAGGCAATTGCGCTGGTTAGCTGTAGCATGAAACTCTTGTTAGTGGCCGGGTCCGGTCGCCGCGAGAGCACGTACTGATTCAGATCTCCCCCTTCGCAGAACTCCATGACGAACCAGAGATAACAGGGCTCCTCAGCATAGCCCAAGATTCTCTCACCTTACAAAAGAAAGAAAGAGGCATGGTAATGGCAGACACAGCAAGAGGTTAGCAACGGTAAGGACAAAAATGCAGCGGAAAGTCCTGATGAGTCTAGCCAGAGCCGCCCTCACGAGGACATGCTGGTGATCACTACTGCTAAGTGTGTCATCTGTAAGTTATGCAGACTGGCTGACTGACGCCCTCATCTCTATAGTTTAACTGCTTTGGTGTCCTGTGGAATGAGGGGGCTATAGAATATTTTTTCACTTCCTATCACAGTCACAACCGTACCCTAGACAGCAGCTTAAAGGCTGGTTTGCTTTAAAAGTTGTTCTATAAGTGGCTCTGAGGAAAGGTAAACATGGACCCATCCTCCGTAGTTTCTACAGAGCTCAGATTGCAAGTGAACAGTTTTACTGTCAGTCCTGCAGGCTCCACCTGGAATCTGAAAACCAAGCTATGTTCTTCAGCTTCTGCATTTACCACCAATAAGATTCTGCAGTTGAATTCTCGGCCTTGCTGCCGATATAGGAATCAGAAGAGAATCGAGCTTGCTCTCCTATAGGGTTTCTTCCGCTGTGGTGACTGGCACCACTAAGGGCTGTCCTACTCTTAAGTTTTACTGGGAAAACTCCATTGGTAAGTATCAGAGGGGTAGCTGCGTTAGTCTGTATCCACAGAAACAACGAGGAGTCTGGTGGCACCTTAAAGACTAACAGATTTATTTGGGCATGAGCTTTCGTGGGTAAAAAAACACTTCTTCAGCTTATGCCCAAATAAATCTGTTAGTCTAAGGTGCCACTGGACTCCTCGTAAGGGGTATGGTTTTTTGCTAACATAGGTGTATATTGGTAAAAGCCTCATGTATATATAGTTATACCAGTGCAATGCCTGCTGATTACCATTAGAGATTATTTGGGATGATATCTGTGCCTACAGCCGTATTCCCAGCAGGGAGGGGAGGAATCTTGAACTGTTTGCCTTCTAGCAAATAGCACTTCCTGAATATAGTGAACTCACATGATGCAGGAGAGAAGATGGAAGTTGACTTTGGTTATACAGACAGAAGCTGTTAGTGCAACTGGAGTATTTCCTCATAAAATGTTGAGAATTACATTTCACCATAAACCCAGAGTACTCAACTTGATTGCCTCTACTTTTTCTATTAAATCACATGGGCAGAGTTGAAAAGTTAACATGTGTTAAATGACTCCACCCTCCAGCAAATAAACATTCTAGCACAGACTCCAGAGAACGCGTGGGAAAGAAACTAGGATTTCCAATGGCTGATAAAGCCAAAGAACACCAAACAAGCCAAGACATCAGCTCTTTAATGGCCAGTGATTGGTATGGGTAGGTGGAGAGAAATATTGGTTATTTGCATAAACAGTCTGTAACCATGACTACTGCCATGGAAATTAGAAAAGGAGAATCTGGCTGCACCTCCCTGTCCTATGTGACTGATGAAAGTTAGATCATAGGGAGGAGTGGGAGGGAGAGCCTTTAAACTAGCAGTTCTCAACCAGGGTCCAAGGCCCCCTTGGGGCCGCAAGAAGGTTTCAGGGGGTCCACCAAACAGGGCCACCATCAGAGTCACTGGAGCTCAGGACAGAAAGCTACAGCCCTGTCACCTGGAGCTGAACCTGAAGTCTGAGCAATTTAGTTCTGAGGGACCACCTGTGGTATGAGGCCCTGGGCAACTGCCCTGCTTCCTACCCTGCCAATGCTGGCCCTGGCTTTTATATGCAGAGAAACAGTTGTTATGGCACGGGTGGGCTGTAGAGTTTTTATAGCATTGGGGGGGGGAGGGGCTCAGAAAGAAAAACATTGAGAACCCCAGCTTTAAACAAGCCATCAGAAAGTGGGGTGCTGGTGGCCAAATCAAGGCTCCCTAATCAGAGTACTGTAAAGAGGGAATCCCTCCAGGCTAGAGTCTCTGTGGCAAACAGTCTATTTGGGGAAGGAAGGGTTATTTGTTTCTGGAGATGAAAACTCAGAACAGGAAAACAGCATCTACTGTCTGAGCCGCCCTTGGTGAGAGAGTGGGAAAAGGACATGACAGAATGGAAAACCAAAGACAGAACTACTGGTCTTGGGAACAAAAACGTTTGCACAGTGAAAACAGTTACGTGCACTTACAGTTTATAATTTTATTAACTCAGCTTAATTAAAACCCGACAACACCTCCTTAAGACACAAGGGTTTGTGTATACCCTTCAGTCAGTGCTGCTCCAGCCCCCCGCAGGAAGAGTTTGGGTGGGATGGCTATTCCTGTTCTGGTAATAACTCTGAACAGCTGTTCTATGAGTTGTGTATTCTGTGCATGAGGACGTATGGACTCTGCTTATAACAGCAACGTCCCACCCCTTGTGTGCATGTCATACAGAAGTAGGAGGGCAGGTGGTACCAGGCTATAGGGCACATGTGGGAATGCAAAAGCATTCCGATTCTAGTGGCGGTGATGGCACCTTTCTACAAGTGTGACCTGTGCGGTGGTGGTGGCCAAGCTCACTCACAAAGCCAGTTTCCAACCGGCTGAAATAGTGGCTTAGCAATGAAGAAAAAGCCTTCAGTTTTTAAGAGCAAAGTGAGGAGTGTTGAGTTTTGAAGCACATTCTCTGCCCCTGGACTCCCACAAGCCAAGCGCTCGTGTCAAGACAGCTGCACCAACAGTAATAGGCCAAGTACAGGGCGAGTAACTGACCTACCAGGTCTAGGCCAGGAGCACTATTTATTCCCTTACTTATTTTCTGGGGTATAGAAAGTATTTTAATTTGTTAAATCACCTTTCTGCTGTCAGAACAAAGAGCCTCCATTTAAAGAGCTGACAAAGTAGCTAAAATGGAATTTCTGAAAGTGAAATTAAGTGACCAAGAACAATGATAAGTTTAGACAATAGGCGTGATTAGAGCTGGGAAAAAAGCAGCTCTTTGCACCCCTGAGCCTGGGCCAGATGGGGACCAAAATGACCTTCAGCGTAATTTAGGAAAGTCCTTAGTATGCTTTGGGTTATGCTGGTTGCAGTGATCCCATAGGCTCTCCTCAGCCCTCCCCTCTGGCATGTCCCCTTACTCACACACCAGGGAGTGAGTGGCATAGAACTGGCAACGGCAATGACCTCCCCTATATCTGGGCCAATCCTCTACTGATCCTTCAGGGCTGCTTTCAAGCGGTTTTATGCTATTGAGACAGCGCAAGTCAGCTGGAACCAAAGCAGAGATTCTGGCCCAATAGTTGCAATAAGTGACAACTAATGTTAAACTCAGGTTGCATATGCACACTCACACAACTGTGGCGGCAGGTCTGAAGACTGCATGTAGCGGAGTTTTGAAGAGGGTGCTCGTTGGCACTCGTGTGGAGAGGACCAGGTTACGATTTGTGTGGGACCATAAACTACATGGAGACTATTCATAGGAATCCTATACATGCAGGATAGAACATTGTCCTTGGGTAGGAATTTAGCATTTGAAATTCTGCTAATGATCCAGTCTCCTATTTTGACTTATGCGGGAATGCTACACACCAACGGCAGCAAGAGCAGGCACCTTGCAGTAGGTTTCATGGGAAAAGCAACACGGACACCAGCCCCCTTCTATTCCTGCATTTGCCTTCATCCTCCCCTTGATCTTTGCCCTCTCTATTTGCACTCTATGGTTTTTGGGGTGATTTGTTGGCCACTCTCCTCTCTCCCCCTACCCCCATTGCTGGGGTCCTTCCCTTTTTTGTCTCTGAAGGGTGCATAGAAGGACTGAGTTCTAGTTAGTTTTCCTCAGCAGTTTTTGAACTTAGCATAGAGAAAATTACTGGGAACAGTCTCCTTCTGCCTCTGGGTTTTTACTAGGGTGACCAGACAGCAAATGTGAAAAATCGGGATGGGGGGGGGGTAATAGGAGCCCATATAAGAAAAAGATCCAAAAATCAGGACTGTCCCTATAAAATCAGGACATCTGGTCACCCTAGTTTTTACACACAGAGCAGGCAGCAAAGGGAGACTAAAAGAAAAGACAACTGATTTACATCCTGGATCAGTCTCAGAACTTGTCTGAGTGTTTACATAAAGTCCCACTGAATTCAAGGACACTGCATTCCAGTCTAGGTGCTGTAGGATGGATAACATGCACTAACCCCTTCATTGCTGCAGTGACATTCCCCTGAAACATCTATTGGAACCTCAGCATTTCAAAGTGACTTAATTTAGTCAAATCACTGAGCAAATTTAACAGCTATCGAACTGGTGTCCCTTTCGCCATTGTTGAAATTAGATGTAATCTTAAAATACACTCGTTAGCTGTTAAGATTCATATGCCAAACAGATATGGCTAGCACACTGCACTGAAAAGAGATGGCCACAGTCACTGGTATAAGCTGGTGGCATCTGAAACTAACAGGCTATGCACTGCTGTGTTGTAACCAGTGTGCAGGCTGTATAGTCATGGACACTGGAGACGTATTTTGAGAGCCACGGCACGGAGTCCAGGCTGCTGTGCCGCCAGTCTGTAGCATGTTAGGGCAGTGCTTACTAGCACGTCAGCTATCTATGCTCAGTGTCTCTCTTGCAAGCTAGTTCTGTACATAGACACCATTGGCTGGAACAGCCCATAGGGCACGTGGTCGAACATGAGCCCTGAACATGTGTATGTATGAAGGCTGTGACTTTGTCGATGTGTGTACTTCCCTCTCAGTGGTCCCTCAACTGAGGCTAATGGATCTCCAAGCCAGGTGCTCAGCTTCAGCTGTATATTGCTGAGATGCCGAATAATGTATTTCGGATCATAAACGACATTCACTCTGCGAAAGAATTTGAACCCTACAGTCTAGTGGTCTGTTACTTGAGACTCATCCAAAATGAGGAGCACGAGTTAATCCCCACATCCTGAACTGCGGCACGTTGGCACAACATCTGTGCATGCCTGTAAATAGCCGGGCGGAGGTCACGCAGAACGGCACGGCAGGGATTCTAAGCGCTGGCACATGGGCCTGAACACTGCTGGTAGCGGGGAACAGGAGGGGCATGACCAAGCACAGGTGCCTTGGGTGACCGGGGAAGGGGGAACTGAGGTACCGAAGCTTTTGGTGATATCTCCCCCACCTGTGTACCTACTTCAAAGCACCTATCAGTGTAAGTTACATAGCCTTGGAGGTCGCTGAGCTGCAAGCTATTGAGGTTTTTTTGGGGGGGTGAACCGATGCATTTTGGAGCATACAGGGTTCTTCACCTAGCAAATAACAGAACTCAAGCTTACTGACAGGTCTGTGATGACAGGCTAGGGATGGGGAGGTGCAGTAGCTTTGAGGGAGAAATTCACCAATTGCAGGTTCAAGCTGGCATTGATTGTTGCAATGCAGTGCATGTCGCTCCCTCAGGATAGGAAGGGGATGGGGGTCCCAGGGTAGTCTCCCCAATTTACAGCTTCCTGCAGCAGAATCTTTTACTTTCCTATACAATAGGCTCCACTTGTTGCCATGAAGGGAGGGAAGGTCTGAGGGAGAGGGGGTGGCTTCTGGACCTCTCTGCCTGAGGGAGTTTCTAGGGTAGGGGAGAACATACCGGAATCTTTCAGGGAAGAATATTGTCTTGGGGAACCTCTTTCCCCCAATTTCCAGGGAAGGACTCCACGACAGGGACTGTACGAGGGCCCCGAGAGGAGCCCCCACGACCTTTCTGCCAGGTCTCCAGACTCAGATAAGGCTGGCTCTGCTTATTACAAATGAGGTGGGTCCCACTGGAGGAGGGGCAGGACCCTCAAGGGTGGTACCCATGTGTAGGTTTCTAATTATCTTTCAGAAAGTTCTCCCTGAGGAACATGCATAGTTGACTGCCTGTTGCTGGGTGTATGAGAAGGAATCCCTATGAGAGGTATGGGAGCCTCCCTCCTTCACTGGGGGTGGGGGCATATAGTGGGACCCAGAGGTGTGGCACAAGTAGAACAGGTCTTCCTTATGCTGAGTGGAAATATACGGGTTATGGAAGGCCCCTGGCTGAAATTGTACGGGGGGGGAAGAGGTTGGGGGAGGGGGACCCTATACCAGATACAGGTAGAGCGGTCTCTGCTTGCTGCTGCGTGAGGGGGTTTATGGAGGATCCCTCTGAGGATACCCGGTATATAGGAGATGGGGGGGGGGGGGAGCAATACTTCTCAGGGATATCTCCACCAGGTGCAGGTAAAGCGGACAGCTTGTTGCTGTATGGGTGGGTATTATGAAGGGTCCGGGGAAGGGAACTACAAGGGTGCCAGGACTGTGTACAGGTCCTGTGGGCGAGTCCCAGTAACGCTCAGGGAGGTCTCCACCAGGCTCAAGTTGAGCTAGCTCTGCATGTTGCAGAGCGGGTGACTGGGAGTCACTGTGTGGGGTGTATAGGAGCTCCCAGGGCTTTAGGAGGTGCAGAGGTTGCTGTGGGGGGGTATGGGGATCTGATAGGGCTGTGGGGGCACATGGAGTTTCAGGGCTATAGGGTCACCATGTGGGGTTGTTGTGGGGGTCCTGGTATCTTTTAGGGAGGTCTCCACCAGGCACAGGTAGAGCAGGCTGTGGCTGTAGCTAAGAGGGGTTATACTGGGGGTGTCGCTGAGCGGGGTTTGGGGCGCCATGGTTGGGGTACCTTTCAGGAGGTCTCCACCAGGCGTAAGTACAGCTGGCTGTGGCTGAGGTGGAGTTATATGGAGGGGTTGTTGAGGGGGGTTTGGGGGTGTCTATGGGGGAGGGATGATATCTTTCAGGGAGGTCTCCACCAGACATAGGTACAGCTGACGGCGGGTTATGTGGGGTGGAGGTGGGGGGCTGTGCTCGCTGAGGGGGCTTTGGGAGTACCAGAGCTGCGGGGGGAGGTCCAGTACCTTTCAGGGAGGTCTCCACCAGGTGCAGGTACAGCTGGGGGGAGTTATACAGGAGGGGTCGCTGAGGGGGGTGTGAGGGGCCCAGGGCTGGGGCCCAGGGGACTGTGCCTTTAGGGAGGTCTCCACCAGGCGCAGGTACAGCTGAGGGGGTATATGGGAGGATCACTGAGGGGGTCCCAGAGCTGGGGGTATATGGGGGAGTCACTGAGAGGGTTTGGGGGTCAGTACCTTTCAGGGAGGTCTCCACCAGGGGCAGGTATAGCTGGGGGGATATAAGGGGGTCGCTGAAGGGGTCCCAAGGCTGGGTGGGTATACGGGGGTGTCCCAGAGGGGTTGGGGTCTGGTACCTTTCAGGAGGTCTCCACCAGGCGCAGGTACAGCTGGGGGTTATACAGGGGGTCGCTGAGGGGGTTTGGGGTCCCTGGGCTGGGGGGGTGGGTACCTTTTAGGGAGGTCCCCACCAGGCGCAGGTACAGCTAGGGGAGTATACAGGGGGTCGCTGAGGGGGTTCCAGGGCTGGGGTTATACGGGGTCGCTGAGGGGTTTGGGGTCCCAGGGCTGGGGCAGGTCGCTGGGGTTATACGGGGGTCGGGGTCCCAGGGCTGGGGTCGGTACCTTTCAGGAGGCCTCCACCAGGTGCAGGTACAGCTAGGGGAGTATACGGGGTCGCTGAGGGGGTCCCAGGGGTTATACGGGGTCGCTGAGGGCGTTTGGGGTCCCAGGGCTGGCGGGGTCGCTGGGGTCGGTCTCCTTTCAGGAAGGTCTCCACCAGGCGCAGGTACAGCTGGGGGTTTATACAGGGGGTCGCTGAGCTGAGGGGTTTGGGGTCCCGGGCTGGGGTCGCTGGGGGTCGGTACCTTTCAGGAGGTCTCCACCAGGCGCAGGTACAGCTGGGGCTATACAGGGGGTCGCTGAGGAGAGTCCCAGGGGCTCGCTGAGGGGGTTTGGGGTCCCAGGGCTGGGGGTCGGTACCTTTCAGGAGGTCTCCACCAGGCGCAGGTACAGCTGGGGGTTATACAGGGGTCGCTGAGGGGGCCCGGGGGTCGCTGAAGGGGTTTGGGGTCCCAGGGCCGGGGGTCGCTGGGGGTCGGTACCTTTCAGGAGGTCTCCACCAGGCGCAGGTACAGCTGGGGGTTTATACAGGGGGTCGCTGAGGGGGTGCTGAGGGGGTTTGGGGTCCCAGGGCTGGGGGGGTTGGTACCTTTCAGGGAGGTCTCCACCAGGCGCAGGTACAGCTGGGGGGGGGGGTTATACGGGGGGGTCCCAGGGGGTCGCTGAGGGGGTTTGGGGTCCCAGGGCGGGGGCTCGGTACCTTTCAGGAGGTCTCCACCAGGCGCAGGTACAGCTGGGGGTTTATACAGGGGGTCGCTGAGGGGGTCCCAGGGGTCGCTGAGGGGGTTGGGGTCCCAGGGCTGGGGGTCACTGGGGGTTGGTACCTTTCAGGGAGGTCTCCACCAGGCGCAGGTACAGCTGGGGGTTATACAGGGGGTCCCAGGGGTCGCTGAGGGGTTTGGGGTCCCAGGGCTGGGGGTTGCTGGGGGTCGGTACCTTTCAGGAGGTCTCCACCAGGCGCAGGTACAGCTGGGGGTTTATACAGGGGGTCGCTGAGGGGTTTGGGGTCCCAGGGCGGGGGTCGCTGGGGGTCGGTACCTTTCAGGAGGTCTCCACCAGGCGCAGGTACAGCTGGGAGGGTTATAAAGGGGGGGTCGCTGAGGGGGGTGCCCCGGGGGTCGCTGAGGGGGTTTGGGGTCCCAGGGCCGGGGGGGTCGGTACCTTTCAGGGAGGTCTCCACCAGGCGCAGGTACAGCTGGGGGGGTTTATACAGGGGGGGTCGCTGAGGGGGGGTCCCAGGGGGTCGCTGAGGGGGTTTGGGGTCCCAGGGCTGGGGGGGTCGCTGGGGGGTCGGTACCTTTCAGGGAGGTCTCCACCAGGCGCAGGTACAGCTGGCTCTGCTTGTTGCCGTGGCTCATGCGCTGGCCCAGCCCGTCGCGCTGCAGCACGCACTCCTCGAAGCGCACCACGTTGGGGTGGCGGCGCCGCAGGCTGGTCAGGGCCCAGAACTCGGCCAGCGCCAGCTCCACGTTCTCGGGCGCGTCGCAGCGGATCCGCTTGACGGCCAGGCGGGCGCCGCTGCGGCCCGACACGGCCTCGTACACCACCCCGTAGGAGCCGCGCCCGATCTCGGCCACCAGGCTGTAGCGCGGCGCCCCGGCCCCGCCGCCCGCCGCCGGCTCCATGGGGCCCCTCAGCGCCGGGCCCCGCTCCCGCTCCGGCCGCCGCCTCCGCTCGGCCGCGGGCCTTTGTGTCCCTCGGCGGCCGCCGTCCGCCGCGGCCGTTTCCATGGCTGCTCCGCCGCGTGGGGCTCTGGCTGCTGCCGCCCGGGACCCCCACTCCTCATCCCGCCGCCCGGGGCGCGGGGAGCATAGGCCGCCTCCGGGAACCGGAGCCTGCGAACGACACAAGCCCGACAGGCAGGGAGATGGGGGGCGTGGGACTCAGTCGGAGGACAGAAAAGCGCGCCCTGCCTGCCCCTTTAAGGGTTGAGCCAATAGCGGCTGCCGAGGAGGTTGAGGCCGAACCATTCTGGGGGGAGAGGGAGGAAAGAAAGAGGTCGCCCACCCCAAACGCCTCCAAGACAAACAGGAGCCGTTGGTTCCACGGGCAGCTCGACAAACGCCAACTAAAAATCCTAGTGGGGCATTACTAGCCTTGCCAAGCGTTACCGTTGGCTCAGCTCCCAATCCATTGCCTGGGTCCCCCCCCGTTTAGAATGGTTTGTCCCCCGAAGTGTAAACACTCCATCGCTGGCTTCCGGGAGTTGGGAGAGTCCATTATGCACCCAGGGGAGGGGGCGCGAGGAATCGCTCATTTACCTGTCTCCCTGCCTGCCCGTGTAAAGCGCGCGCGGCCGGGCCTGGGGCCGCGGCCGGGCACGGGGCGGAGGCGCTGCTGCGGGGCTCAGCGGGCGGGGCGCTGAGAGGCCGCGGCTGCTGCCGCCGAGCTCCCCCCGGGCCGCGCTGCTGGGGCCCGGGCGCTGCGCGCGGACAATGCAGCGGCGGCGGCTGGGATAAGAGCCGGGGCGCAACAGCCCCTTACGTAACCCTTATGTAACAGCGGCCGGCTCCGGCCTGCGGGGGCCCTTAATCCGCCCTCCGGCGCGGGCGCGGCTGGCGGTGGCTGCAGAGCGGCATGGGGAGGGACGGGGTGCGCAGTGCTGGGAGGGTGAATGGGGAGGGGTGCGCAGTGCTGGGGGGTGAATGGGGAGGGTGCAGTGATGGGGGTGAATGGGGAGGTGCGCAGTGATGGGAGGGGTGAATGGGGAGGGTGCGCAGGGATGAGATGGGATGGGGTATGAATGGGGGGTGTGCAGTGCTGGGAGGGTGAATGGGGAGGGTGCGCAGTGCTGGGATGTGAATGGGGCGGTGCGCAGTGCTGGGATGGGGAGGGCTGGGCAGTGTCAGGATGGGGTGTGAATGGGGTACGGGTGGGCAGTGTTGGGATGGGGTCGAAGGAGGGGTGTTAAAGGGAGGGCTGGATAGTGGGGCTGTAAATGGGGCTGGGCAGTGGTGGGATGGGGAATGGGGAGGGATGGATAGTGGGGGTGTAGCATCAGGTTGAGGGTGTGAATGGGGTATGGGTGGGCAGTGTTGGGATGGGGATGAGGTTGTTAACGGGAGGGCTGGGTAGTGGGGGCTGTAAATGGGGGGGCTGGGCAGTGGTGGGATGGGGGAATGGGGAGGGGTGGGTAGTGGGGGGTGCAGCGTCAGGATGGGGTGTGAATGGGGAACGGGTGGGCAGTGCTGGGATGGGGGGGTGAGAGGTGTTAAAGGGAGGGGTGGGTAGTGGGGGCTGTAAATGGGGGAGGGCTGGGCAGCAGCGGGATGGGGATGTGAAGAGGGGAACTTGAGGCTGGGCAGTGAATGGGGGAGGAGGGAGCTGTGCAACTGCAGCGGGAAGGAGTGTTTTGTCTTGGGGGTGGTTATGCTGCAGTTACATGGTGGGGGTAATAAACCGAAGAGTGGGGGCTATGCATTAGTCTGCAGGATGTGAAGTAGGCAGGTGCTATGATGAAGCTGCGTGGGGATAGGATCTTGGGGGGCTTTGTACAGTAGTATGGGGGAAGGGTCAGTTGGCACAGGGCTGTGTGCTCGGCTGTGGTATTAGGTGAAGTGTACCAAAAAGATAGTTTCTCTGCCCTGAATAGCTCAGTGTTGAAGAGCACCATGTGCCCGGTACAGTATGGTCCAAGAAGAAACCCACACACAGCACCAGGCCCTTTGAGAGAGGAGAGGAAAGAGCTTGATCTATATTCATTGGGAGGCCGTATCCATATTTTCAGATACCATGGGGAGTTTTCTGTGGCTTTTAATCTCTGCTGGGCCTTCCTTAGGGTGAAATGATAAAAACCAAACAGTACGGAAAGGGAGGGAGTCCCACTGTTGTTATGTATAGTATAAAATATGCAATATTTGAATTTGTTTAGCTGCACCTTCTCAAAATCCTCCTTAGTGTGCACTACTCTAAATAGTTTTGTCTGGTCAACAGCTTCTTAGTTACTGCTTTCTCGAAGCCATTAATAAATAGTTGTGGACAACACCACTTCCAGGGATATCCCACTGAGAGCGTCTCAGTCTACACTGAGGGGAAGCTGCTGGTTAAATGATGAACTGTGGAGGTCATGTTTTGGTTTTGATTTTGTAATCCCCAAAGCCAGAGGTGATTCAGATCAAATCCAGTTTTATCTAAATCATCACAGTTTTTTTTTAAAGAGGATGATAGAGCCTGGCTGAAAAAATCAGTTTTGGTCCATCTCTATTATTTGTATTTATGCAATGCCATAAATGCACGTGGATCTCTATCAAACAGTGAAAGACTGTGAGGCTGAACTCTTTAAGGACACATAGGATTTGGAGGCATAACTCGCACTCATTCCAATGGGAACTGTGTCTAAACCCCTAGATGGCTTTGAAAATCTCAGCTTGGGTCCATGCCTTGAAATGCTTGTGGTTTAAAGGTAAGAACAGGAGGAGAGGACAGACACAGAAGCTGGGGAAGACAAGGATGATAGAAGTGCAGATGAGTGATGTGTGGATTTTAAGGTTTACATGGTGGTTCATTTCTTGACAAGTATTTTTCATCCACACCAGGAATTGGCCTCTGAGACTGGTATCATCAAACATTTCATAAAGCCTGCAGACACTGGGCCAATCCTGCTGTAGCTCCATTGAAATATATGGGGGATTTTAAAATCTGCCGCAGTTTTGGCTCTTACATGTATTCTGGAGCATAGATATTGTAGCACTAGACTGACTCATTGGAACCACTAATTTTTAGTACTATATACCGTAGTCCGTTTCTAGAGGCTGAGAGAGAAAATTTCTGGGCCATCAGATAAACTTCTGAATGTGTTTGCCCCGCAATGCACTGCTACAGCGGTTCCCAACAAATGCAGTTTGCAAAGGCCTGCATTGTCCCAGTGAATCCTGATTGTAGTTTAGTGACACCTTATCAGCCATTTGAATGTGTGCTGCTGCAAAGTCTGTCCCATAACTAACTTTATCCAATCACCTGCTAGTTTCAAATGCCATAGTTTCCTCTGACAAAGTTAAACAAATGTCTGCTCCCCATGGCCAGCTTGGCGGGATTTAATAACCTTTTTTTCAAATGGAAAATTCCTTGCGAACATCACTGATCGTGAACCTGAAGCTTTAATTCTGTCCAGTGTTATTTTGCTCAACTTTGGAACAGCTCATTCTGGTGCTTCGGGTTTCTAGGCTTGCGATAAAGAGAGATTCGTTGCTAGGGCTTCTTAAAGCAAAATAAATTGTTTGAGGTGGCTGCTCCTTGCCAGCAATACAGGATTTAAAGCAGCACCCATCCCTGCTACACCTTGCATCACAGGGCATGGCATGGGGTCAGTGATCTGCCTGAATCAGTCGAGTTCATAATATTAAGATTAAGCAGAAACCCAAGAGTTAATTGGTTTGACACTTCTGATGGGTGATAGCTTGGCAGTAAATAAATCCAGTACTTAATACACTTGGAGGCACAGCGGAGGCTGAAGACCTCTGACAGCTATTTGGGTTATATTAAAAAAACAAACCCAAAGATAATTACTAAAGAGTCAATGAAACATCTGTCAGTCTCCATCTGTAATTAATTCCAAGTCGGTATTTGGCCTTGCAAAGCTCTCCTTGATATAAAGAAAGTTGAGACTCTCAGGGTGACTCAGTGCATAAGGGGTTGGGTCTCCTGTACTTGTTAACCCTCTGCTCCCAGTTACTGGCCATGTGATTATGGCAAACTTCCCTAATTTCAATCCCTCCAAGTCACTTTTAGCCTGGGGCGGTGGTGACAAACCTGGAATCTGTCCTGGCACCGTTCTTACTAGTGGGACTGAACTTAACTGGGACTGAAGTAGTCAATAAACTGCATTTCCTTAATGCCTCTTGTGTGAGGGTCTCAGAGTGCTTGACAAGCATCCATACAACTTGTCTACATCACAGGGGTGCGGGTAAGCGTCAAGGGCCCAATCCTGTAACCACTTCACTTCGCATAGTACTTCCTACTGTGAACAATCTCATTGAAGTCAGTACAGCTGCTCATGTGAATAAGGGCTTCAGGATTTGGATAACTAGAAAAACAAAGGGCAAGACTTTGAAAACGTAGGTGTGCAGAATGCACCCCTCGGGGCCCATCAGAGGTGCTGCAGGCCTTCTGTTTGCATTGTGGGAGGTGAAAGGCAGCAGGATGAGGCTCTAACTTGGCCCTCTTTGTTGCTCTCAGTGTTTGCTTCCTCACACCAGATCAACCTAAGTATAATGAGGTCGTTGTGGGGAAATCAAACAATTCTTTTTTCATAAAGTGTTGCAAACAGATATTTGCAATTTCTTTTGGGCCCATTACATAACCTCAACTATAACCCTTTCCAGGGCTTTTTATATGTGCAAGATTGGCCGTTTTGGCACCAAAACATACAGCTTGGCATAACTTCTGATGTGATTCTTTGGAACTGAAATTTATTAATTTAAAAATTGTGGGGTTTGCCCCCCAAATTCAAAGCATTTCAAGTGACTACTAGGCCATTTTTAGCTCCTAAGTGATGATAATTGAGTGGAAAAACATATTCCATAGGTGGCTTTTGCAAAACTGGATTGACATTGTGAGGCTGGAAAAAATGTGAACTATATTGGGACTGATCCAAAGCTCATCAGTCAAAGTCAGTGTGTCTTTCCATTGACTTCAATGGGCTTCAGTGGTTCAAGCCCATTTCTGAGAGTCCAAAGTCCATTGTGAGTATCCCAGCACCCACAGTAGCTACCACTGTGAATGTATCTCTAGCTGACTGAAAGCTGCCACCTGCTGTGCAACCTCTCCCTGGGAGATCCAGGCCACGTCTTCCAGAAAAGCTTGTGTGCCAGTTCCCCTCTGGGGAAGGTGGGAGATTGGCGGATCATGGCACACCTCCCCTCTCTTAAGCAAAGCACTTAATGTCAAAAGTCAATGCAAGGTCCCCTCCACCCATTCACTTTCTGGGATGCCGGCGGCCCTGCCAAGCCCAGAGCACTTCACTCAGGGCAGCCAGCATGCCAACCAGCTGTTGGGAAGAGGTGGTTTTGTGTTCAGATGGGTGAATAAAATTAACCCTTGGTTCATTCCCAAGCTGCTCTATGGGCCATAGGTGGAGGCATGGAAGGGCCTACAGGGTCCCAAGGTGCTGCCTCCCCTAGTTTCCAGCTGCTTTTCTAGCTGTCTATTTGTTGGTGTAAAGATGGCTAAAAATGCACCAACACTCTGAAGGGGAGGGGGAGGCTGAAAGAGGACAGTGTAGATGAGTGTGGGGCAGGGGCCATTCCAAGGGGAGCATTTCTTTCAGTGGGTGTCAGTTTAGTCTTTAAAGAAGGGCAGAGATGGCAGCACATTTCAAGAGAGAATCAAAAGCAGAGCAGATCCCGAGGGTTCCAGTCATGGGGGTCGAGGAGAAGTAGTGATGTTTGGCAAGGGGAAAGGCAGAAGTGAGGGGCTGCAGACCAAACTCCTAGTGGAGGAAGTCTCCTAAGAGTGGGATTTCCTTTTGCACTTCAGCAGAGTGTCCAAGGTGACCCAGAGGGATTTATACCCATGCTCCGTAGGCAGCTGATTCAGGCAGCATGGAACACAATCCTCCTCCCTCCAGGTACACACGTGGACCACAAAAATGTACATTTGTGGGCTCGGCAGATTGCCAAAAGGGAGGCGTGTTCCTGTGCTCGTTTTGTCAGAGCTCCCTTTCTGATGTGTGCAACTGGCATGCCAGTGCGTTTATGCAAAGCCCTCCCTCAGTCAGCCACTTAACCTAGGATGCTTTAGTAATAACTGCTTATAATTATCGCTGGGACGTTGTCCTTCTCTCTTGCTTTCTGTCCCTGCATTGCTTTCCATGAAGCCTGCTAGCACATTGTCCCTTAGATCCCTTTCTGCAAGTTTGCAAATCCTACCACAAAACATTTCTTATTAAATAAGAAAAGAGAAAAGCTGCTTTCCCTGCTTTTTTCTTTCCTCTTTCTTTTTTCTCCCCTCATGAAGCTGAAGGCCTTTAAAAATGGCACGTAAAGCTGGAGGCGATGACCGTAAAAGCGAGTTTTAGCATTATTATTATGTTGGCTCTCATCTTTTTTTAGTTGTTGAACTGATCCCCTCCTGAATACGATCTGGGACAAGGATGCTCTGTCTGCAGCAGCATTAGAGAGCTCCCCTACAAATGGTGTGAGGCCCTCGCCGCCTGGTGCAAAACAACACTGGTGATCAATACATTGGGAAAACCAGGTCCCCTTGGAAGACGGTACCTTTGTGAGTGTTGTGTTAACCAATGGATTTCAGTTTGTGCAAGGCGAAGTACAGAATGGCCAGTGATGGCGGGGGCCGGGATGGGAGATTTGTTTCTTAGCCTTTCTGACGTGAACTTGAGAAGAAGTGGGAAGATGCATTTGATCTTTACACGCTGCTCCAGGTTGAAAAGTCGCTGCCTTAGAATCTTCAGTCCTCCTCTTGCTGCTGGTCTGAGTTTAATTTGCCTGCACAGTTCATACACATGCATCTAATTAGCCACTTGCATGCACAGTTATTTCACTTGTGTGCACAATCATAGTAATTGTGAGTTTAAATTAAGCACGTTTCCATGCATATTTTGCATGCCTAGCTTTTTTTTTCTTTATAAGATTTAGCCAGTAATGTCCATACAGAGCTCTGTTTTTACAGTGTCACCCTGAAGACCCCTACGCCGTAAACTGCATCATTCTCAATTTATCTGCTACACCTTGGAAGGACAAAGGTTTGTGTAGATCCAGCCAAGATTTGAACCTGTGGTTTCAGGGAATCTGGTACCTAACTCACTAAGAAATCCCACCTCTAAGCAGTGAAGCCTTAAAAGCAAAAATTATTCCATTATCATATTATGGGCCTAATCATGCCTCATGGTGAATCCTTGTGCCTGCAAAACTCCTGCTGGCTTCAGTGAAACCTTGTCTATGTTAGAGAAGCTTACCATGCTAAGAGATCCTCTGTTACAATGTCACTGTCACCTTGCCTTCCCTCGAACGGCCAGCCACACATCTCTCACATGGCTGAGATGCTGGGGGTTGAATTCTGCACTGTCAAACATCTTGCGTCTCGCTCAGTGTGGCTGAGCAGAAATTATGTTACATTTTCAAGGCCCGCATGCTCGTTACTAAGCTCCCTCTTCAGAAAATACCAGGACAGGCTCCAAATGCTGCAGTGACACTAGAGCATGGTTCAGTGGCTGTGACCATTACGGCAGACTGCGACAGCTTTTTTAGAAGGGGCTTGGGAAGGAACAGCAAAGGGGAGCTGATGGGCCTGCAGAGAACCTGTGGACCACACTTAAAGCTTTTTGTGTTTCATTATAACCCACTTCTTCACTCAAGTCTCCAGATATGGGAAGGTGGAGGTTAAACAAAGACACCTTTAATTCCTTTTCAAGTGGAAGTGTTAATAGGGGAAACATGCTACCTTAAATCTCTTGATACTTGCCTGCAGGCTGGGTTTGCCTTGGCTGTTGGTGAGGATGGGGCTTTGCAGAGCTAGTTGTGTGTGTTGGCACCAGTGCAGCCTTGTAACAAATGACACGGATGCCTGCCCTCCTGCCAACAGGAGGGCAGTTTATCAGGGCAGGGGATGCTCATTACAAGGTTGGAAGGGCTTGTTGGTGCAGTCAGCAGCTTTTTCATTAGTTAATTTTGTATAAAGGAGTGGGCTGATAGATGGAGATTGCAGTTTGGTGTCAGATCACTTGGCACATGCTGTGATGGAAGATCTGATTAAGCGCAGATTCGGCAGAAGTTACAAAGTGAGAGTAGGTGGCTGCCGAGATCATCTTTTTTAAACTCAATTCACTTCTAACTAAAGTCACTTTGTCTCCTGCTACTGAATGAGAGGGGCCATTAACACAACTAACAGCTCCTGCAGTAATGCCTTGTTAGCAAGGGTAGAGTTCTGAGTTCAGGGCAGCAGAGGCCAGCATGTTTGCTTTTAAGAGGCTCACAATATTCTCAGTGACATGTCAGGCATAATGGAAGTTGTGTGATTCTTTTGTTTATTCGGGCTCATCGTTTCATAACGGCATCACGTAGCTGCTAGTGTTTGATTGCACATGCAAATTATGCACTTTTGTGTGCACAAGAATTATGTATGCAAATGGCTAATTAGTACAAATAGACACGCTCATTATCTTTGAACATTTATGGTGGGTTTTCTGAAGAACTGTGTCGTGTTCTTTTTCCACCCAGATGCAGGAACCAGTTGAAGATGCACTTTGAATTTACAGCTGACTGGGCTGTTTTCTTGTGATGTTCACAGTGTCCCCACCCTGCATCATCCCCTCTTCCCTCTCCTTAAGGGACGCTGCCATTTCCCTACCTAGGTGAGGCTCTGTGGGTAGCCTATGGGACTACAAACCAGGGAATTGCCTCTACTACTGCTGAGATGCTGAACACCCTCAGCTCTTATTGCCTATGCTGTGTGGAGGGCGTTTGACATATTGCAAGATTAGGCCCTTATTCAGTCTCCCCAGCTGTAAAAGGAGATAATACTCTTACACAGTGATGAGCTGGTAGTACTGGAGAGACACACGTCACATCTCCCTGTGGCCCTTGAGACATAAAGGGTGTTTCTCTTGGGGAAGTACCCATTAAGAAGAGGTAAGGATCAGGTGCCTGTGACAAGGAGAACGTAGGAGAAATGTAACACATTTCTGCCAGCTGTTCATGGCTCTTCCAGCATTTGCTTTGGTTTTCCAATAAATTATTCAAGACGTTTTGAGCAAACACTTCTCAGGGCTGGTCCCATCTCTGTACAGGGGGCTGGCCTAGATGACCTCTTTAGGTCCCTTCCAGCCCTACAGATCTATGAGTCTATGGATAGCATTGCAACTGGCAGTATTGGGTGGCTTTGCTGTGTGGGGCTGAAAGTGGTTTGGCCTGGAGGGCAAGCTATCCCAGTGGTCTCTGCAAATCAGGGTAAAGGCATGGCGATGGGGTGGTGTGGGGAAGCTTGCCTTCCACTGCATCTGCTCTGTGGATAAGCAGAGGGCTATGTGCCAGATTCACCCTGTTCCATGAAGACCGTGGACTTGCACCAGGGTTAAATTTGGCCCTTCTCTAGGGCCATCAGTCTGGCACCTTTCCCCGGTGCTGACTTAAAGTGGAAAGGAGATCAAGGCTGCTATTCTCACCAAGAACATTAAAAGCACAGTGTCTTCTTTTAGCTGGGTGCATCCTGGCAGTTCCGTACAGTTATGGTAACTAAGGAACTGGTCACTTTTGAGCCTCTTGTGAGGCATTCACTTCCTTCATTAGCGACAGCCGCTCATTCGCTCCCACGTCACTTCATCTCAGGCAGCGGCATGCGAGTTCCGCTGAATGGCGTTCTTAATGACAGCACCAAGCAAGGTGTCACGAAGACCCTCAATTCCCAAGGCTGAAATGAATCAGAATATATTCATAGATAGATGCAGATACAGCCGCATATATAATAGCTTCATGGTGTCAGGGCAGGAGGCTGACAGCTTGACTCATCCCAGGGTCTAACCCCTTTGTTTGTGCCATTGTTTCTTTAGGAATCCTTCATCTTGCGCATGTAGAGGAATAAGCCATGTCATCGGAGACAGGCTATTTTAGCAGTTGCTTCTCAATCTTACAGCTCCACCTATGAAAGCTGCCCAGTTTTCTGGCTGGATTCCTCACGGTGGTCTGAACCAATTCCCATCAAAGTAAACAGGAGTCCTTCTACTGACTTCAGTGGGCTCTGGGTTAGGTTCTCGGGTGGCAAGAGAGATGCAGCCCATTCCTTCAGTTGGTTAGCTACCAAAAGCAGAGATGGCTATATATGTCAGAAAGACCTTGGGCCCAGATCCTCAGACATATTTAGGTGCCTCACTCCCATTGATTTCAATGAGAAATATGTACCTAAATACCTTTGAGGATCTGGGCCTGGGGACTGGATTGATTTGGCTACAGGACAACTACCACATGGGCAGCAAGAAGGCAAGTGGATACCAACCCGTAAACTTACGTTAGCCATGACCTGGAGAGGAGAGATGCTAGTTGTCTCCATTGGTTTATTCAGTCTCGGGCCTCTCTGCAGGACATGGTGATGCAGGTGCCAGTTTTTAGCTGTCTTTGTGAGGCAGGTGCCTGTCCATCAGCACTGGATTGAGACCCCCAATCTCACTGCATGTGGGCCACCAAACAGCTGTCAAATGATGACAGATTCCTGTCACTGCCAACGACCTAGAAAGGCTCCATGTCCCTCTGTCAATCCCCTGAACTACCTGTTCTCCCAGGAATGAAACGTGTGTTCTGCTGATGCGTAGCTCAGTACTCACCAGATCGGAGTTATCTGGCTTGTCACTGGATGAGCCCCGTCCAGTGATGAGCAATGGCCTTGGGGGGTATGTTGAGAAGGGACCCCGACAATGGTCATTGCAGCCCTCCCTCTCCTCATCCTCTTGGGAAAATAATACACTGTGTGCATAGGCTTACGTCACATCTGTGCTGCAGTGCCCACAAATGCCAGTGGGTCGGCAGTCAGTGTTGGGTAGTACCAAAGAGGGCCGGCTAAGGAAGCAGGTGCTTGGGGCAGCCAATGGAAAGGGGCGGCACACCCGGGTCTTTGGCGGCAATTCGGCGGTGGGTCCCTCAGTCCCTCTCTTCCTCTTTGAGCTGCTGCTGAAGTGCCACCGAAGAGGAAGAGAGGGAGTGAAGGTCCCGCCGCCGAAGAATGAAGTGGCGCCATTGAACTGCCACCAATGGGCTTTATTTCGCATTGCCACTTGGGGCGGCAAAAAAGCTGGAGCTGGCCCTGGTACCAAATGCCTTCATTTCACTGTGACCTTGCCCTCCATTCTCTCTCGTGGGTTTTCTCCACCTGTTGCCTCTCGTCACATGCTGAAATTGCAAGCTCTTTGGGGGCAGGGACTGACTTTATTCTGCCTGGCACAGTAAGTGCTGAACCTGGTTGTGGCCATCTGATACTACCGCAATAAAAACAGATGGGACAGGAATTCATCTGAGGATCTCAAAGCACTTTGCAAATGTCAGTGCAGCTGATGCCGGGCTGCGAGTTAGTAGTTGGGCCTTTTCCCGCTGCCCCAAATGGGTGGTTGTGAAGGTAAGATTTGTGCACCCCTGACTCACTGCCATCGCTGATGGGGTGAATTAAGGGGTGCCTCCCTGTAGAGCATTGGGAATCGCTGGCAGCGGAATCCCAGGGAGTAAGGTTCTCTTTGAAGTGAGTTGGCCTCACGCCCAGATGTTTCACACCATTGGATTTTATTCTGGTTTGTAAACAACAAACAATCATTTCTAAATGGCCAGTGCAGTGAGGCTTCTGGGCTGGGCTGGGTGGAATCCTGAAACCTTCCGTTCATAGCAACAAGGGATGCTGCTGCAAATGGATATTTGGTCCAGGTCCCTGTACTAAGAAGACTGCCAGGGACTTCCCTTTGCACCCTATCCTATCCTTTACCTCTGTCCCCCTTCTTCCTCCACTCACTGATGAAATCCGGCTTCACACCTAGCGGTGCCCTAATAGGGCAGCAGGTTGCATCTGCTCAGGGAGAATGAGGGGTGAACAAGCTACTTAGCACAGGCCTTTTCTGGGAAAAGTGTAGAATGTAATAAAATTGAAACCAACAGAGTTCTTTAGAAATTGCTTTTCAAACCAGAGCGCTATCTCCCTTCTGCTCCACAATGCAACAGAATTGTATTGCAGCCATATAGTGATTAATAGAGAATTTATATCCCTGCTATCGAATTACCTCAGACCTCAGTAGGAAATTTCTCCTTTTCTAGTCAATCCCATAAGCTCAGGCCAGTGGGACTTCTGAAGAGTTGTGGTTGCCTGCTGTTAACTTGTAGCTCTTACAATTATCGGAGAAGCAGACTTTAATTAACAGTTGTAGCAGCAGTGATTAACCAGTGATTTCTTTGTCTAAAGCTTCTATTCAGGTTGGGTAACTTTTTGTGACTTCGGGAACATTATGGCTGGGAGGCTCACAGGCCAAGCTCAGCGTGACCCAAAGGACACTGATGGTCACTGCAGTGGGGAGGGTGGAGGGAGGTACCACTAAAGATGCTTGATGGCTCCATTCTCCCAGAGACATTAGAAAAACCTCAGCATGCAGCTCCCCCTGCTGGCTCCATCCCCATTCTGCAATGCAGTGATTTTTTTTCTTTTGGATCTGTATTTAGTTTTTACTGTGGGCCAATTACCCCTTGCAGCCCGGGTTGGCCGAGGGGTTCACAGAATACTAAGAACTGCCCTGACCATGCACATTTATAGGCCTGGAATATTCTGAACCAGCAGAGTCCAAAAAGCTATGACTAGTGCTGGGGTGGAGGCTTCGAGGCGGCATACAAAGCAAGAGCCTCTCACTGTGCTAGCTTGTTTCATTTTTCCTGCTGTTGTTCTGGTCCAGTTAGTCACTGGATTTAAATGTAAAAAGGAATATTTGGCTGATGGGATCTCAGGTGACAAAACAGCCCAATATCTCCAGACCCTCACTGCTCCCCCGCACCCACCGCCTTACTGCCAGATGGAGGAGTTTCCTTCTTCCACTAGAAGAGTGTTGCCTGGTTTCTCCTGAAAGAGGCCTCAAGAAGAAGCAGGGCAACTGGCCTGCTGAGAAATGAGCTATTTGGACAGTAGCTGCTGGAATCGGGCTGGCTGGTGGGAGGTGAACAGTGAGAATGATGGACACCAAACTCACAAATGTTTTGTTCTGACTAGCCAGAGTAGCTTTGCTTAAAAAAGAAATCCCAGTTGCCATCCCTCCCCAAGCAGATCTTGTAGTTAGAGTGAAAGTTACTGGGGAAAACAACCACGCTGAAGATGGAATTAAACTGTGTTTAACTGACACTGCAGGAGCAGCTGGGAGCTAATCCCAGCTCTGCCGGGTTCCACCAAAACTCTGCCACCACCAGAGCTCTCCAAACATCACTCACCAGCATGAACTCTCATTGGCCGATCGTACCTGGAGGGTGGGATATGCCTTGGTCCTGAGAGTTCTCCGTTGCTCGAGCCCCTTCCCAGCAGGCTGAGGTGTGGCTGCTCTGCTCTCCAGTGGCAGACAGCATTGTAGGAGCTGTATGAATTCTTTTCTCACGTTTGGGACTGAACCACTTGGTTGCTAGCAGGCCTCTCTGCCATTGTCTGACCCAAGACATTATCCCCATCTGATCTCCACTGTCAAAAGCTCTGGCTTGTCTCTGGTATGTGAGAATGGCATTGCCTCCACTTGAATATTGATCCAGAGGTGGTCTTTACGTGCTTTCCATGGTACAGGCCTTATTCTCCTCTGTCGTATGATTGGCCACCACTGGTGTAGCATGGGAGGTAGCCAGGGATGAGACTGATGCCAGTCAACGGGTACCCATATGCTGGGTGGTTGTCACTTTCCTACACCTCTCCACAGTGTGCTGATCTCTGCCTGTCCCCTGGAGAAAATCCTCAGCCTCCTTCCAAACCTGGATGTGGGCTTCTCCTACTGACTCCTGGGTGATTTCTTTAACCTCCCCTCCCCTCCCTTCTGCCCCGTTCTGTTCCTTCCCAGCTCCAGGCTCTCTGCCCTCGTCAAGAACATTTTGATGTCCATGGTGCTTAAAGGTTGAGTGGAAGTAGGGAGTGAATCCTTGCCCTGCTGCACTGCAGGTCTAAGCTGGGAAGCCGGGTACAAAGGCCAGGGGCTTTGGTGAAGTGAAAGAGGAAGGGGCTTGGCACACAGCCTTCCTGAGCTGATATTTAAAGATCTTCTGAAGGGCTGTTTATTTCTATGACCTCTGGGTCTCATGCATGTTGAGAGGAGCTCACTGGTTATAACCAACTTTCCTCTTCCATCTATTTGTTGAGACTGCCAATAAAGCAGCAATGTAGGGCCAGTTGTCATTTTGAGGATTTTTTTTAATGATGTAGGAACAAGACTGAGAAAAATAAAACTCATTTTCCATTCAGCACCGACCTCATGTGTGGTCAGATGGTGGTAACTCTCGGTCACATTCCGGGTGGACTGGAAGAAAACCGGCACTCCAGAGATGCCATATCCCCATGACCAAGCCTTTGAGCCATCCAGTCTCCAAGGGCTGCAGCTTTATGTACCTATTGTGGTTCCATCAGGGCTGTTCAACAAACTTTGGGAAACAGCTGGTCTATTGAAGACCAATATGTTCTATAATCAGCTCCAGCGAGCAGCGGTGCCACTTTGCTTGCCTGCAGATTGCAGCAGTACCTCCATTCTGATGGCTACACTGCCAAGAATTGCTGCCCAGTTGGGCATGGCAGTTGCTATTGCATGGGGACTTGCAGGTAGGCCTGGCCCCTGGGCAGTGAGTTACCTGCTCCTGTCGGGGAGTCAGTCAGTGCTGGCTCTGGGGTTTTCATCTGCCTGAGGACAGCCTGTGGTCATGCACAGTGAACCCATAAGATGCAGAAGCAGCAAAGAGTCCTGTGGCACCTTATAGACTAACAGACGTTTTGCAGCATGAGAGCTTGTGGTGAATACCCCCTTCTTCGATATGCAAGTGGAAATTTCAGGGGGCAGGGTGTGTATATAAGCAAGCAAGCAGCAAAGATGAGAGGAGATTAGATCAATCAATCAGGAGGGGGGGGCCCTCAGCTGTGAGAGCTGAAAACCAAGGAGGGAGGAACTGTTGGTTCTGTTCTGCACAGGTGCTAGTCATCTGATTTGTTCCCCTCTGATACTTGACACCATAAGATGCAGTAGCAGGAGAGGGCCAGAGGGGGCTAGAAGCACCTCGCTGAATGTAATAATGTTCTATCTAGATGCCATTCAGCCTTTATTTAGGGACAGCCCCATAAATACCAGGGCACTGTGATCTATCCTGGTAGACCTGAGAAGCCGGTAGTTGGACTTTCTGGATTTTAAGTGAACTGATAACAATGAAACAGCTCCATGTTCTTCCCAGACTTGCTCCCTCCACTGTTTCCCGGTAGGTATTGCATCTGCTCACTCTGCTCAGCTGGTGCTGCCACGGATACAACATGCTTCTTCCAATATAATGTTCTGCTGCTCCTAGTATTTTGTAGTCCTCGGTGTCCACCTCCTCTGGCTTGTATGGCGGAGTTGGTGCTGGTTGGAGCAGTTGTCTGAATGGTTACGTGATATTCCCTGGAGATTTACCAAAGGTGACGCTTCCTGTTCCAGGCGGATCATCCTGGCCATCAAAAAGGGGGACTCAGGAAGAAGCTGATTTCATTCAAGGAAATTTGGAAAGTTCCAGGGAGCTCTGCAAGCTGCTACCAAAATTCAGGGGGTTTCAAGCAGCTGCTGGTTGGCCCTGGTGGAGAGGGGCTAGAATTGTAAAGAGAGGAGCTGTGTGACATTAGCTGAAATTAACTCCCACTTGTTTTTCCACTAGCCTGCGACTCATGCTAATCCCTCCTCCCTCCTAACCAGCTTTTAACTGCTCTAGTTAAGAAAACTTAACTTTTCTATTACTGCACATTTGTCTCCTTTACCCAGGTGCTTAATTACCATTGTCCCAGCAAAATGTCAGCATGAGTCAGAGACAGTCTCCCATTAGGAAGAGACAGATGAATATTAATTACACTTACTGGTGAGTGGGTTTTCTTTTTTGTCATTTCCCTGACTCCTCTGAGGACCCTGTAGCTACATGCTCCCTGGCCTGAGCAGCTGAGCTGGCACCAGATGGTCAGTGAACTGACAGTGTTAGTGGAAGTCAGGCTGTGGGAGATGGAAGGGAACCCAGCAATGCGAGACAAGAGGACTCTCAACACTAGCTACAGCAAAGGCTGAAGATGAGAGAGAGAGAATCTGCAATATAAATTGAGAGTAATAATAAACTCCCTCTGCTCTAGGAAGAGAAGCAATTTAACTTTCCCCTCTAGCCAAAGGAAACAAACTCTTATTAAGAAATCTTATTACCAAGTACTTTAATCTTAGGGTGAATAACCCAAGCCTGGTGCTTGGTCTCCCAAAGCAGGTTTTTCTATGGTGCAACTGAACTGGTTCAAAGCAAAGCAGCTGCAAGGACTTTCAGGTGCCCTTTGGGGGCTGAATTCCGTCTGACATCCAGGATTCTCTGTGAATTCTGAGCTACGCCATCGGTCACAGCACTGGAGTCTCTAAAGATAAGCAGGGTTAATAGGGGGCAGGCAGCTCTTCTCTCCCTCTCGTCCTTGTTTGTGAATTCCACACAGTATGCGTGCATTCAATATGTCATACGTTCGGGGACAGATTTAAAAACAAAAACAACCCCCCCCCAACCCTGGCTTCTAGTTTTGCACTTGCAGTTGTGTGGGCACAACAGATGTCAGATCAATGTTTGATTAAGTGGTGCGTTACAGTCAGGTAACAATGTAGCTGACAGCCATTTCAGCTCTCACAATAGCTGGTGCAGCGTGGAAGGCTGAGGCAGGTTCTGTTTCCAGTCAGGCCTTACAGCTGCGCCGGCACTGTTATGGGAACGCGGCTGATGGCACTTAGAGGTGATCAGACACTAACATGACATCTAACGGGTCCATATAATTACAGGTTATAAAAAAGGGAGCCCGGGTTTTAAACATCTGGGGGCTTAACTTGGGAGAATAAGTTGCTAGAAATGACAGCTTTCTGTGTATGGAGAATGTTTTCCAGTATTAAGCATTATTCCCACATAGAGCCTCACCCAAAACCCACTGAAGTTAACGGGAGATTTTGGCTTGCCCTCAGTGGCCTTTGAATCATACCCATTGTGCCTAATGGCAAGGGTTAAATCTCTCTGAGGATAGCTGTGATCTTAACCAGCTAGACCAGGGGTGTTTGTGGTTTACAGCTGCTTTTTACTACACCGGTGCGTGAGTCCATGTGTGCAAAGCCAAGCAGAAGAATGGGCTGAGTTAAGATGGTGACTCCAGCCCCTTGGTAGCGTGCCCTCCCATGACAAGTCTCTTATCTATTAACGGCAGCACATGTTAGTCAGTCAGATGTGAGCAGCAAGCTGGAATCTCCGCTCCTTCGGGTAGGTTGGGGAACTTCTCTTTCAAACTCCGTGGCCAGAGCTGTCAAATGGAGAGTGGTGGTTGTCTGTCCAGTGGATAAATGAAACCCCTTATCTGTCCCTGAGGACGGTTTATGGAAATGCACAATGCTTTGTAATAGCTCTTTACAGAGTATTGCTGTGAGGGCACCAGCCTTCTGTGACTGGAAGAAGCATCTGATGGAAAGGTAGAACTTGCTGCTGCCCCTCCATTTCCACTCTTGGTCTGGCGAGCAAAGGTCCTGAACACAGAAGTCCTGTCTCAAAGTGCAGTGTCCCATGGCCTTCCCCTTCCTCATGCCACCTTTGGAATAAAACTAGTCACGTTGAATTCTCTTGGAATTCAGTGGCTCGTAACATAGGGTGAAATTTACCCCGTGCAAAGGGTCAGCAGAAGAGCCCATGCTCCAACTCAAGCAGAACGTAGGTGGTACGTGGGCCTTATGTCAATCCTCTGGGCAGGAGTGATTTTCGCCCCGTGTGATTACACAGGTGTTCCATGTAACCTGCCCTGAATTGGGGCTGGATTTTCAGAGGGCCTGCAAGCTGTATATCTGCAAAATTAGCATGAGCAAAGGTCACATGTGAACAACAGTTGGGTTATTGTGCACCTAACAAGCTGACAGCTGTGCACAACTTCCCATCTTTATGTGAAAATGTGGAGTTTGTGTATGCAATAGGCTTGGCCAGTTAGGTGCAAAATCATTGTAGTTTTGTGCACGTCCCAGTAAGAAGCCCTATGAAAGGATCGGGATTTAAAGTACTTTTATTAAAAGCTGAATGTTTCTCGTATCTCATGGGCACCTTTCCATCCTTACCAAGTGGCCTCCTGAGGCTTTTGTAGAGAACTAAGATTTACCTGCTAATTCAATCCAGCTCTTTATTCACAGGAAGGAACTTCAGGTATCCAGCAAGCCAATTTTCAAGCTAAGGGGAAGGGAGGGTTGCTGGGAAACATCCCTCTGGAGAGAGATATGGTAAAAATAGTACGTTCTTCAGATCCCGGATTATCAGTAATATTTGAAAGGCATCACGTGCAGTAACCATGTCAGAACCTCTCTTGTTTCTAAGGCATAAACTTTACTGGGGGGGAGGGGGGAGGGAGAGAGGGAAGAGCTTTTTCTGTTTGTGCCCAGGCATCCATGCTGGTGCAAAGGAGATGCAGAATCATAACCTCCTGAGCATCACCCCAGTCAGGCGTCTCCTGCTCGCTGGTCCCTGCTGGTTTCTTTCATTTCAGACTAACTGGGAAGAAAGAGCGGGAAAGATGGGGAGTAAATTTCTGGGAGTTTTTTCACACTTGTCTGAAAGAGGACGAGGTAAAGGGTAACCCCCAGGCACATTGATCAGCGCTATAACCTCGGCTCGGTCTGTTTTTGTGGCTACATTTGCTGCTTGGGATGAAACATGGCAATAAGGAGCTCTGCCAATAAGAAATGCCCCTTGTGTAGCTTCTTTCACCTAATGCTCTTACATGATGAATGACCCCTCTCAGATAAATTGAACCCCCATTTTACAGATGGGAAAACTGAGGCACAGAGGGTTTGGGTGACTTGCCCGCAGGCCCAGATTTTCCACAATGTACTTTAGTCCATGCCCAGTTTTCTCAAGCTTAACCCCCGATGCACGTGTGCAATTCAAGGCTTGTACACTCAAATCTTAGCTTGTGCACCGGCATTGAGGGTTGGCAGATGTTTAAAAATGCCCTGATGCCAGTCTGGGCCCTACTGAATCAGAATCAGGGTGGGGAATAGAACCTGGGCACATTTCTGTCTCTCCCTTGTCCGGCTGCCTCCCACTCCCCTCCTCTGTGTTAATGGTATTCCCATCTCTTTGTCTCTTCCCAAGGTAATTATCAATAGCTCAATGTGCAGGGAAAGAGGAGGTGGAGTGTGCGGCAGGGGGAAAGTACAGCCAACCCCTGGCTGTGAATAAAAACCTGCATTTCAATAGCAAGCGCAGGTGGAAGCTTTCGAACCAGTGAAGAGGCTTGTTCCGTATCCAGCGTCGGAAGGTCAAGGTAAGGGACTGCTGGCTGTACAAAACAGGGAGGGAGGAGAGAACTGAAGCAACCGAGGAGAGCCCCTGTGGCTGCTGAATCCCTTCAGACACACTAGTCCCTGGCTGGCTCCTCTCCGGCTCTTTTCTGAGAAGAAGCAGCTGGAGAACATAGGTGTCTTGGCATAGTCGCCAGTAGAGGTAAATTCCGGGGAGGGCCTGTGAGGTCTCCTGGCCTTGTGACAGATGTCTCAGCCGCATGAGGGTGCCTGGGTGGTGGTAGAGGGGGGAGTGAGGGTGGGGACAGGGGGGTGGGCAGGAATCTGAATGCTAAAGGCCCTGTGTCCCAGGGTTTAATATTTGGAAATACACATCCAGTTAGTTGGGCCAGGCCTTTCCCCGGAGTCCATGTGACTGAGCATTCTCTCTGTGTCTTGTCCATAGCTCGGGGAGCTTGACTCCATCTCAAAGACGTTACCAAGCCGACGAAGGCTTTCTGACAGTCGGAAAACAGGTGAGGGCAGGTGGCAGCTTCACTGGTTTTGACTCTTTACGGGTGATGTTTGAATTTAGTGCTGGTGAGAGATCAACAGGCCTGGAGGCTGAATTCCTTTATCGAGCCACAGGACAGGACCAAGCAGGGCAGTGGCAGTGCCATCTCCGTGTGCTGCCTCCTGCCAGAGTGGCCTCCCCTCTGATCCCAAGGGGCCATGTCTGGGGGTGGCTGGGGATGGCAGTTTAGTCCCCAGGGTGTATTCAGTCCTGGGCCTCTTTGCCAGCTACTGTGTGTTCATAGTGAGTTTCATCTATTCCCTGGCAGCTGGACTGAGACCCACCAATCTCATCTCACACAGGCTGTCAGATGGCCAGCAGGTGGGTGACTTTCAGGTGACTACCAGTCTGGGCTGGATTTGAATCAGCTACCGGAGGTGAGAAGCACCTCGCTCCATTGCCAGCCTACGAGCGGAGTCTGTCCGTTTGTGTTGCAGCTGGTGACTTTCACCCTAAGTTCCAGGCTGCTTGGGAAGGGCTCGTCTCTGGGTCTGGTGCATCCTCTGGCTTATCGTGACATGGCCGGCAATCCCACAGCCCAGCAGTGTCACTGGGAGAGCCACTTGGCAGGGCAGGCGCTCAGCAGGCTGGAGTGAGTTAGACTTGGAGATTTGCAAATGTAAACGACATTCAGGAGTGTGTGTGTGTGTGTGTGTAACCTCCTCCTTCATGCTCCCTTTTGCACACTCTTGCCTTGAGCAGATGCCTCGTGCATGTTCCCAGGAGTTACTGTTCAGAGGGCCTGGGGATCACTGGGGGCCCGTCTCAGGGCGGTGGAGAGGAGTCTGTGACTGATTATTCACAGCTTCCGTCTCCCCCCATTGGCTCTGGAGAGCCTATGCTGAGCTGGGGCTCAGTGAAGGAGGAGGCTCCGTGTCAATAAAAAGGGGATGGAAAGAGTAGGGCTGTAATTCCAAAGGGGAACAAGCAGAGCTCGCCCGTCCTCGGTGCCGTCAGGGCTACAAAGCCAAAAGCTACAGCTGCAGAAAGGGAGCAGTTTCCTCCCCCACCCCCCATTGACTGATGACCAGATTCTCCTAAAGCCGAGGAAAGGAGGGGGACAGAATCTGCTGAGACTCTCAACTTTCCAAGGGAGCCTGCAGCTCCCAGAATCCACTTTCCACCCAAACTCTGCCTGGGGCGGGGAGCTCTGCAGGGACTGGGAGGAACACACAGGTAAGACACCAGCTGTGTGTGTGTGTGTGTGTGTCTGTCGGTCTGTACGGGTGTGTGTGTGATGCACTTGCCTGAATCCAACACTTTTTGGAGTTTAATTCTTTGCTTTCAGGTTTGCTTTTCCTTTCCTTGCATTTCAACTTCTAATAATGATGCACAGGCTGCAGCTCGGATAGTGATTCTGTCATTAAAAAGGGACTTGATTTGCTTAAAATCCCTGGTTGGTTTCTAGTGCCAAGTACCTCTTATCAATTGCTAAATTATTTAACGACATGCAGATGAGGCTCCTTGTCCCCAGATATTTTTTTCATCCCTATAGCTGTCTGTCGCCTACCCAGTCTATCTGTGTAAATGTCTTCCCTGTACTTCATTTCAGTTCAGATACCACATCTTCTATCTTTCAAGAAGGGACAGAATTACTTACGCTGAAACAAATCACATTTCAAAATAAACTGGAAAGTGCACATGGAGGTTAAGGACAACACCTATTTTCTTTTTTTAATAATTCCCTTAAAAAAAGACTAGTATTCTACAGCAGTAGCACCAAACTCTGAAGTAGCAGTAGTGGAAGTAATGGACCATTGTCCATTGTCCATTGCTGTAGAATTGTGCAGCATTTCTGTTTTAAGGGTTGGTGTTTTGTTTTTGTTTTATTTGGTAAAATAAAACATGCACAAAAGACATTTTTCAGGTCATTTTTAAAGACAAAATGGATGCAAATGAGAGGGGAGGGGAAATGATATTAGAAATGTTTATAAGGTCCTGAAAACATCCAGAATGATCGATCTTTTCGAGAGGAAAAACTGGTGTAACCGGGCTGAGGTAAGTGTACTCTGTGTTGTATAAAGTGCAAGGTATGTTAACATTATATTGCCAATAATAATTATTAACAAAAATAATTATCTTCATATCTTTCACACCTTTCATCTGAGGACCTTGCAGCCCTTCTTACCCACTAATTATGTTGCATCACACTGCTTATAAATCCAGTAGGTGAATATATAGAAAATCTGATTCTGAAATGACCACCTACAGGAACAGCCTTCACTTCCCGTTTTTCATTCTGTTCGTTAGTTAAATACACTGTACATTTGTTGCTTTATTTATAATCTGGCACACAATGTCCTCAGAAATGGCTGAAGGGATTTTGCATGAATTTAAAAAAAATAATCCACTTTTGATCAGAGACCAAGTAGGGAAGAATTCAGCCCCAAAGGTGCATATTTAACTTAATTATAGGTAGCTGCAAGCAGGAAGTTAAATTGTATTATATCTATTAAAATTCCATTAATGCAAGGATCTATCTCTCCAGGATGTGTGGGTATTGCGTACGTATATAAAATATGGTAGATATTTATAACTCTGCTTTTCCTCCTCCTTTCTTTACCTCTTCCCTTCCTTGTGTTCCCTCCTTTGCTTTTATCCTATGTTGTTTCTCTCTCTCCTTTTCTTCTGTTCTATTTTTATCGGTCACTTCTCCGTTTCTGAGCAGAGTGCAGCTAAGCTCTGTGTGGAGTACTTCTTACAGTGCTGGGTGAGGTATGTTCACGGGGGAGGTCTCTGGCTGCCTGATGACTGATGACTGTAGCCTGCAGTTTGTCCAGAGGAGTTACTGCTGCATGGGGTGTCATGAAATCCCCTGTCTTCTGGCTGTGAAGGGTGTGGGGATTATGTTCGGTGCATTGTGCCTGATCCAGTAGCTTAACTATCAGGCAAATGCTCTGATTTCATAGTCTGTTAATCGCTTCTGGAATTTGTCACATCAGGTTTGAAACGCCTGTGTGATAAATATTATCAGATGTGTAAGGTGGTGCCCGGCTTCTCCAGATGGCACAGAGGGCTCCTTTTCTGATCTCCTCTCTGAAATCCAATACCAGATAGCCAGGGGTTTAATTCACCGCTCTTGCATTTTACAAGGGGTTTTAATCATCTTGGTAGAAATCAATATATAGGAGCTGATGTCACGGAATGCCGTAGCTAACGTAGGAACAAATCAGTGCCAGTTCCCTGGTGCCAGACATTTGTTTCAGTTTAGAGATCAATGATGTTTTCAGTGCTGGACCAGACAGAGAAAAGCTATTAATGCGGAAAACTCTGGCTCGATAGTGAACAGGGAAAATACGAATCACCTGCTTAAACCAGGTGTAGATACAGCCTGGAGAAGCACCAGTGAAGTCAAGAGGTATCTGGAAACACCAGGTGTGAATTTGGCCCTTCTGTCTTGACTTAACCCGGTAAAGGGAGGAGGCAGAGTTGAGCCCCATTAATCCAAGCAGAATGCGGGGCTGGCTTGACTAAATCGGGATTGGGGTAAAGCAGGAATGGCTGGATGTGTAGGGCCAGTCTGAGACCGGGGGGTGTTCAGATCCGAGGCTCGACCGCATGCCCCAGTGAGAGGCTGTGCCACAGCCCTGTCGAATGCAAACCTGACTGAAGGCCCCGCACTGCTTGCAGAATGCTGGGCTTCTAGGCAAGGAAAAAGCCAGTCATCCTGCTTCAGGCCGCTCTGTCAAGCACCACTTTCCCAAGCCCCCAAGTATGTGTCTCCCTCCCCTCATCCCCAGGCCTTGCCTTGGGCACAGGGATTTTCCTGGCTAGAAAATAGGGCACGTTGCTGTCTTCTTTCCATGTGCTGCTGGAAACCTTCCTCAGGCTTTTGTGTGATGCCAAGCGTCCCGTCCCACTGGGCACCTGGATAGAAGCGGGGCATTGGGGAGCCTGATGTTGTTAACAGCCCTTGGGGTGAGGAGCTGCACATGTTGCGGTTATTGACAAGTGGTATATTTGTCTTTTTCTCCGTCCTTCCTTTTAACCGTTTCCATACCAGCCCCTCCTCTTTGGCGCTCCCCTTCCCTTTTCCTTCTTTGCTTTCCATGCAGAGCCAAGACCTTCAGCATTTCAATCTTCCAGACCGAGAGCTCTTTAAATTAGGCTGTTAAAAATCGGTTTTGTTTTCATGCTGTATTGAGCTTTCTCTTCCTGTTGTATTGCAGCAGGGGTAGGCACCTGTGGCACATGTGTGCCAAAGGCAGCACATGAGCTGATTTTCAGTGGCACTCGCACTGCCCGGGTCCTGGCCACTGGTCCGGGGGGCTCTGCATTTTAATTTAATTTTAAATGAAGCTTCTTAAACATTTTAAAAACCTTATTTACTTTACATACAGCAATAGTTTAGTTATCTATTATAAACCTATAGAAAGAGACCTTCTAAAAACTTTAAAATGTATTACTGGTATGCAAAACCTTAAATCAGAGTGACTAAATGAAGACTCGGCACAGCACTTCTGAAAGTTACCGACCTGTGTATGACAGTTTTGCATTGATATCGGCATTAGCTGAGTTTTCTCTGACCAGTTCTATTTGCATGACTAGCAGAGAGGCTAATAAAGTAACAGGGTATCTCATATTCCTGTTTCTAATGACACGTCCCGAGAGGTTAACAAGGAGAGAGAGTGACTTAACCGTTAGTGGTTTGAGTAGGAGGCTGGGGATAGGGACTCCTGGGTTCTGTTCTATTGATTTGCTATATGACCTTAAGCAACTCACTTACACCTTCTGTGCCTTTTATTACCCACCTTTACAACTGTGATAACACCTATCACAGTCATGGTGTGAGGCTTCCTGGCTTTTCACGTTCTTTGAGATCCACAAATGAAAGGCACTACATTAGTGCAAAGTATTGTCATTATTCAGCCATTCATTTACTGAGCGTCTTGATAACAGCTTTGAGCCTGGTGAATTCGATGTTCTATTAATGCAGATAGTTCAGCATATGATAATGCAGATAACTCAAATTACATTAAAGCGTAGCCTGAATTAATAATCAGAACATTAACATATTTCTTCATTAGTGCCAATTATGGTCCATTAACAGATACTGACTGAGAATGCGAGAGACTGCAGTACACGTCAGTAATCCCAAATGGACTGCTTCTGGGTTATGCCATTGTCCTGGAGCCAAAAGGGACCAGGAAGGTAACAGGACATTTATCACATGCTCACAATAAAGCAAGGGGACAACTGGTGGCTAATTTTCTGCTTAAGCATGTTTTCTCCAAAACATGCTTAAGCAGAAAATTAGCCACCCGTTTAGCCACCTAAACTTCTTACACACGTGGTACAAGGGGCAAAATGTTCAAAAGTGCCTAAGTCCCATTGAAAGTCAATGGAAGTTAGGCTCCTAATTCATATGGGTACTTCTGAAATTGTACTGAACATAAATAATGACCTAGGGATCCCGGGAATGAAGGTTCGGGAGTTGGGAGTCGAGATGTTCCAGGTATCTTGGGCTTGTGTGACCTGCTGTGCTTCTAAGCTCTGAAGAAGATGGCTTAGTCCAGGATGTTTAGGTGTGATGCAGTGGAGGGGCATGAGGACAGTGGCTGGCGCATGTAATCTCATGGCAAGTGTGAGGGTTGGCCTGCGTTGCAGGCAACATGGGTTAAATGGCATATTCCTGTGCCAGGCTGAGTTCTTGCACTGCCTCTGCTTCACTGCTGGTTGGAACACAAAAGCACCTCTGACTTTATTTTCTCCTTGTCGAGGGGTGTAGGGACCAGGCACCTTCACTCCACAGGCCAACGGCATTTTGCTTCATCCTCAACCACCCATTTCTCTATTAGCAGAGGAATCTTGGTGGGAACAAGGCATCACATCAAATCTCCGGCTTCTCTGATGCAATGCCAGTGAACTCCACAGCAAGACTCACTTTGGTCCAGTTTAGTTACCACTTACTCTGTTCCTAGTGGAACAGTGGGTGTAAGTGCTTTGAATGCATGTCCCTGGGAGAGGCTGAGTTTGGGTATTTGGGAGGCATGGGGTGTGTGTGGGGCGGGGGGCACAGAAGACTAGGGTGGATTTGGGGAAGGAAGGTGTTTGGGGGGGTGCAGAATATTGTGAGAGAGGAAAGTTGTGGTGGGGTCAGGGCGCGCTAGCAGGCAGTTAGGGAATCTTCCTAGGGCGTCTCTGGGCTGGAAATCTCCAACTAATATGGCTGCTGCTGTTAGCCAGTTATATGTGTCACGGCCCAGCTGCACCATCTGCTCACTCATGAGCGTGACTTGATTGGACCTAGATCCAAAAGGGAGAGGAGTGCTTCGTGTGGCCTCTCGTTTGATGGATGAAGAATCCAAAATGTGACACGGAGGTAGGTTAGGTTCAGAGCCTAGTTTCCTGAACTCCACCCAGGGCTGGCTTCAGGGTTTTTGCCACCCCAAGCGGCAGGGGAAAAAAAAAAGGCAGCGATCGCGATTGGCGCCTGCTCCACCGCGCCACTTTCTTCTTCAGTGGCAATTTGGCGGCAGGTCCTTTCCTCTGAGAGGGACCAAGGGACCCGCCGCCCCTTACCCTTGGCCACCCCAAGCATCTTCTTGTTGAGCTGGTGCCTGGAGCCGGCCCTGACTCCACCCCTTCCCATCTCCTCCTCCTGAAGGCTCAAGGCCCGTAGGGAAGAAGAGCAGAGTGTGAAGTTTCCATTGCAGCTGGGAACTGGGGAAGTGGGCGTTGGAAAGGTGCTGCCATCCATCACTGGATAATGCAAAGACCTTGAATTCCTTCCCTCCCCCTGCTCGCCTTTGGTGAATAGCTGCTGTGGATTTCATTGCCTTTATTCTTCAAGGCCACGTGAGAGAAGCAGTGATTCACCCTCTCCAAGCCCCTTGGTAGCGCAGGGACAACAATACCGCAGAGAAATTCATGCTGCTGTTGATTAAGAAAGAATCTCTTTAAAATGATAAATAAAAGGCTTTAGAATAAATGTGTTTGAGTTGCTCTCACTCATGCACCGGGAGGAACAGGTTACTGAACAGCATCTACAAGAGCAAGACCCACATCTTCCATGAGCTGGTGAGACTAGAAAGGTCCTGTTGATGAGGGACATGCTGTACCCAGGCATGTTTGAAACAGCCCCCAAGACATTAGGAACATTGAGCGACAGGTCAGTAACGTACACAGGCACACTAGGACGTCCTTAAATACACTGAAAGCGTTGGTATCCGGCATATTGGGGGGGATGGGGGGTGTTGGTTAATCAAATATTCCGGTTAACTAAGAGTTCTACTTACCAATGGAATACCAGTTTTCAAAGAATGAGAATACGATAAAATGAATGAAGTATAAAATAGTCGACAGGTACTCACCAATCCAGCAGTAGTGCTGCAACGCAGAGTGGCTGGTCTCTTGAAGCACTTAGGTGTAGACAGGTAAAGTTTTCTATACAGTAGGTTATCTGATGACACTACTTGTCACTATGGGCAGCGCATGGCGTACACCCAGATCACTAAAAATATCCTTAACACTAAAACGATCCTGAATATAATATCATCTTGCTTTGATGATTCCAAAGGCACTTCAGGATCTTGCAGTGCCGCAGGGTCGTCATTATCAACCTCAATTATCATTGTCGCTGTAGAAGCTGTAGGAGATTGGGCTGAATCTGTAATGACCCTGACACACCCTGGAAGCTGCTTTTTTGAATAAATCCCTGATACCAGCTTGCTTGCTTGTCTTCTGCCTCTTTTGCATAGAAGTAGAGTGCAGAATGTGCAATTGCATAATGTGCTGGGCAGTATACTCGTCCCCGTTACTAGATTGAAGATTTGTATTGGGAGATATCAGAAATGCCGGCTAACAGAGCTTTCCGGCTGATAAAGTGCTGGATAACACAGCTTTTACTGTGTATTGGAGGCAAAGAGCCAGATTCTCAGCTCGTGTAGTTAGCTCCATTGACTTCCAGGAAGTTATGCTCATTTATATGAGCTGAAGTTCTGGGCTAAGTTGTGTATTAGGCACATGTGAATAAGTTACCAGCTGGGTGGAAGTGAAGGGTTTCCGAGACATCTAGGTGGAACATGTGTGTGCGTGTGCATGTGCCTCTGTGTGTTTATGCCTGCACATGGGTGGCGGGGTGTGTTTATGCCTGTATGTTTCACGCTGAAGTCGTATCTTGCAATTCTGTATCATCATTCATGCTGCATCAGAGATCAGCTAACGCCCCCTTTCTGCCATTCAGAGCAAATCTCAGTGGTGGGGCCGCTCACGCCCCTGCGACCTGTAAAGCAGCTCAACAGCCTCTAGAGGAAATTCCTCCAGGATCCTGCTGATGCCCAGTGGCAGCCATTTCCTGTGCATGTCTGTGGGATTGATGTGAACGTGCAATGCTCAGCACAAGCTGCAGGGTCACAGCTGACCCCGCCCTCCCACTGGCAGCCTGAGGGTGTTCTCTGGGACAGGCTGCGTGGAAGTAAAGCCTCGCAGACTAGGCACTGGACAGGGATTCAGGAGATCTGGGTTCAGATCCCAGCTCTGCTCCACACTGCCTTTGTGACCTCAGGCAAGTCACTTCATCTCACTGGGTGAGGAACTGTGCCCCATGCCCCATTGCCTTGGGATCGCCTGTGCGTAGCTACTGTTGGTTAAGGGCAAGGGTGACATCGGTGCAATGCCCTCTCTCGGGGGACTAGCACCTGCCTTGGCTGGGGCATTTTGCTTTCTAACTCCTATTGGCCCAATAGCTTTTGCTCTGGGAGCTACGCTGTGATCTCTGACTCATGGGGGACTCCCAGGCCAAGTGCTGTGGGTGCCCCTGGCTATGGGAGGGTAGCGCTGGGGACCCATTGCCTGGGGTTTGCATCTGATGGTGAAAGCTCATTGGTCTCTTGTGGTTTTTCTCTCTCCCCTCCTCGCCGCAGGAAGTGCCCACTGCGCAGAATGGGGTGGCAGGCTCTGCTGTTGGCTCTTTGCATGGGTTTGGCTCATTCGGCCTCTGCAGACTGTGCAGCCCAGTGCTCCACGTGTGCCGTGCAGACCCAGGATCTGGAGAAGCCCATCAGTCCCCTGGTAAGTGCTGGGTCCTATGCCAGGTGCAGTCTGGAGCAAACTCAGCTTTGGAGCTCAGAGAAAACGAGCTCTGTATCCAAACTGGCCCCTGTTTTAGCCCATTTCCGGGTCTGGGGTAACACTTGCTCTACAAAGACCCAGATTTTCCAGACTTGTGTATCTGTGTTTGCATGCCTGATTTGGGGGTGCCGTTGCCATGGTTGTGCGGATGAAACTGCAGTAATTGTGCACACTAATGTGCTCTTGTGCACACAGTTCTGAAATCTAGCTCAACGTGAGCATTTCTTCTTGCCTTGTATAGGGCAGTGGCAGGGCTGCTGAAGTGGCTGGTCCTGCTAGCTGGGGAAAGGTTGGACCGAGAGCATAACTGCTCTCAGGACTCTGCATGCTCTAGCAGAGACCAGAGAACAACACGGGCCCAGTTCTCCACTGCCCTGCACTTTGTGCAGCCATTTACACTAGTGCAAAGTCTGTCAAAGCTACCAGTCTGATGTGACAGCATCTCACACCCACTTTGCACTGGTGTCTACGATGATCCCAAGTGCTGCGCGACGCAGAATCAGGGCTGTGGGGCTGGGGCTCCTTTTGATCTCTGACGACCTTTCCCTCTCTGTATCCGGCCCTGGATGTTAGAGGTATGGAAGCATCTGCTTCCCACTGTGGGACCAGATTACTCAGCCGTCCACTGCAGCAGGGTGGGCTGCAGGCTCTTACAAGCTAGGATGTGGTGGGATCCCAAGGAGTAGAGCTAGAGTCCCTTCCAGGACTGGAAAGGGGAATCCCAAGACGACATTCCTCCCTCTCGAGGGTACCGGAGAGAGCCCTGGTGGTTGGGAACTGTTGGCGGGTGTCACGGGTTTGCTTTCGTTGGTGTGTTGCAGATCTGTTCGCTGGAGTGTCAGGGCTCCTTGCTGTCCTGCGCGGAGTGGGAGAGGTGCCAGACCGCTCTGGCTCTCCTTGCCCCACTGATGGCAGCGGTGGAGGGCCAGGGCCTGTCCCCTCTGGAGGCTGAGGTGAAGGCAGAGCCAGAGGGGAGCCCCATGCCCGGCGAGCTCCCCAGCAACCTGGTCAAACGCTACGGCGGCTTCATGAAGAAACTGGACAAGAACAAGATTTTCTCCCTCTGGCGTGAGAACGCCCACAGCAAAGGCGGCATGACTAAGAAGTACGGTGGCTTCTTCCGCAAGCCGGGGGAGAGGGCGGCCTCGGAGGTGGCGGAGGACTACCCAGAGCTGGAGGCCGGGGAGACAGGCGACCAGGGGGAAGAGCCTGAGGAAGGAAACCTCAAGGACGAGATGAAGCGCTACGGGGGCTTCCTCCGCAAGTACCCCAAGAGGAGCTCAGCGCTGGCGCCCGAGGGGGAGGGGCAGGAGCTGGAGGACCTGCACAAGCGCTACGGGGGCTTCCTGCGCAGGATCCGCCCCAAGCTCAAATGGGACAATCAGAAGCGCTACGGGGGCTTCCTGCGGCGCCAGTTCAAGGTGACAACGCGGTCGGACGAGGACCCCAACGCCTACTCGGGGGAGGTCTTGGACCTATAGAACCCCCCCTACAGCCGGAATACTTCCAGTATGGACTGCATCGCTCCTCCCGACCCACATCGCCCTCCCGTGCTCAGCCAAGCATCCCAGGCATCACACACCGATCCGGCCTGTGAGCGGAGACCCAGGCGCACCACCCTGCTGCTGCTTCCCTGAAGAGCCAGGCAGGGATTGCAACCGGCAACGTTCCTCCTTAGTTTCTGTCTCTGTCAGCTCTGGGACTTGCACCTGCTGCTGTTTCCAGTACCGAACCGATCAGCCCAGCTATGGGTTTAGTTCAGCTGTATCGAAAGCAGGTTACTTTAATTAAGTCTCAGACGACTGACTATTGATCCCTGTGATCCTTAGCGATGAGCCCAACTCACCCTCCAGTCGGAATACCCCAAATGCTGGGGAAGTTCAGCTCTGGATCCAACCTTGGTGGCTGGCCCCTGTGGTCCGTCATGGACCAACCCAGAGCTCCAGGTCCAAAGGCCTCCCAGCTTTGGGGGAGTTCGGCTCTAGCTCCAAATCGGAATCATGCCGCTGTAGTTCCTTGCGGTGGAACCCCATTTTCAAAGGTCCCCAGCGCTGGCACCAGGTGCTGCTGGGCATTTCCAATTTAAATATTCTAATGGAAACAGAGGCATCTGCTACTTGCCTTCTAGTCTCTCCATTCAGACGCCTCTGCTCAGAACATCCAGTGTCTCCCAGGGGGACCTGTGTTTGTATGGGAGGGCATCTTGCCTGGAGAGCAAGGTGGGCTTGCCCTATAGAACCCGGACTTGCTTCATTATATTCCAGCTAAATCACAGCTGTGACCCTTTCTAATACACACAAGAGACGCACACTCCTAATGAAGCGATGAAATCACAACAGCGTCGCACTTCTGAAGGCACCCGAGTCAGCCTCTCGTTTGTCACCTGGGGGTTTATGCGCACAGTCATTAAGGAAGCAGAGTGAATGGAGGTATTGTGCTGCCAGATTTGCTGGCACAGTCCGATTCTTTATGCCTTGGAGTGATTGTGTGCACAGAATTGCAGGTGCAAATAGGAGCACAGACTGACGCTAGCTGTCCCCATTCTCTCTCTGCTCACAGGGGATCACTCCCACACCCAATGACAGAAATCACTGAGGAGCCATGTCTGAGAGCTTGGCTCATCATGGAGTTCCCCATTGCAACCATCAGTGTTGTTCCCCATCCCCCAGCTAGTGCTGAATTGCAACAGGCCAACAAAAATACCCTGAGACAGAGGCAGGAAAGGGAGGGGCTTGGCCCATTGTTTCCTTTTCCAACCATGGGCAAAATTGGGAAATTAATCTAGAAGAAAGTTATGAAAGGGGATGTAGACGATGTCTGAGATGCACTGGCTGAGCACAGGCCTCCATTGGCCCTCACCTGCCCCCTTGTGCTGTTCTGAAATGTACAGATTGTTTCGGAGTCTGGTTACTTTTCGTTATTACGTTTACAAGAAGAAATAAAGTTTGGTCTGTTTTGAGATGGGTCACGTTCACCCCCTTCCTTTTCTGTACGGTAAATAAAAAGATGTTAATGAGTCTGTGTCTGGTGATGCATCTGTCCGCAGCATGGGGGCCGGCCAGGATGAGGGCTCATCACGGTGCTACATAGGTCTTTGGGGAAGAAGCCCTGGAAATCAGGGAACCTCTAGGTGTACTTGGTCCTGCCTCAGCACAGGGGCTGGACTAGACGACCTCTCACTATGGCTCCTTTGGGAGAGCAGCCAGCACCTCACAGGAGTGAGCCCTAAACCTGCTTTATGTGCATGGAGCAAATGTGGGTGCTTTTAGATTCACTGCTGAGTACTCAAATTACTCAACTGGGGGAGGGGAGCAGCAGGGGCCAGGACAAGGACACAGAGAAGAAAACAATGAATGCCCAGTACCCCTGCTTCGGCTGGGCATGAAGCACTGGCGTACAGAGGGACACAAAGCGTAGAGAACCCGTGGAGTTATGACCCTCGTCCAGGGGAAGGGAGGAAGAAGCCCCTGTCCAGAGAGCTCTGCTACTCCCATCTGAAAATGTGTCTGTGTTAGAAATATAATAATTCCAGCCTCTCACCCACACATCAGGGCAAGGGAAATATCAGCGGGTCCTCGCCCCCTTCACAGTCCGAATGGGTGGGTAGGTATCGGGCTGGGAGCTGGTAATTGTTCCTGACAGGTTTGATCTGTACAGCAGGGCTCACCCCCTGTGGATCCCCCTCTGCCCAGTCGCACCCACCTCCTCGGCCCACTCTGCCATTCCACTCCCTCTTCCTGGTGCTTTCTGTGCTCTGAAACAAGCCGTGCCAAAAACTTTCCAGCTGCAGCTCCCAGACAGCAGGTGAGCTGAGCTCTGCCCAGCAGAGAGAATCCCCCAGTCTCCTGCCATTCTCCTTGGGAAGAAACGGAGCCGTTGTTACAACAAAGCCAGCAATTTGCTGGAGATGTCAGGAGGGCAGGAGCCGCAGTAGATGAAGGGAGACCATGTGGCGTACTGGGCAGGGCAAAGGTCAGGGAGGCAAGAAACCTGGCTTCAGTTCCTGGCTTTGCCACTGTTTGAAATTCAGCCCTGTGCAGCCAGCCAGCCCCAACCTTAGGCACTGCACACCTCTCTAAAGTCCTTTCCCCGGGGCTGAATTTCACTTTTTGCAGCCCAGAGCAAAACCCTTAACCCCCTGCCCTGAGACTCCTGGGCCCCATGGACAACAGAGGGCTAAGGAGACTTCTCCAGATACACTGAGCTGGAGATGAAATGTGCAGCATAAGTGCAAATTATTAATTATAATGAGCGTGAGTCAAGTTAAGGAGGGATTCTTCTATCTCCCCTAGCACTAGGCAGGTCCCAGTGTCAGGTGTCCGCTCCCAGCTGGTCTGCCATTGCCCTGGGGCCCGCAGGAGGGAGGCTCAGAGAGCTTGAGCCTGATTTTTCGCCCCTTGGTGATTCCAGGGGCGTTAGTCCTCATTTACCCCAGCTAAGCGGGATCAGAATCAGGCCCTGCTCCTGCTGAGGAACGGCCCTTCGCTGAGAAACCGCCTCCTCTCCTTCCCCTGGAAAACAAGAGTAAAGCTGACACACAGTTCCCACGGCAACAGCTGCCCAGGGCCCATCAGCAGGTGTGACTCAGGGCTAGGAGTGGCTGCAGTGACCTTCAATGGAGCAGGATGCAGGAGCCATTGACCAACAGCTTTGGAGCAGGGGGCCTCTGTGTGAGCAGCCCAGGCCGCCCCCTCAGCAGGAACGGCTGGTAGGTGTATGTGTAAATGCCCCAACAGCTTCCAGAGGCAGAATAGCTGCACCCTGGAGAACCTGCCTGGGCTGCCAATTGGGGAGGGGGTGGGGCTGTCCCCCAGCTGGCTCGTTAGGAGGGGGCAGGGGGCTATAAAGGGAAGGCAGCAGGCACCCTACCCAGGGTGGGGCTAACAGAAAATTGGGGCCTGCTCACGCATGCTGGGTCAGATGCAGCCAGCTGGTCTCCTCAGAGCCCATGCCCAAGAAGAGCAAACCTGGCCCGGCTGGAGAAGACCCTGCCTTCCGGAGTGCAGCAGCCGGGCTGTTCCCAGGTACTTTGGGCCGGGGCTGAGGGAGGCTTGGAGGGCCGGGGCCTGGCTGGGTTTGTGTTTGTGCTGCAGGATCCAGGGCAGGCGCTGTGCACGCAGGCTGGTTGTGGCCTTTGCTGTGTCTGACACCATTGTGTCAAGTGCCCACGCGACCTCGGTTGGCTGCAGTTTGAAGCAGGCTGCGCCTTCCTGCAGCTGGGGCTGAATGCTGTGTGCTGGCCCTGAGAGCTGCGGCTTTCCTGCCTCTCTTCACCCCCTGTAACTCCTCCTGCTGGGCAGCCCACTTAGCCCCCAAAGGGGGAGGCTGCCCGCTGGTGCTAATGCTGCTGGAGGCTCCTCGGGGAGGGCGCCCTGAGATGCTACCTGGCTCTGGAGATGGTTTGCATGGCAGCCCTTCGGGGAACACGTTGTCTCTGCTTTACAAACTCTGGGCTGGGGGGCTCTATCTGCTGGGGCCATGCCTGGGGGCTAGTAGCCACTGACCTGCAGCACCTGTGGTGTGAAGGGTGGCTGCCGACTCGTGGACAGGCTGGTGGGTGGTAGTGGGGGGCTGGTAGCAGCTGTATTGTTTAGCAACGGCTGCAGACTGGGTTGTATGTTCTGTGGGGGCAGAGGACTTTGGCCTGCCAGGGAATGAGCTTCTGTGGCCAGCTCAGGCCCATGGGAAGAAGGGCCTTGCTCACAGGACACCCCAGTGCCACCCTCTTTCCCAGGGGGATGCTTGATGGGGCATCACCTTGGTGGGGAAGGCACCCTGCCTCCGTCCTAGGTGTGCTCTAGAGTGGTAGTGCTGGCAGCTGCCAGGTAACTTATCCTGTAGCCTCCCCTTGTGGCCTGGAGATGAGCCTTTGTAGCTGCTTTGTAACATGTAAAGGAGACAGAGGGGTGTGTGTGTGTGTGTGTGTGTAAACCTAGAGTTGTGTAATGGGAGTTAAAATGAAGGTGTGTCTAGTGAGCCGTCCCCACGCCCAGTGAGTGAACTGTCCTCTCCAATGGTTAATGATCCACCCTCCTCCCCAGCAATTATTGCTCCTTGGGCCACAAGGGCTCTTCCAGTACAGCTTGTGTGTCAGTTTATCCGGGGACTGATTGAGGTACAGACCCTGCTCCAGGGAAGTATATTACAGGCTTTCGGCGTATGCTTAGGTATGGGACAGACCTGCAAGTAAAAACAGCAGCGCGGGGTGGCACTATCTAGCCAGTGAGAACAAGCTCTGATCTCTCCCATAGCTGATACGTGAGCTCCCCTTAATGGTGAGTCTGGGACAGAGAAAAATCAACAGGCTGCTGGTTAATGTCTGGTGTCAAAAGCTGAGGGTCCTGACAGAAGCTAGAGTGAGAGGAAAAATCTGCGAGAAAAAGTTCAAGTTTAACAAACGTGGAATAAAGGAAAAAACCCCAGCAGCCCAACACTGTAGCATTTAATTTCAGAAAGGGGGACTACGCAAAAATGAGGACATTTAGTGAAACAGAAATTAAAAGGTACAGCACAAAAAGTGAAAGCCCTGCAAGCTGCATGGAAACTTTTTAAAGACACCATAAGAGAGGCTCGACTTAAACATATCCCCCAAATTAAAAAACAGAAGAGAACCAAAAAAGAGCCACCGTGGCTAAGCAACAAAGTAAAAGAAGCAGTGAGAGGCAAAAAGGCCTCCTTTAAAAAATGGAATTTAAATCCTAGTGATGGAAACAGAAAGGAGCGTAAACTCTGGCAAATGAAGTGTAAAAATATAATTAGGAAGGCCAAAAAAGAATTTGAGGAACAGCTAACAAAGACTCAAAGTAATAGCAAATTTTTTAAAGTACATCAGAAGCAGGAAGCTGCTAAACAACCAGTGGGGCCACTGGACGATCGAGGTGCTAAAGGAGCACTCAAGGATGATAAGGCCATTGCGGAGACACTAAATGAATTATTTGTATCAGTCTTCACGGCTGAGGATTTGAGGGAGTTTCCCAAACCTGAGCCAGTCTTTTTAGGTGACAAATCCTGAGGAACTGTCCCAGATTGAGGTGTCACTAGAGGAGGTTTTGGAACAAATGGATAAACTAAACAGTAATAAGTCACCAGGGCCAGATGGTATCCACCCAAGAGTTCTGAAGGAGCTCAAATGTGAAATTGCAGAACTACTAACTGTCGTCTGTAACCTACCATTTAAATCGGCTTTTGTACCAAATGGCTGGAGGATAGCTAATGTGACGCCAATTTTAAAAAAGGGCTCCAGAGGTGACCCTGGCAACTATAGGCTGGTAAGCCTGACTTCAGTACCAGGCAAACGGTTGAAACTATGGTAAAGAACAAAATTGTCAGACACCTAGATGAATATAACCTATTGAGGAAGAGTCAACATGGTTTTTGTAAAGGGAAATCATGCCTCACCAATCTACTAGAATTATTTGAGGGGGTCAACAAGCATGTGGACAAGGGGGATCCAGTGGACATAGTGTACTTAGATTTTCAGAAAGCCTTTGGCGAGGTCCCTCACCAGAGGCTCTTAAGCAAAGTAAGCTGCCACGGGATAAGAGGGAAGATCCTCTCATGAATTGGTAACTGGTTAAAAGACAGGAAACAAAGGGTAGGAATAAATGGTCCGTTCTCAGAATGGAGAGAGGTAAATAGTGGTGTCCCTCAGGGATCTGTACTGGGCCCAGTCCTATTCAACATAGTCATAAATGATCTGGAAAAGGAGGCAAACAGTGAGGTGGCAAAATTTACAGATGATACAAAACTACTCAAGATAGTTGAGTCCCAGGCAGACCGTGAAGAGCTACAAAAGGGTCTCTCAAAACTGGGTGACTGAGCAACAAAATGGCAGATCCCACTGCTTGCATCCGAAGAAGTGGGTATTCACCCACGAAAGCTCATGCTGCAAAACGTCTGTTAGTCTATAAGGTGCCACAGGACTCTTTGCTGCTTCTACAGAACCAGACTAACACGGCTACCCCTCTGAAAAATGGCAGATGACATTCAGTGTTGATAAATGCAAAGTAGTGCACATTGGAGAGTGTAATCCCAACTATACATATAAAAGGGATTCTGGAGTCATTGTGGATAGTTCTCTGAAAACATCCACTCAGTGTGTGGCGGCAGTCGAAAAAAGCAAACAGAATGTTGGGAATCATTAAGAAAGGGATAGATAATAAGACAGACAATATCATATTGCCCCTATATAAATCCATGGTACGCTCACATCTTGAATAGTGTGTGCAGATGTGGTCGCCCCATCTCAAAAAAAGATACATTGGAATGGGAAAAGGTTCAGAAAAGAGCAACAAAAATCATTAGCGGTATGGAACAGCTGCTGTATGAGGAGAGATTAATAAGACTGGCATTTTTCATCTTGGAAAAGAGACGACTAAGGGGGATATGATAGAGGTCTATAAAATCATGACTGGTGAGGAGAAAGTAAATAAGGAAGTGTTATTTACTCCTTCTCATAACACAAGAACTAGGGGTCACCAAATTAAATGAATAGGCAGCAGGTTTAAAACAAACAAAAGGAAGTACTTAGTCACATGACACATAATCAGTCTGTGGAACTACTTGCCACAGGAGGTTGTGAAGGCCAAGACTATAACAGGGTTAAAAGAAGAACTAGATAAATTCATGGAGGATAGGTCCATCAATGGCTATTAGCCAGGCTGGGCAGGGATGGTGTCCCTAACCTCTGTTTGCCAGAAGCTGGGAATGGGCGACGGGGGATGGATCACTTGATGATTCCCTGTTCTGTTCATTCCCTCTGGGGCATGGGCATTGGCCACTGTCAGAGGACAGGATACTGGGCTGGATGGACCTTTGGTCTGACCCAGTGTGGCCGTTCTTATGTTCTTGTTAACATCCCTCACCTAATCAAACTGCTTCTTGGCAGGGCTGAGAGCCAGTCTGCAGACTGGCCAGGCCAGCTGGAAATGGGGGCGTGTGTGATTACCCCACTTCAGGAAAACCTGCCCTGTCAGTGGGATGCATTGAAAGACCATAACTTGAAATTGTTGGAGGAGGAAGAGTGAGCAAAACAAAAATTCTACCTGGGCATGATCTGCTGCAACACTGCAGGGTGACTGGCTGCTTTGTGAGGAAGCTGCTTTGGGCAGAGTGTGTCTGTGTTTCCAGTGGGAGGCTAGCTTCAGCCTTAGCTGGGGAAAGAAGGCCTGTGCCATAAGCTGCAGCTCTCCCATTAACAGACAGGCAACCTCTTCTCGTGCCTCTTTAATGTCCTTCTCCTCACCCCTCTCCGAAAGGCACTGGTGAGGGGTTAGCTGAGTAACACCCAGGGAGGCTATTCAACAGCTGTGGGTTTTCTTCTTTCAAAGCACCAGGTGACCCTTCCACACCGCTGCACTGACCAGTAGCAGGCCTAGTTGTCAGGGTCCCAGCCTTCAGCTGTATGCTGTGCTGGGCTGGAGCAACTCCAGAGACCTTCCTCTTCCCTGGAAGCACACTGTGATTGTCTTTTCGAAAGCAAACTTTGAATGGGGGCTGGGGGCCGGATTTGCACACACCCCGCTCAGCCGTGGTGGAATGAACAGAACCGGCTGGAGCGCTGTGACGAGATCCAGAGGGTAGAAAGGCTGGACTGCAGAGAGAGGGACCAATTCTGCTCCCGTGATAAAATAGCTGAGGGGGTGGTGAGGGGAGGCTCAGCACCTGCTTCTGAGCTGGGGGATTGTAAATACTGAAACCTGGGGCTCCTAGTTCCCCACTGACCACAGGAACAGGAAATCTCCCTCTCCGGGTTCTCAGTCTTGTTTGTTTTGTGGTCTGAGTGGCTGCTGGTTCAGCTGTTGGGAAATCCAAAGAAGGAAGTGAGTTTGCTGCTTGAACTTCTCCTCTGTGGTCTGCTCTGGCTTCAGTCAGCCACAGCTGTACTGAAACTCATCGCTACGCTCCCCAGCGCCCTGGGGGGACGTGGACCCCCTCCCCCCGCACAGCAGGCAGGCAGGGGTACTCCCCAGATGGCTACCAGAATGACACTGCTGGGGGGGTCCTGCTGGGAGAGGGCTCTGGCGGGCACAGCCCCACCTTGCTCAGTGGGACTTGAAGGACCATCTGCATGGCAAGCAGTTGTGTGCCGGGGACCTGTTCACTGTTTTAGGCTGATGTTGGTTAGTGGGTGGCTCAGTTTGGGAGAGTAGCCAGGAGGGAGCAGGGTGGCATTACTGCTCGGACAGGGTAATTCACCGAGGGGGACAAGTCGCTGCTGCAAGACGGAATGGAGGGGGCTGCCCTGCTTAGGGGCTCATGCCACCCCCAGACCTAGCCGTGCTCATCACTGTACCTGGGATCCCTACAATGCTGGAGCTCCATAGCTGGAGCACTCATGGTGGAAGGGCCCATTTCCGGAAGAGGGCTCCTCTTCTGAAACGCCTGTTACTATTGACTTCCACCTGCCTGCATACAGGGCTAAGCCTGGGGGGGAGCTCCACCAACAACGCTAGGATTTGATAATTCACAGCCCCTGTGGCCAGACCCCACCCCTTCACTCCCCCTCTTCCACTCACCTGAGCCCCCCACCACGGGAACACGTTCCCCGCGGGAGGGGTGGAACGGCAAGAGTGGAAGATAAAGAGGCGTGGGGGCACAGGTGGGTTGTAAATACACAAGTGGCCCTTGGGCAGGGTAAATAACTCTTGAATCTTGGAAAGGATCATGGCTGGTCTGAAAACATTTGGGGCTTCCTGACAATTGGGAGTCACTGAACCATTACTTCAAGATCTCTTGTTCTTAAGAACGATCCCAGTATTTCTGCTCCCTCCTGTTCCTAAACACAGCAGACAGCCGTGGTGTCTTGGATCAACTTGTTGCAGGCCTTAGTGTTTTTCCATCATTATTCCCAGCACACGTTCTTCCTTCTGGAAAGCTCAGTCTCACCGCACAGAACCATCCAATGATTACTGCCCTAGGCTTATGCTCCTGAGTCCTCCTGTAGTCTGCTTGCTGCTGCCTGCAGGACCTGGCCTCTGCAGTTCTCGCATCCCCCTCACAAGCTGTAGGAGCCCTGAGGGTCAGCCACAGACTCATGGGAATCACTTGGAAAGTTTCCACACACAGTGTCTGCGTCACGTTGTTTTTCTCACAGCTGTATGGAAATGGGATCTGTGGATGTCTTGTTCAATTGCTTCACGGCAGCTGATTAGCCTGGCACGAGAAGTGGGGAAACACATCGCATGCCAGGGGCTTATGTCACCAGGTTCTGCTGCTTCCTCCCTCTCCAGTTCAGTGCAATCTCCTGACAAACCCCCTCCCACATAGACCCCCTCCTTCTCCACGTGATGCTGCTCAGGGTCCTTGCCCTGCTTTTTGAGTCTTCTGCTGCAAGGGATGGACCTTTGTCACCCCCCAAACAATGAGCTTCATCTCAAACAGAAGCAGGCTTCAGCCAACGGTAGTTATACTGAGAACCTGTTTTGGGGTTCAGCCGGGAGCTGCCATCAGCACAAGCTATGGAGTCTTTTACAAGAGGCCCAGCAAGTCTAACCCCAGGCAGATGGTTACTGGACCTCGTCTGAGATCCAGACATCTAACCACAGAAAGCTAAACAAAGAAAGAGGAACACAGGCTGGCTTTCGACACAGGTTTGAACTGCCTCTGTTAGCATTATTGGATGCTCTGCTATGGACTGAGCAGTCAGCAAAACCAGATGACTGGCAGAAAGCTTTGGGGGGCGGGGGAGGAAGAGATGTGAGGGAAAAGGAGCATGGGCTGGTGTTTAGAAAAGCACAAGACTAAACTAGCTCCTGAGTTCTAATCCTGACGCTGGCTGGCGCTGGCTGCCTTACGATAGGTAGGTGTGCATCTAAATCCCTGCTGCAGTTATGCAAGCAAATGGTCCCACTTGCCTGAATTGCACGTGCAGTTGTGCTCAGTTACCACGACTGCACTTGCACCTTTGAGTGCCAGACTTGTTTAAAAACCCGGCTCTCCACCGCCCTGTGGCTTAGTCTGCCCGTCTGCTCCACGGGGGTCACATTGCCCTGCCTTGCAGAGGGGTCGCGAGGCTGCACTGGGAAGCCCCTGGAGCTTCTTGGATAGAAGATGCTTTAGAAGTACAAAGCAGCTGTGCTCAGCCCTGCAAATTCTTCTCCCCGACACCACCAAGGGAGGGACGGAGTAAAACTGGGCAGTACATAGAGATGGGGGGGGGGAAAGGGTTTGAGAACATGAATGACTCAGATTTGCCTCCCCGCTCCCCCAGGGTATCTAACCCAGGAAGGGTGTCCTGGCTTCCCTGGGGCAGGGGAGCAGCTGGCACCGACACACAAGCAAGACGGAACTTTGAACTTTTTATTACAAAAATATCCTGCAAGCAAAACAAAACAAAAATATAATGTTGCAATCTGTACAAGTGGCCACCTTGTTGGTTTTGAAACATCCTGTCTAGATCTCCTGGCTTCCCCTTCCTCCTCCCCTGCTCCCTGCAGGATCAAGCAGCTAGAATACAACTGGTTTCCAACACATCTTAGTGCTAGATTATTTCTCCCTCGGCTGCCCTCCTTCCAAGGAATGGTACCACAGGTCCTGTGTGTTCCCGTTAATACTGCTGAGGAAAGGAGGGCAGTGAAAGGGCATTTGGCCATCACAATAACTGGGCAAAGGGGCTACATTCAGGCCTGGCATAAACGAGTATAATCCACTGCCTGGAGTGCCAGCTGCCTGGCCCAGCTCTTCCTGGCCCTGGGACTCCTGAAACCTGAATCCTAGGGATACGGTGAAAATGGAACCTGTGCATTATCTGCAACCTCCCATGGAGAAACTCGGGAAGACGGCTGCTTCTGAAATGCCACTCGTGGCTGCATTTCAGCTTCATTTGTCACTTTTCTTTGCTAGGCCGGCAAGTCTGCCCGGCAGTGGGGAAGGCCGAGAAGTCAGAAATCCCTCCCCTCCCCGCAGTGCTGATGGAGGTTACTTGCTTACCAGAACTTCACTTGACAGGGCTGGGGATTAGCACGCTGACTCTGACACTTAGTTTTGCACGTCTCACCCTAGTGATGAACACACAGCACTCCACCCATGGACGACACACAAGCATTGGCTTTTAGCTCTAAAGATTAACAGTTACATGTCAAACAGTCATAACATGGTGACGTTGTTCTCCGGGGGATGCCCTCCCCCGTGCATCAAGGCTTTCTTCTTCCTTCCAGGCATTGGGGCCGGGAGTGCTGGATGAACTGGCCAGCAGGAAGTGCTGAAAGGCAGCATAGCCCTGGGATTAGCCTGTGCTCTGGCAGTAGAGATTGGCTAGCCTCTTCCCCCACCCCGGCTAGCACAAGCTTCCTTAGGAAGCCCGTTGGTCCCAGTCTCATGAGGATGCTCTGTACCAGGGGAACACAGGCCTGGGAGCTGTGGTGCCTAGTAGCTCAACTAGTGTAGCTTGTGCTTGGCTCCTGGGTTGGCTCCCGCTCTGCCCAGGGAGCTCCGCAGGCTGCGTTCCCCAGCCCAAGGTGCTCTGGTGCTGAGAAACATCCTCACTTTGATCTGATTGCAGAGCATGAGACACACAGCCTGGTGCTCAACCCTCAAGGGCACGAGGGGGTCACTGGTCTTAACATACTGCCCCAAGGATGGGATGATTGGGGAGGGGGAACCTCAAGTGGAAACTTAAGGATTTACTTACGACACACTTAGTTTGGAAGGGAATCTGGGCCTAAAATGAGCAGTCTCGTTCAGACGCGGGTTCTGGAGCAGGGGGAGGGAGTAGTCACTCCAGATCAGTGTCAGCTCTTCACAGAGGCAAGCTAGCTGGCTTATGTTGCCTTGAGAACAGCAGTCCAGAGCCTGCTGCCAGACAGCTCTCTGCCACTAAGTTATCTCCCAAAACGGCCTCCTCTCCTTCAGGTGGCTGATCTGAGGCAGCCTGGCTGGTTCTTCCACGCACACGACGTGCTAAATTGGCTGCAGAGAAACTCAGGTGTTCACTAGACTGACACGGTCCTTGTCTGGAGAGGTTACGAGGTGGAGCAGGCCACTGCACCAGCGAAGCACTGAAAACAGTCTGTCTGCTTAACACGTGTGAAAGCAAACTCGGTGCACCGAGCGAAGGACCTCTCCAGTCTTGTGACAAATCACCGGGAGAGCAGAGGGGGAATAGCAGAGATACTGGTCCAGACATAAAAGCTGCACTGTGTGAGGGTCTGAGCTCAGTCTGGGCCGGGTGTGGAAGTTGGTATTAACTCAAGTGAGGACATGGTGGCAAGGGGAGGCTTCTGCCCGCTGTGTGAAGCATTCCAGACCCAGGAATGCAGCGCCCATGGCTTGGCGCACACTTCCACTGTGCTCCTGGTGCCTCCATTGAGAGCCAGTGTCGGAGGACCAGGGCTCCATGTCCAGACTTCACCGAAAACCCAGTGAGCCCCGGACTGCTTTCAGCCCTGATCATTTCCTTTGGATCTGGACGCTGGCGTACTCCGAGAAGGCTTCCTCGGGCCGGGGGGCAGGTCTCTTGGGTGACTTGCTGAGGTGGACCATGTCCAGGTCAGCGTAGGTGAGATTGTTTTCAGTGGCTGCCGTCTGGATGCAGGCGTATTCCGACTGCGGGCTCATCTCCACCAACCGGGGCGTGCTCCTCTTCTTCTTCCGCTTGTCAAAGTTCAGGTCTGCGTAGGTCAGGTTGTTGGGATCAGAATCCTGAGTTGTGGGGAGGGAGAAAACATGGAGTCAGTAGGGAGCTGGGTCCCCTACAGATGGGATATGCAGCCGTTCATCCTGAGTTAAGAGCCTGGTCTAGTGGCTATGGCAGGAGATTGGGGAAAGAGCTCGCTTCTACTCCCAGCTCTGCTGCTGACTGACCCCGGGCAAGTCACTTAGTAGCCCAGTGCCTCAATTTCCCCATCATAAACTGGGAATACAACTACTTCATGAATGACTCCAGTGCTCTGGGGTCCTTGGATGGACCCTGCCAGGGCAGCACAAGGATGAGGTGCTCAAACCTCAAGTCCTACCGCCGGAGACCTGGGGTCTGTGTGGATGAATTAGTGGTGCTGGATCCTGAGACAGGGGTCCCCATTCCAAAACCAGCCCCTCAACTATGGGCATCAACTGTTCTCTGCTGAATAAGCCAGCCAGCTGGCAAAGATGGAAATGGCTCCGGAGACTGATCTACCATCCCGGGCAGGATGAAGGCACGCTGGTGGGACAGGGTGGGGTAAATCCAGCCAGCAGCAGTGCACGCTGTACCTATTGTCAGATAACTTGGCTCTAGAACTGTCATTCAGGCTCCCGGGGACACTTGCTAGTGTTTCAAGAGGGGCGGAGAAGCACGCTCGTCCACAGGGCCCGAGACTAACCAAGACGCTTGCTGCCTTCAGGCTTCTCATGCAACTGAGCTGCACTATTACCATCCACTGCAAGAATTCTCCCTTAAGTCTGCTGGCGAAGGATGCTCAGAGGGAAGAACCAGCTGGCAATACCGAGCCAGAGACTGCAATCCATTGCACCCCTGTAAGTCTGGAGATGCTCCACTGGAGTCAACAGAATTACTCTAGACTTGCAGTGGTGTAAGTGAGATCATGGTCTGGGCTGCTGTGTCCTGAATGGATGAGGTCTTACCAGTGTTTGGCCAGCTGGGTGCCTGCGTGAGCGCGAGCATGTGGATGAGCTGAGGCGGGGGGGATAGAGCTCAGTTCTGATCGGTAAATTACTCATAGCCGCATCACAGAATGCAAAATAACTCTAGAAATAGCTTCCCTGGCTTATTGTACAGCTGGCCCTAGTCACAATAGATCCAGACTTGTTCTTTGGGGACGGGTGGGGAAGAGGAGAAGAGAAATTCAGTGCGATGGCGGCAACATCCCTATGCAATTTAGAGAGGGAGCGTTTGTCCTGAACTGTTTGTCTCTCCCTCCCTCCCCAGCCACAGAAGCAGGCTCGTATAGCTGAGATTCTGAGCACTTTATAAACTGCCATGATTTTGGCCTGACGCTTGGTATTTTCATGGTATCTTCCGTCGCTCTCCCCTCTCTGGTTCCCCAAAAGAAGCTAGTTGTTACGCACCTGGGGAGCTGTGCTGGGGCTCTTCTCGGGCTCATGTAGCCTACAGAAAAAGCAACAGAACAGAGTCAAACACTCATTGCATTTTAAAACAGTGGCTCTGCTGGGTGACTAATTGTGTGTCCCCACTTAAGACCATCAACTGTATAAAATCGATTTCTAAAAAATCAACTTCTATAAATTTGACCTAATTTCATAGTGTAGACATACCCTAAGTTTTGAAGAGGATTCTTTTGGGTTAGGATGGCTGAGGACTGACTGACAGTTGATCGCAGGACAGAGGGGAGAACCACTGGATACCGGTGTGTGATAACGGAGAACTAACCGCACTCTGCAGAGTTTATCCTCACACAAAACACAGATGTAAATAGCCAGCTGGCCATAGGATGAAGATTTGGATTCCCTCAGGCTGCCTGTGTGTGGCATGGACAATGAAGAACAAGTGGCTGGTCATCTGCTCAGTTAATGAATGTGAGGGTGTATGCTCAGCCAGGAACCTCCGTTCAGCAATGCTATGGGAGAACCATCTCCAGCAATGTCTGCTTGCTGGCTCGTAACTGTTTGTACAGAGCGACTTCGCTGAGCCGTCTCTGGGTGGTAATTCTTGAACAGTCGTGTGCTGTAACAGGCTGAGTCATGGCTCAGGGGCTACTCTTGCCTTTACACTGGCTCTGAGGTACTGTACTGGGTGGGAGGGATAGCTCAGTGGTTTGAGCATTGGCCTGCTAAACCCAGGGTTGTGAGTTCAATCCTTGAGGGGGCCACTTAGGGATCTGGGGCAAAAACTGGTCCTGCTAGTGAAGGCAGGGGGCTGGACTTGATGACCTTTCAAGGTCCATTCCAGCTCTAGGAGATTGGTATATCTCCAATGTCTCCATAGCACGGTTCTCCTCTTCCAGCCACTAGTGACTGAGCATCACATCAACCGCCATGTACAGGCGAAGAGCTTTCAAAGTGAAGCGTAGACCATCCTAAACCATAGGGATTCAAGTTACAAACGTGGAACCTAGCTAAAACTTGACCCCAATTCATCCCTGGTGTCAACACTTTGACTTCATTAGCTCCTGTGGCTTTAAATTCCCTCACTGATTACCCAACAGTTCAGTGGAGAGTGGTGCTTACCTTACAGAAGGGGAGCTTTTTCCTGTTCAAAAGAGAAACACAACTTATAAACTGTACTATAATAATCACTCCTCCCCACAGCATTTCATGTTTGTTTATATTTTTTTTAGCTCCTTTGCACACTATTTACTCTTTTTTTCTAACTTTTTGGTGGAAGTTGCTAGATCAGGTTTTCCAGAAACCCAATAATGGCAGCTTCCTGCAAACTGTACTGAACGTATTGCAAAGCTCCTTTCCTTTGATTGCAGGACAAATCTCTGTGGGTGGAGTCTAAACCTTTCCTGTTTTAGGAGTGTCTTTTGCAAGACACAAATTGCATCAAATACAATATTATGGACAGCCTAGAGGTTTTCAGAATGGGCCTGTTTTATGAAGCTAAACATGGCAGCATCCTAGAGGAGTGATGGGAAAGGAGTCAGAAACCTGTAACGGTATCAGAGTTCTGAGAAGGTCTTATTGCTCTTGCTGTTTAAAATGTTATCCGATCCCCTTGATGAGAGATCCCCTGGTAATTCACCTCCCCTTCCCTCTTATTTGTGGGATGAATCTTCCAATGCCTTCCAGGCACAGTACAGGGAGCTGTGATTCCCCCAGCAATTGGCAGAAACTAGATGGGGGATGGTAGCAGTGAGACTTTTCCCATTTACCCTTCCATCAGACAAAGGGGACAACCCTACTGAGAGACCCTGAGATCACAACCAGTGCTGATGTTTCAGTGATGTATTTAATGGGGTGCTGCATTGTTAGGCAAGAAGATACTGCAACAAACCAGTGCCTGAAACACCCTGGGCTTACAACGAATGTACAAACACACCAGCATCCCCACACGGGCTGATCTGGACCCTGTACAATCCCTTGTTGGACTAGCTGGTTGCAGCACCTGGAATGAGGTCTTTAGTTCATGGCCTGGCAGAACCAGTGACGTGTTTAGGAGTAGTATTCCCTCCATGTGGGGAGTGGAACAAGTGGTGCAGCTGCACTGGTCCTTCCCACAGTGCAATGCTGAAGTTACCCAAACACCTGTTCCCAGCAGCTGTGCTGGGCTCTGTGGGATGGGTGCTAGAATCTATGGGATAGTGTTAGGGGTACTACTAAGATTTTATGTTCTAATGCATGGGGGTGAGAGTGTCTCCATCCTAAATGGGGTTGCCCCATGGACACGCTAAGCCCATTGCAAGGACAAACACTGCAGCCCATCCTTTCATGCAGTCAATGCTTTCCTTGCTTGGTGTCCATACAGCAGTGCCCTCTAGAGAGGGTGTTAAATCAAGGATCCTTTTACTCCTCATCTGTCCAGGAGGACGTCAGATATCCCCTAGGCATTTTTTGAGAGCACTAGGAGAGAACCTGGTGTCCTAGCCGGCATTCTCCCTCAACTACAGCTTTTAAATTCCCATAACTGCCCTTAGAATCTATCGTCATTGCTCCTACATCTGTCTAGCTTGCATCTTAGTAAAGGGGTTTCAGGGTCTCTAGATGCTGTTTAAAGAGAAGAATACAAAGTGTGACACATTCATATGATTTCCATAATGCATAACTTAAATCTATTCCAGTGGCTGTTCCCCATAAGCTATAACTGACTTTTCCCTATAGCTGCAAGTGAAATTCTCTTCCACCTTCCCCAGGTGAACACTAACCAGTTCAGTTCATCCCATCCCATCCCCCTGATGCTGGTGCGTCTATAAAGCATTGCCTGTGTGTATGGGAAGAATGTGATCTAGCCAGGGCACCCCTGGAAAATACTTCATTTTTACCTTTGTGCTGTCGTGCTCTGATGAGGTAGATGACGGCGATTACCAATACAACCAGCACTGCACAAACCACTGCTACTGCTATGTAGATCTTTTTTTCTTCAGATAAGGAACTACCTGTAACGAGAGAAATTCAGGGATCGTAGGAGGCCAGTGTCAGAACAGTCAAACAGGAAAAACTCCTCGCCAGACTGAGTGAGTTAAATGCAGGACATCTGGGCGTGTATTTATAGGTAAAGGAGAGCTAGGCCTCAGGAGCCTAAGGGAGTTAGGAGCTCAGCTCATGGAAATTCAGAATCCCTTTGGCCTTTTTGAGAATCTCAACCACAGCTCAGGTCTGAAGTTTGGTACAAATGAGAACTTCCATGGAGTTTGATTGTGCAGACCGGGGATTCCTGCTCATAGCTGTTGTAGAGATGACAGGCCTGTTCTGAAGGAGAGTTCTGTGCATCTTGAAAGCTTGTCCATTCCACCAATGGAAGTTTGGTCCAATAAAAGAGATTCTCTCCCCGACCTGGTCTCTCTCAGGCCTAGTCTGTGGGGTTTAGGGGAGGATTCAGAATCCAGTTTGCTAGGTGCTCTCAGGTGTGTGGATATAGTTACTGCAGTTGGCTGAAGTTTTTCTGGCAAACAATGAAGTCACCAAAAAGGTGTGCATGGTTGGGTTCTTTATATCAGAAAGACTTGTGAATTCAGGCTAAATTCAACAAATCTTTCAGTGGAAACAACTAAAATGGCTTGTTTTGGCCATTTCAAAGTCAAAACTTGGCTCTTGTTTTATTTTGAAATGGGGTTTTGTTTAGATGTTTAACTAAAGTTTTGTTTTGCATAGAAAAAAGGGTGAGACACCCAAAACAGACTTCCATTTTTGGGTCAAAAAAACAGTGTTTGAGGTGTGTTTTTAATTTTGTCCCTGCATCAAAAAATCCATTATTTTCTCAGCTCTAATAATGACCAGTCTCAGCCCATCTGCTGAGCATATCTAGTGAAGACCAGCAACTCCAAGTTAATGTGTTCCCAGTAGACTGTTCCATAGCTCTAGAAAAGGGGCGGGAGAAGCCTTTGGGTCTCAGTATAACTTCTGGCAGCACTAGACAGCAATCCCCCCCGAGTGGCACAGCAGACACTATAACTGTTCATCTCAAGCAACAGTGGGCTGGAGAGGAATATGGGAGAGGCCTCCTTAACCCACAGATACCCACCGTGTGGAGGGGTTAAGTTATGCCTTGGGATACTGAGGAAGACTCAAGAGGCAAGTGATCAGCTGTGCAGAATGTTCATAGTGAAACCTCCAACAGGAACACTGAACTCAAGCCCCCAGGCAACACACAGGGGCTGTCTCATCCCCAAACCAAACACATGGGTTCAGTTACTCAACTGAACCCTGCTGCGTTTGCCCAGCTCTGGCTGGCAGCTGTTTGCATAAGATACTATCTGGCCACATGGAACCTCATCCTCAGCTCTGCAGGAGTGGCCATGTCTGAGCCCCTCTACAAGGGCCTCCGTCACGCCCTGCAAGGCTGCTGAGATGATCTGCCCTGGGCACACAGTGTGGCCAGTGACATTTCCTGCCCCCCACCTTCCCCCTCCCTCTCTGCCCACGGGCCCCAGGAGAGCTGAGCCCAGCGATAATCCTGGAATAAAAGAGTGGCTGTTACACTGAGGGGCTCCCCTGGCGGAGATGGGCTGAAATGGCCCCTGGGTTCAGCAGAACAGACCTGGCATTTCCCAGCAGTGCAGGGGAGGGTTCGGCTGCACATTTACCTGTACCAGATGAAGTGGGATCTTTGCCTGGCTCTGGAGTCGGCTGGGAGAATCTCAGCGTCTCGCTGGCATTGACGGGGGGCTGGGAATCGTGCACAACCCGACAGGTGAACACAGACTGATTCCTCTGCTCAGTAGCTTTGACCTCCAGGGAGCTCTGGAGCGTGTACGTCCCGTCTGGATTCTCAGCCAGGGGGGAGGATTTTCCCAGATCCGTCTCATTTCCGTTCTCCAGCCAGGTGAGACTCGAGTCCTTCGGGTAAAACCCCTCCGCGCGGCAGGTGAACGTCACAGACTCGTTCAGTGCGACGGGCACCGCTGGGGCAGTGCCCACTCGCAGCCTGGGTGGAACTGAGAACACAAATATCCTGCGCTTGGCATCTACAGAAATTCTCCTTTTCCTGCTGAGTTACAGGGAAATTCCTGGGGCTGGACAAACAGACCTTCCCCCTGAGCCCACGTCCCACTTGCCATGTGATATTTTTCCAAGGGCAAAGAACTTGGCTTTCTCTAAGTTGCCTTCCCACGTGTGAGAGCCTTGGCCCCCTCACAGGAATAAACTCAGGGGAAGGCAAATGTTTTAAAATGAGCAGAATGCACAAACCCAAATGTACCATGTCCCCAATTTCCTTCCCCTTCCCCCTGGAAAACCCCCTGACAGACCCAGATTGGGACATTAAAAGGGAGAGTGGTGTCTTACCAGGGTTTAAACAAAGTCAAACATCTTCCCCACCCCGCCCTCCCCTGGGCTGGAGTAGGGGATGTGCCAGCCCAGGGCGAAGAGTCTTAAAGATTTAAGGGCACAGGACAGAGTCCGGACCTGAATCTGGATTGCAGTGACTCCCCTCTTACCCCCCCCGACCCTCCACTACCCAGCCCAAAGGCTGAAGGATCCAGCTCTGCCCCTCCCCAGTAGCGGAGCCCCCAGTGCTCAGCCCCGGCTGGGCTCCTACCTCGCAGGGCATCGCTGAGGTTGTAAGTCGCACGCAGGGGAGCCGGTAAGGTGCTGTGCTCTATCTGACAGGTGAGCTGGGAGCGGGCGTCTCCTGGGGTCAGGCTCAGCCCCACGGTGCTGGACACGCTGTAGGAGACGCTCTCGTGTGCAGGGAGAACCTGGGTCTGGGGGGCTGGGAGTTTGGCCCCATTTTTGAGCCAGGTCACAGCGATGTCTCTGGGGGAGAATCCTCCTGACGTGCAGGTGAAATTCACTGGGGAACCCGGCTCTGCCCTGCTGGGGGGGCCGGACACGGACGGGGCCGACGGTCTGGCTGCAGGGAGAAGCGTTTATCAGTCAGATCCCTCTGCGACTGAGAGCCCATCCCCCGCCCCACGGGCCCCACCTCCCCACAGGGACAGCCTGAGAGCAGGGGAGCCCTGCCCCTGAGCAAATGCAAAGTGGGGGGGGGGGTGTAGGGAGGTTAGTCAGGGGCAGGGGTGCTGAGAGCCATTGAACCAAACTGTAAACCCTGGATAAAACAGCAACCCCTTCGAGCTGGGGTGTGCGATATCACCCCTACTTCCAGCACCTCTGGTTATGGGTGGGAAATAGCCCCCCCTTCTCCCCCAAAAAGCAGGGCTAGATAAGCCAGACCCCCCTCCTGCTGCTCATCACAATGTGAAGCATCTTCAGAGGCCAAGGTAGGAACAGAAATGGAGATTTTTTTGCCAGGTGCCCAGATGCCCCCCAGGCCCACCTGTCATTGGGCAAATCTCCACCAGGCTGCTTCAGCGCCAGTCTAGGTGAGTCCCATGGGAAGCGCAGCTCCCCGGTCAGTGTCTGGGCGGAGCTGGGTTGTTCCCCTCCCGCCCGGGTACCAGCCCCCGGTGGGGAGGGGCGTGTGGCTGGGGGGAGCTCGCACTCACCGCGCACAGACACGGCCGTGCCAGCGCCGGAGCTGATCTCCACATCGGGTCCCGACCCCTTCTTAAACTTCACACAGTGATAGATCCCGGCGTCCTCGGGGCGGGTGTCACTGATGCGGATGGTGAAGTCTGTGTCAGAGCCACTCACAGCCCGCGTCACCCGGGGGAATGATCCCGTCTGGTCATAAACGAGCTGGCGGCCACTGCCCGAGCCCTTGAACCACTTTGTGGGTCCTGCTGTAGCATTCCCAGTCACAGAGCAGCTCAGAGTGAGAGTCTCTCCCGCTGACACCGACACGTTGCCCTGGGGCTGCAGCAGCTGGAACTCCTGGGCCCCGGCCCCTGTAACAAAAGCAACCTTCATCATCCAGCTCTTTCTTCTCTTAGACACTCCCCTTGCCCCCCGGGGGCGGGATCCAGCCAGTGTTGCTGTTACAGGAGGTGACCTTTAGAGCAACAGGCAGCACCATTCCTCCCGTGTCCAAGGGCTGAGCCCATCACGTCTCCTATCAGCAGGAGCTTACAGCATTGCCCTGCATTACGGCAATGCCCAGTGCCATCTCCCCGTCGCTCTGGGGCTGAGCGGCCACCTGCAGAAGACAGGTATGGTTGAGCTGAAAAACACCTACCAGGTTTATCAGCATTGACTGAAAATAGCTGGGCTGGGCCAAATCCACTGGCCCGTGCCCCAACCAGGGGTCTCTGGGCCTGTTGGTATCACACAAACAGTCCCCATCTTCAGCACCCAGGTGACAGGCACCTTATACTTACCCTAGAGAGTTACACACCTTCAGAGTCTGTACCCTTCAAATTGCACATGGAAATGTCAGTCTAGACAAACCACAATTTGTTGTGCTGGATTATTGCCCTGGAGAAACTAACATTTAGTCATACATTTTATATGCATGACTTGTCTGTGGTATCTAAAAGTGCCTTATTCCTTACCATACAATCCCAGGTGGAGATGATTTTATTTCTTACTACGTGTCAGGTCATGGTGTATTCTTGTTTGTTTAATTAATCCCTCTCTCTCTCACCCCCCCACCCCCATATCTATATCTATGAGAGACAGGAACCCACAAAACAATGGCAGTGACAACAGTGCTATAGCATCACAAATTCTTCTGTGTATATTATTGATAGTAATTTCATTCAAGTAATCCCCCTGGGCTGAGATGTGGAGGACATTCCTCATCATGATCAAAGGGATCTACAGCACTGAATACACTCCCACCCCAAAACATGGCTGAGTAATTGGGCTGGGCCACCTTGAAAAGTTTCAGTGGTTCCTTGCAAGGCCTGTCAGCAATAATCCCAGCCTGATATATGGGGGGCTGGTTTGGGCTTTGCCCTAGTTCAGGGGTGGGCAAACTACGGCCCAGGGCCATATCCAGCCCTTCAGATGTTTTAATCCGGTCCTCGAGCTCCCACTGGGGAGTGAGGTCCGGGGCTTGCCTGGCTCCACATGTCATGGCTCCGTGCGGCTCCCAGAAGCAGAGGCATGTCCCCATTCCGGCTCCTATGCATAGGGTTAGCCAGAGGGCTCTGCACATTGCCCCTGCCCCAAGTGCCACCCCCGCAGCTCCCATTGGCCAGAAACCGCAGCCAAAGGGAGCTGCAGGGGCAGCACCTGTGGACGGGCAGCATGCAGAGCCACCTGGACGTGGCTCTGCGTAGGAGCCAGAGGGGAGACATGCCACTGCTTCTGGGAGATGCTTGAGGTAAGCGCTGCATAAATCCTGCACCCCACCCCCCTTCTATCCTCTGAACCCCTCGGTCCCAGCCCAGAGCACCTGCCTGCACCCCCAGATGGGGCCCTCACACCCCAACCCACTGCCCCAGCCCGGAGCCCACTCCTGCACCCTGAACTCCTCATTTCTGGCCCTACCCCAGAGCCCCTGCCTCAAGCTGGAGCCCTCACCCCCTCCTGACACCCCAACCCTCAATTTCATGAGCTTTCATGGCCCACCATATAATTTCCATACCCAGATGTCTGCAATGTCTGCAATGGAGCTGGCTCAGGTAAGGGATTATCAGGGAGCTGGTGGTGGGTTAACATAAGAAGAACATAAGAAAGGCCGTACCGGGTCAGACCAAAGGTCCATCTAGCCCAGTATCTGTCTACCGACAGTGGCCAATGCCAGGTGCCCCTGAGGGAGTGAACCTAACAGGCAATGATCAAATGATCTCTCTCCTGCCATCCATCCAGATATGGCCCTTGGGCCAAAAAGTTTGCCCATCCCTGCCCTCGTTGTTACGTGGGTGTAGCTTCCATCCAGTGCCCTTGGCCCAGTTATTTATACTCTGCTGAAACTCCATTTCAGGTCCTCCAGCCCCCAGTTGTGCAGGTTTGATCTCCGCGCAGGAGGGTTCTTGTGTGTAGAGTAGTTATGTCACTTGAGTTACACCTGACGTAGCAGGTCTCAGCCCCATACAATCTACCCAGAGGTCTGAATGGTGAAAGGAGGGGGGAGGTTCTTCCAGACACCACTTCCCTCCTCCCAGCTCCTGCTGCGCCCAGTCTCCGTACAGGGCTCCCAGGAAGAGGAGATGTCCTCCTGGCTCCAAACTCTGCAACAGGAGTAGCCGTGCTGCTGAGTTACTGGTAAACTCCCTCCTGCAGGACTGAGGAAGAGCAGGAGTGAGGTGCTGAGCTGGCGAACGACGTCATCCTGCTAACGTATGAGACAGAGCCCAAGTGATCATCAACACAGCAGCCAAACTGACGCCACACACACTGCTGCCAAATGCAAACTAAAGAAAATATTTGTCTCCTAATGAGCCAGTCAGTCACTTTATGGGATTTTTTGTACTGATATTAGGAAAATAAACTCCAGACAAGTGTGACTTTCCTGGTGACTATTTAACGTGATCAGTAGAAATGGCTGGGGTTACATTCAGAGGGGATGTAAGACTCACTTTCATACTGACCTTTTCTTAGTGGGTGACAGTGTTGTCTCAGCTATATTCTCCTGCCAAGCCCAACCTGGCTCTCATGCTGTAAAGAAACTAGTTTAACACAGGGGAGGTCTATTGCTTTCAGTGGATATTGTTAAACTTTGTAATTATGTAAAGAATGCCCAGGGTGGGCACCTTAGAAATGGACCTTGTAACAACAGATGCTGGTTTTACTTGTAAACAACGTGGCATTTCCTTCATGGGCCTGACAGTCCTCTTACTGCAATGGAGTTCTTGGGAGTGGCTCTTAAATGAGACCGGTATGAGAGGGGTGACTCAGGCCCCTTATCTCTACGGTGTAATTGCTCTAATGATTCTGTGCTCTGTATGTAGCTTCTTTGCTCTTAAGTTAACATAGGAGAGTATAAAATACTCCTGCTCACTGGAAATTAAGCCAGTCTCAGCATCATGTTGGGGTTACACCAAAACTTTCACTGGGACACCCTGGTTAGACACTTGGTCCTGCAACCAGTTGTACTAGCATGGATACCTGGGCCTGTGCCACATACCATTGATTTTGTGGCAGTACGTGGGCATGGAAGCCCCTGCTGGAGGATCTGGCAGCAGGGTTGGAACCTTAGTGAATAACAATAATAACTGTTAGCACTTACAGCGAGCTTTACAATTCCAACGCACTGTACAAAGATTAATGTATTGATCCTACGTTAGCCCCCTGAGGCAGGTTGGTGTTATCCTGTCTCTATCCGTTAAAAGGGCCATTTAAAAAGCACCCCACAAACTTAAGAACATATGAACGGCCACACTGGCTCAGACCAATGGTCCCTGTAGCCCAGTATCCTGTCTGCTGACAGTGGCCGGTGCCAGATACTTCACAGGGAATGAACAGGATGGGGCAATGAGTAAGTGATCCAACCCTATCATCCAATCTCTGCTTCTGGCAGTTGGAGGCTTAGGGACACCCAGAGCATGGGGTTGTATCCCTGACCACCCTGGCTAATAGCCATTGATGGACCTGTCCTCCAGGAACTTACCTAATTCTTTTTTGAACCCAGTTATACTTGTGGCCTTCACAGCATCCCCTGGCAACAAGTTCCCCAGGTTGACTGTGTGTTGTGTGAAGTACTTTCTTTTGTTTATTTTAAACCTGTTGCCTGTTAATTTCCTCAGGTGACCCTTATACTTGTATTCTGTGAAGGGGTGATTAACACTTCTCCATTCGCTTTCTCCGCACCAGTCCTGATTTTATAGACCTCTATCATATCCCACCTTAGTCGTCTCTTTTCTAAGGTGAACACTACCAGTCTTAAGCTCTCCTCTATGGAAGTTGTTCCACACCCTTCATCATTTTTGTTTCCCTTCTCTGCATCTTTTCCAATTTTAACGCAAGAGACAAACTTTTCTAATTAATACAAATACAAGAATAGGTCTTATTTCCTGCATTTAAATCTTTATCTTTACTTGGCTTCTGTTGAATTCAGATACTGAATCTTAGAATAGCAGACCTGGCACCACTTGGCACTAAGCAGGTGTGATATTTATGCCAGTTCTTCCCAATTAACCAGAAGTTGCTACCATTCCCTGCCAATAGGCTAAGGCACTTCCCTAGGAGACATCCCAATAAAGCAGCTCCCCAGTTAACCAGAGTGTGCTGTATTAGTTAATGCAGGTGGGCAATTCTGCACAGAATTCTCCACCTTGTGAGCCTGAGTGCTCATTTGCACTTGCATGCCAAGGCTGTGTGTGTGTCCACATGCATGTGCAGAAACAAGCCACTGGTCAACTATGTGGGAACTTTGTCTGAGGTCTCTGAAAATGTCCTGAACATTCCAATTTACCTTCAAAAGGTAATAATAATAATGATGATGATGATAAAGCAGCCTCGGATGAATCTTTGTTGTTATCCTGACCTGTGGTGCTCAGCTGACTGAAACACTGCTGGTTATCTAAAGTAAATTAAGTGCTGCAATACCGAGGCAGAATAGGGCAGGCAAGCTGAGGGCTCAAGACCACCAGAAGTAATGAAAAGTGCTGTAGTCAAGACCTGGAGAAGCAATATAGGTATTGCTGTATTCATTTTGGCAACACTTGTCATCCTCGTCATGCCAATATAGTTATTGGCACTGAACTGGACAAGATTTCTATCCATGCCGTTGTGTACGGTTACATTTTTAAACGCTGCATGGAGGGAAGTGTAATATAGTTGCAGAGCCTCTGTGGCTGTTCATGGCACTCACAGCTAGAGTCAATCACTGCCTGCCGTATTACTATGGGGAGTCAATGGATGGCAACTGTAACAAATGATAAGTTTAACCAAACGTGTAAGCAGTTAGCTCTTGAGGAAATGCTTAGTGTTAGCTGTGATGCGCTTTTTTGAAATGCTGAGCATTTCACCAGTAAGGTCTGTTCTCTTTGCCTGAATCCAATAATAGTCTTTAGTGTAGCAGATGCACACAGGTTATATCCCCACCAGAAAATTAAAGACTTGGACTCAATATTGCCCTGTGAAGAGTTCCCAGTGGTGCCAAGGGGTCTTACAACTACTGTAGAGACCAGATGATTTTCTCAGCTAGCCTAAATCCCAATGGAATGCCAACCGCTATCCCATCATGGTGGCCCATAGCAAAATGCTTCAGAGGATGGTGCAAGATACCTCCTACTGGACAACTATGGAATGACTTGCCATAGGGGAAGTTTCTCCCTAGACCCTGTTAGTTAGTGGCTGGTTGATGCCCTGCCACAAGGTATTTTTTTTATCACTTATAATTTTTTATCCCCTATAATGTAACTCATTAATGGTCTCTTCATCCATATAAATTCTCAATCCTTTGATACCTATGAAATTGACATCAATTATTTCTTGTGGCAGTGAGTTCCACAGGTTAATTGTTTGTTGTGTAAAAATATCCATTTTAAGTTTGTTGCTTTTTGGATATTGTTCCTTTCACAGATAAATCCTGGGTTTGGGTGTGACTAAGAACACCAGGACACTGACATTTCCCCTAAAATAGAATGGGGCTGATACAGCATCAGCATTTTGATCCTGAGACACAAGTGTGTCCAGAAGGACATTTTAAAGGTGAAAACCCCATTTCAGTAGGGGCTCAGTGGCATTTCAGAATGTGCAAGCTCACTCTAGTCTCCATTTCATCCACCCGTGAGTGGTGTCAGTCTAATAACTATGGGCTCATACAACGTTAAATGTTACTTTGTCCCTGAGTTTCTCAGATACCCATTTACAGCAGTGTCCCTCTCTGGAGCACGTGCCGGGTGTGTGAGAGAGGTTCTTTAAAGGGCAGAAGTAGAGATACTGGGGCATGTATGAGCAGTGAGTGAGAAGAGAACATTAATCTCCACTGGACACAATTGTGAAATAAGGCATCACACTCAACTTCTAGACTCTGATGTGCCTCCATTAGTAGCACTGAGCTATTCCTGCAGCAAAGCAGCTGAGCATTCACAGACATTTGAACATGTGAATGCAGCTGAGCCGTGTACCAATGGTCAGAGACCAGGTTTAAGCTGCGCCTTTGAGAACTCCCTCCAGAAGTGACTCTGTTTGGCTCAGCACGGAACGAGTGTTCCTCAAACCCGTCCGCAGAACGTGGCACAAAGGCTGTGAAGAGCTGACGCAGATGAGCAGTGCCTACTGGCACTTTATCTCTGAGTGTAATAGATACTGATCGAGCATTCCTGTAACAGAGCCCACTAAGCAGCCCAGATAAGGATCTGACCACATTGGTCATAGCTCAGACTGCACCAGACGCAGCTACTTGTGTGCACAGGAGAAGGGAAAGTTAAACTTCTGCTCTGCGCCTAGTCAGTACGTCTAATAATTTAATTTTTCTGGGTGCCTCAAGCAAGGCCTGTGTGACCCAGGAAGTAAGAGATCTAAAAGTTTTCTGCAATATTGGTTCTCATTGCTGCTTCTTGAGATTTAGAGCTCCAGCAGCTTCTTCAAACCCTCCTACGCTCTCCCAGGAAACAGAACCAACAGCGTGTGACTTCAGATCATCTGACCAAACACAACAGCTCAAATTTTGTCTGGAGAATCCTTGCAGCAAACCGATCAATTCAACGAGTATAAAAAGATGAAATTCATACAACAACCACATCGGAGGAAATCACGATCATTTCGGTAAGCGCGAAGAGGCCAAGCTCATCAAGTCAGCTGTTTACCACTAATAATTCACCCAGCTCTGTTGCACACACAAGTCTTGTTAGCTCTGGATTTAATTTTTGTAAATTACTGCAACTGACCAATAGCCTTGAAACACTGGGGACAGATAAGGAAAAAAATCCTACATCTCTCTCAGCTAATTTGTGGTTGTGTTCCTCATTTGGGTCTTTATCTTACCTTTGTCAAATAAGATCTCCTTTCCCTACGCATCTCCATAATAGGACATCAGCTGGGTTTCCCCTGTTGACAGTCACTAGATTTAAGTGTAACCCATTGGTGAGTGTATGTTACAAATCCCTCTCTGTGCCCTATGCACAGAGGATAAAAATCTCTAGGGAACATTGGCTTTTAGCTCTGGAGGTCTCTGGTTCAATCCCCTGTTTGTGGGCCAAGCTGGCGGCCATCACGTAAGCTCTTGGGACATGGAGATAGGGTGTCCTTGGTGGATGGCTCCCTGCCATGGAATTGGCACCAGAGTCATTGCGTTGGGCTTGAAGGAATTGTGACAGGGTTGTTGTCTTGACTACTCATTTGCTGGACTCTGGGCTCAACTCTGGGTGTGATTTCCATGTGGCGGGCTGGGCCAGAGGGCTGGGGGGAATGGCTCATACTGCTGCCTAATGCATGCAAGGCTGGCTGATAGGTTTCGATATCTACACTGTTCCCAGAAGCCATGAGTGCACAATTATTACATAGAAGTAATATTAAATATGGGCCTTTGCATGTTGCGCACTGATTGCTTTGAAAATGCACCTAACTGGCTAGCAGAGCTGTTCTCTTCCATGATCACTTGGGGATAATAGGAAAGCAGCTTCTGCTGGAAAAATAAGGGCTTCCATCGTATTGCCAATATATTGGCCTCCTCTTTGGTATCAGAACTGCTTCGTGAAAGAATTCTAGGACATTCTTGTCCATTTCCCCACTGCAATCCTCACTAGAAGCCCAGTCCAGCAAGTCTCACTCAGGTACGACTCACAATGTTTTCAGTGGGAGTTTGCCTTGGAGATCCTTCAACCCTATCGAGGTTCCTATACTGACACTCATCACTGTAACATCTGAGCTTCCTGAGGATTGGGCCCTAAGGAGAACGTGATGGAGGGGAACTGAATGCTCGCTACTGCGGCTGATTTATTTCTCCACCAAAAGTTCATTGAGAAGATAATTTTCCTTCTGCATCATGCTCACCACAGCAATGTTTGATTTAAATTACATCTACTAAAGAGGGGGCAGTTTCCAACATTAACTGTCTGAAACAAGCTCACCCTGGTCTTATCAGACAGCAAAACAAAATTCTGCTCTGTCCAGAGGAAGATCCTGGCTAAACTTTCCCAGTAGGAATGAACCTGTCAATATCAGTAGCCCTAGGCAGAGGGAGTGTGTAGGCTAGTAGACTGTACAGTGTGTAATGGATGTGAGAGAGCTCTCCTTCCTCCTCCCTCTCGCCATCTGTCGATCTCGCTGAAAGGCAGGCACTGTACCCAGAGAGGAGGAAGATGGGGGAAGTGTCTGCTCTGGAATCCTGGGGGGTCTGAGGAGCCTCAGGAACAGATATCAATGGGTCTGGATGTGGTTCAGCCAAGTTGTGTGTATTATTCATCGGTTTCTATTATGAATGCAGGCTTTCAGAGGGATGGAATCTGATCTCAGTTACACCAATGTAAATCTGGAGTACCTCCAGGGACGTGAATGGAATTACTTTGCATTTACACCAGTATAACTAGGAGAGGAACTTGGGCCATGAACTGTAACTGTTGGTCACTGTTGTTGAAACCCACTATACCTAGTCTCCAGTTAGGATGGCGTTTCCCCTCCCTGGCAGCCCCGCAGCTTCAAGCTACTCAGCATGGATAGGAAGTGGCAGAATACTAGAGACTTTCTTTCGTGCTCCTGGAACTCAAGCCCGTCTGTGTTTTGAAGTGAGGATCTGCAGGCAGCTCGTCCGTATCATGCACTGGCTCGTCCAACCCTATTCTTGCAACGTGTGCACATCTGAATGGCTGTCAGCTTCTAACTGAAGAGGAGTTTGTGGTTAATGAGTCTGTTCATTGTAGTCGCGTCCAACTGGTGACACACATTCTGCCACAGGTCAGCCAGTTGTGTTGTTGCAGCTGGTGAGGTCAGTGCACTAGATGTGGCTGTTTGTTTCAGATGGAGCTGGCACTTTGAGAGGAACCATCAGTGTAACTATGAAACAAACAGCCAACAGCAGCGAGGGTGTGAAGCTGCCACTAGCTTATCTGGCGGCTTTGGTTTCCGAGTCGTCTCTGTCCACGTTGCCCAGTTGTAGGCGCTTTGGGGATATATTTCAAATGTTGCTTTTGCCCAACCTGTATCAGCCCTTCTCCCCCATCCTCCCAACTCAGCCTCTTCTCCATAACCTGTGATGACCTGTTGGTCCGTAGATCAGACATAAGCGACTGCTGATATTAAGATTTACTGTACTGGCTCAGAAGCATTTGCAGGATGGGCACAGCACGCAAGCTTCTGCCACGATCTGCCATGCTAGCATTTCCTAGCTTCAACTAGGGGTATTTACATCACACATCTTACAAGCACACAACTCTCACTGGAGCTGCCATACAAAACGGGCCTACCTCTCAGCATGCCTATTGACAGAGTGGGCTAATTCATTCCCGGTACAATTCTAGCCATGTCAGCAGAGTAACTCCAGGGATGCATTTGGCCAAGTATTAGTTCAGAAATGGCTTGAAATGCCAAGACCCACCAGTGGTGTGAGTCCCTTCCCCTCATCACTATGAAAAAAGAGGAAGCTGAGCTGAAAACCCCTGAAGAGACAGGCATACCTCAGCATGCGAGCAAGAAAATGCAAAGTTTAGGCTGAAACTCCATTCCCTGCCACAGTTCAGTGACTGGATATTTTCTCTTCCTCTACTTATTTCCCCCACAATTAACCCCCCTCCTCATTATCTCCTCAGAGCAAAACATAAGCTCTGTTACAGGTGAGCTTCCAAATCCACCAGTATTTCAATGGGTTTAAAATCAGGCAAGAATTCACCCATCCCCTTCCACAAAGGCTTCTACTACCCAGCATGGAAGCACCGAGTGGGAAGGTTTTCAGAAAGTTTCTTCTAAGAGTCTGTGCAACACGGCTACTGACTCAGACGCTGATCATGTGACACACATACTGTACAGTGATCGAGATCATGAGTTCTTTCTGCTGCATCACACCCATGGAAAAGAGAGAATTTCCACAGCCAACTTCCACAAACGAACGACCCGCGGTTCCTCCCAAGGGAACACTCATTCAGCACAAATCACTTCCCAGGCACAGCACTGAACAGCTTCTTAGAAAACCCATTTTCCTAGGAAACTGGCAACTTGTGTTCTAGGACCCAGTCCTGCAAGGTGCTGAGCACCCTTAATGCCTTTAAAAATTAGAATTAAGGATCAGTTAAGGAGAGTTAAGCATGTGCCGATCCCCGCAGGATTGGACCCTTATGCTCATCTGCTGCAATCTACTTTTCCATGCTGTTAAATGTCAGGGTTAGCGAAATGTTGTTTTTAAAAGCACTATATCTCATCGCGTAAGGCAAGATCCTTGTAAGTGTGGAAATCCTTAGACCGCAGCCCCAGAACTTGTATGGTATAGAATTCATCATGCAGGGGGAAGTGGCGAAGGCTGGAGTGAATTACGATGCGCCGAGCCGAGCAAGGACGCAGCAGCCTGCACAGTGTCCCATGGCACGTGCTCAGCATCGTCTAGCCTCACCTTGAGTTTTGCTTGGCTTAGGAGAGCAGTAAGTTTTTTGTTGTTTGTAGTTTAAAATTTCCGGTTTGGTGAGTGATTAATTTTTTCTTTCTCCCCATTTTCAAGTAACTTGCTGCTAAGTGGGTTGGAATGGGTTAAGGTTTAATTGCAGGCGAGCTGCAGCGCTTGCCTCAATTCTTGCCAACAAAAATAGCTTTTCTTCAAAAGCAATTTAAAGTAACCCTGGAAGGAGCATTGTGAGCGTTACTAAGAGAAAGGACTTCACATTAGTAAAGAAATACGCAGCTGGTTTGAATATTTGCAGGCAGTGCCACTGTCATGTGTTGGAATGAGACAATTTCAACTGGAGAAGGAGCCCAGAAATAATTCACTAGGTACAATGCTTAAAATTCCCCGCCAGTGGGGATACCCAGTTAAGAAGATGAACAGGTGCTTGCTATAAATGAGGATGGAATTTGCAACTGGGAAAAAGGAAAAAAAAAAGCCAGGGATATATTTACACAGCGCTATATGGAGCCCCAGACAGCCTCTGGTGGGTTACAGGAAGGGTGTATTTCACGTGGGTGACATCAGCCGAAAGTGTGTGTAGTTCACGAGGGTAATGTCATCTGCTTCAACAACTCTTACTTGTGACCCGCTGTCCCCCCAGCACTGACAGAACCACAGGAACGTTTACCTGACTCCCCTACACAGGGAGACCTTAGAGAAATGGGACCCAGAGCTGCACTAGGAAAATCGGTGTCAGGGAGGTGGTGGTGGGGGGGGAGTCATGGCTTTGATTTGGCAAATCTCTAGTTCAAAGTCAGCTTTACCAGTGATCAGCCAGTGCCACTTCTTTGCAGGAAAGAAATATGCTGGGTTGTTGTGCCTTTTCCCCACCCCCTCAGAAACCTCTTTGTGGCAACTCTGCCTGGAACCCATCAACCTTAGACAGCAGTGGTCAGTCAGCAGGGAAAGAACCCTACACACACTTTCAGCTGAACATTTTGCCCTTATTATTAGCACACAGAACCCCGCTCAGTAACTGACAGCCTAGCGAGGTGCGTGCTCGCTCTCTCTCTTTTTTTTTTTTAGTCTCTGGTCAATGGCATTTTCTGGCTCATGGACTGGCATTAGAGGTGGTTGGACACTAGCAGGAACTAGCTACTCCAGCATCTTTCCTGTGAGGGCTTCCAATGAAATGCAGGCCTTGACTTTGGTCGCATATGTGGCCTTACATGAATTAGAGAAGGCAGGTCAACCCAATGGCTTAATCTCGAGATAGAAATAAAATTACTGACAGCATTTCAGCTGCAAGAGAAGCACCATTGAAAGCAGCTGCCGCAGGGCTCATTTCCTGGTGGAAGAGGGAGGTTTACTGACACTGATGGAGGGGAGGGAGTGAAAAGAGGGAAATGCAAACGGCAGGAAAAATAAATAAATACTTTAGATGCACCACAGTCACACCTTTCATCATAGATCTCAGAGCCTTTTGCAAGCATTAAACAAATCTGGCAGAGGCAGGAATGTGAGCCAGGAGCCCTGATTGGTGCTCAGATACCATGGGGTGAACACCGTGTAAATGCCTAGATTAGGCTCTGTCTACACTAGCACGTTTGTCGGCAAAACTTTTGCCGGTCAGTGGTGTGGAACCCCCCCGATCGACGTAAATTTCACCGCCAAAAGCACCGGTATGGACAGTGCTGTGTCAGCTGGAGAGCTGCTCCCACCAACAGAGCTACTGGCCCTGGTGGAGGTGGTTTAATTGTGCTAGCGGGAGAGCTCTCTCCCGCCGGCATAGAGTGGCTACACAGGAGACCTTACAGTGGTGCAGCTGTGGCCATAACCTAGACAGGGTCGAATGGAGCCTGGCATCAGTGTGTGCAACTTCCCTTGTGATGCAAACTTCATGTTGGGCGTAGTTTGGCCAGAAAACTGATGCCCAGTGGTGGAAGTTACACTGATTTGATGGTCAGTGATTGTGCAAAGCGAGTGAGATTTACACACCACACAGTGCAGGAAGGAGGTTAAGGAACAGGAAAAGCAACTATCAGCAGTGAGTAAGAAAACAGCTATTTTACAACTGCTCATTTTACAGCCTGCTACACAGGCTCATGAAAATTAATCTGGAATAAAATAGGGTGTGAATTTAAAGCAGATCAGATATTCCTGATTAACTCCCTATGTGGATGCTCTTATTCTGGACTAAGAGCATCCACACTGCCTGTTAATCAGGAACAACTTCCTATGCAGACATGCCCTTAGTTGCTCTTCTAGCATGCTGCCCGTTGGTGTGTAAATTACACCAATTCCGTACATTGCCGGAATGGCAGATTTGTGCAATTTTGACCAATTCACCATGTACCCCCATCTGCTGACGAGCTCGCATCAGCCCTACGAGCGATTGGCCAGTTCAGAGCTGCTGAATTCAGCCCCTCGTGCCCCTGTTTCACCAGGGCAAGGCAGAGGTGTTTACCTTGTAGCAGAATCCATGGATCAGAGCAAATCAAACAAACCCCAGCCATGAGCCAAGCCACACAGTGTAATCCTGGCTTCCCAGAACCCAGGCGGAACGAGGGGGCCAGAGCCCGGTTACCACCATCCATAGCAGCCCAGTTACAACCCCCCCCCGCCCCTTTAATTCACATCTGTGGCCCCCTCCCCTGCAGCAGTGCTGCGGTAGTTAAAGGTCAATACGCATTTATATTGTGCACCAGCCACTCCTGGCTGGACAAGGTTTCTATAGGGGACCCAGACACCAGGGAAAGGAAGAGGGGGGACGGGACAAGATCAAGACAGGACCCAGCGATCATTCCGCCAGGGGTATCCCGCTCTGGCAGCAGCACTTACCGGCCCGGCCGTGCAGGGCGAGGAGCAGCAGGCAGGGCAGCCAGCAGGCAGGGCAGCCGGGACGGCTGGCGACAGGCTCCATCGCTGGCCCCTGGCAGGGGCAGACGGGAGAAGAGTCGCGCGAAGAGCAGGGTCCGGGGCCGGGCAGCGGCAGGAGGAAATTGCGCTGGCGCCGCAGCCCGAAAGGAGGAGGAGGAATCGGCCGATCCTGCCCGCGGAGCCGCCACCCACCTGCGGCAGCCGGCGGGTTGTGCCCAGGCGGGATCCAAATCCCCGGCGCGGTGACCCCGGCGAACCACCCGCCTCCTTCAGTCACATGCCAGCGTCTGCAACGCCCCTCGGCGCGGGGAGCGGGCGGGAGCCCGGCGCACCTGGGCTGCGAGCCGCGCGGGGAGCGCTCAGCCCCGGGGCGCTGCAGCCGAGAGCCGCGCGCCCTGTGCGTCCCCGGGAGCGGCAGCGCGGACCCTGCAGCCCGGCTCCTGCGGCCGCTCCGTCCCCCCAGTCCCCGCTGCGGCGGCTGGCGCTGGGCAGACACCCGCCTCCCCCGCTGCCTGGCAGGCAGGACTGGGCGAGACGCTGCTGCCACAGCGCCCAACACCCCCGCCCCCGGGGTAAGGCGGCTGGCCGGGCTGGTGCGCCGGGGCCCTGCCGGGCTCCGCACACACTGGTTTGGCTAAGGTCACCCCTGCCTGCCTGAATCGGCCCCGCGCTGCGGGCTTAAGGTGGGCCGGGCGAGTTCCCTCCCCTCCCTCCTGGGCTCCCGGCCTCCCCCCTCACTTCGGCTGCTGCTGGAGCAGGGTGGGGGCGGGCCCTGCATCGCCCATTGCCTTCGCCAATCGCTTCCCCCGCCAGGGGAGGGCGTGGAGCCAGGAGCCCGCCTTGGTCTGCACCAAGCCTCTCCCGGATGCTCCCCCTGGAGCCCAGGGAAAGGGCGAGGAAGAACTGGAGGGCAGGGCAGGGAAGCAGGGGGAGGGGAGAGGCTGGGCTTCCCAGTGGTTAGAGCACCAGTCTATGACAGGGGTACTAGTCCCTGTTCTATCCCTGACAGGTGTTTGTCCAACCTGCTCTTACAAATCTACAATGATGGAGATTCCACAACCTCCCCAGGCAATTTATTCCAGTGCTTAACCACCCTGACAGTTACGAAGTTTTTCCTAATGTTCAACCTAAACCACCCTTGATGCAATTTAAGCCCATTGCTTCATGTCCTGTCCTCAGAGGTTAAGAACAATTTTTCTCCCTCCTCCTTGTAACAACCTTCTTTGTACTTGAAAACTGTTATCGTGTCCCCTCTCAGGCTTCTCTTCTCCAGACTAAACAAATCCAATTTTTTCAATCTTCCCTCCTAGGTCATGTTTTCTAGACCTTTCATCATTTTTGTTGCTCTTCTCTGGACTCTCTCCAATTTGTCCATATCTTTCCTGAAATGTGGCTCCCAGAACTGGACACAATACTTCAGCTGAGGCCTAATCAGCACAGAACCGAGCAGAAGAATTACTTCTTGTGTCTTGCTTACAACACTCCTGCTAATACATCCCAGAATGATGTTTGCTTTTTTTGCAACAGTGTTACATTGTTGACTCATATTTAGTTTGTGATCTACTATGATCCCGAGATCCCTTTCCGCAGTGCTCCATCCTAGGCAGTCATTTCCTATTTTGTGTGTGCAACTGATTGTTCCTTCCTAAGTGGAGTACTTTGCATTTGTCCTTATTGAATTTCATCCTATTTACTTCAACCCATTTCTCCAGTTTGTCCAGATCATTTTGAATTTTAATCCTATTCTCCAAAGCACTTACAACCCCACCCAGCTTGGTATCATCCGCAAACTTTATAATTGCACTGTCTATGCCATTATCTAAATCACTGATGAAGATATTGAATGGAACCAGACCCAGAACCGATCCCTGAGGGACCCCACTCGTTATGCCCTTCCAGCATGACTGTGAACCACTGATAACTACTCTCTGGGAACGGTTTTCCAACCAGTTTTGCACCCACCTTATAGTAGCTCCATCTAGGTTGTATTTGCCTAGTTTGTTTATGAGATGGTCATGTGAGACAGTATCAAAAGCCTTACTAAAGTCAAGATATACCACATCTACCGCTTCCCCCCATCCACAAGGCTTGTTACCCTGTCAAAGGAAGCTGTTCTTGACAAATCCATACTGACTGCTGTTTACCACATTATCTTCTAGGTGTGTGAAAATTGTTTGCTTACTTATTTGCTCCATCTGGGGTGACAGCCCCACCCTGCCCCGAGCAGAGCAGTGCGGCGAAACACATTCCCAACTGCGAGGGGCTCAGAGACATCGGTAATGGGAGTAGGGTGACCAGATGTCCCAATTTTATAGGGACAGTCCTGCTATTTGGGGCTTTTTCTTATCTAGGTGCCTATTACCTCCCACCCCCATCCCGATTTTTCACTCTTTCTATCTGGTCTCCCTAAAGGGAAGCTCTGTGGGGCAGAGACTGACTGGTTCCGTGTCTGTACAGTGCCTGGCGTAATGGGGTCCTGGCCCAGGACTGGGGCTCGCAGGTGCTACCGTAATACACGTTAATAATGGTAAGCACCTTAGCTGGAAGGGTAGGAAGATGTGGGGCTGGGAACAAACAGGGGAGAGAGGGAGAAGTGGGGGAAGGGAGGTGTCTCTCTGCAACCTCCTGGAGAGCGGATGGGAATCCCTTGTTAAATTCCAACAGCTAACTGAAGGGAGGGGAGAGGTGGTGTCCCTGCCCCCGACAGCACCGACCCCCCCCCCCCATACACAACCATCCATGCCAGACAAACCCCCGACTCCCCTGGCCCTCACCCCCAAAGCCTGGTCTCCCTCTCCCCTACCCACTGCCCGGCCCTCCGACTCCTCAGGCGCTAAGAGGAACCCTTCCAGCAAGTGCACTGAATAGGAATTTGGTTGCCAAGTGGTACCGACTCCCTCCCTGGTATGGCGATGAGGAGAGCTTTGTCTGAGCGGGGAAACGGATGAATGGATGCCCCGCGCGACGTGCCGTTTGTCACAGGCTGACAAGGCCTGTTTTCCATCAATGGACAAAAGCCCAGGGCGGCAAGGGAGGAAAGGGGGGAAGTGTGAGGCTGAGAAGATGGAGGTGATGGGAGGGTGAAAAGCGGAGGAAGAGCCCGGCAGAGGAAGAGAGTGAAGGGAGAAGGCAGAGTTTGGTTCTCCCTTCTCACACTGCAGCATGTTCATGGGTACGTCAACACTGCGATAAAACCCCCGTGGTGCCGAGTCTCAGCTGACTCAGGCTCACGGGGCTTGGGGCTGAACAAGCAGTGTAGACACATGGGCTGGCGTCTGGCTCTAAGACCCTCTCCACTCGCGGGCTCCAGCTTGAGCCCGAATGTCCACACTGCAATTTTCTAGCCCTGCCGCTTGAGCCCTGAGAGCCCAAGTCGGCTGACCCGGGCCAGCAGCATCCCTGCCACGGGTCTTTGATTGCAGCATAGCCATATCCCGAGTGCTGTGCGTATTCCTGCAAGACCCCGGACCCACTACGCTGGGGACGGCGGGCATGGCATTGCTACACTCCTGCGCTTCTCCTCCCACACACAGGCAAGCACAGCCTCCACTACTCATTCAGACCTTGGTTTTCTCTGTGAACAAGGGGCCAGTTGTGGCCTGGGCGCTTCTTCCTGGAAATGAACAATGATCAACTCACTGAACAATGGTTAGCTGGTAACAATTTTCATTTGCTGCCAATCTGGGTCAGAAGAGATGGAAGGACCTACCGGGTAAGGCTGTGGCTGCCCATCGGGCCCCGAAGGATTTCACCGCTGTACCTGAGCCGACCCTACAAGCAATATGAATGCACAGCACACAGGGAATCAACACAGCCTTTACAGAGGGGGCTGGGGAGTGGCAGATATTTGGGGGAGTCTTTGCTGCTGTTTTAGCTTCTTATAAGAAAGAAAAATCCTTTTGATTGGGGCCAGATAGACCAAATATTTTCAGGCTCACACTGCATAAGACAGTTATCCATACCCAGGAGCAGGAAGAGCGCAAATACCAGCTAGCTCCTGTCCCATACTAGACTTCAGCCAGAGGGTGGCTGCAGACCTTGCTCTGCAACTGCTCTTCTAGAACAAGAATCATTCCAATGTTCTGGAGAACTTTGCTGTAATTCTTCCAGCAGCCTGGCTTGCAGCCTCCCTCCGCCCCCATTAACCGTAACACTCCACCCTTGGGAGGATGACAGAGTGCCTTAGCTAGTCTCTTGATTTATGTCATGCTGTAAACAAAAAACAAAGCTACCTCAAGAGATTTGGAAATGGTCCCCCAAGCTGGGCGCATTGTCAGCCCATGTAACTTCATGTTCTTATCACTACAACCCCTCTCCTCTCTCCTGTAGTTTGCTACACCCACGTGTTGCATCTGGTCTTAATTTGCATGCTCTTGAAAGCAGGGAACGTGTTTTCCTATGTGCCTGTGCTGTGCCTTGCTCAGTGAAGCCTCAAACCTGATGAAGGGCTTCTGGGTACTACCATAATGCAAATATCTTTGTGGTCAATATTATTCCAGTGGAAACAGTGGCCGTCCTATGTAAAAAGAAACTTGCTACCTCCATTTTTATCTCCTCCGTCTGTCTGGCAAGCGTGTAAGTGAGCAGCAGGGAATGGGGTTTGTGAGCACACTGGAACCATTTTGTCCCACGTTCATGCTTCATCTGGGGCTTTTTGTAAGGCCAGAGGAGCTTGGTCTGGGCTTAAAACAATTCCTTGCACAGTGGTGGGCATGTGGGATCCAAATGGAAAGCAGGGGGCACTGGGCAGAGGGTTATTAAGATCCTATAGTTGATCCTCTTATAGAAGCATAAGACACCCCCCTCCCTAGATTTCGATTCATTGCACCCCCCAGAACTGAATTCTGGAGCAGTTGGTGCTGGGCGGACCAGAAGGAAGGGGGAAGATATATGGGTGCGATGCACACAGCTGTCTGCCGCATTTCTCCGCCCTGATGGTTATTTTTAAATGGAGCCAGAATTCCTGGAGGCCTGTTTGACTTCAGCATGTCTGGGCTGTTCTCCTGCGCCGTGCTGAAGGTTCAGACAACCTGTTTTGAGGCAATTACAAAGTGGAGACAGCCCGTGTGCAAGCAGCAGCTACAGAACGGTTAGGAAGGGAACTTACAGAGCTAAAAAACATTGCAAGGAGGAATGTGCTGAAGCAAAGCAGATGGCTGTGGCGTGAGCGCCTCATGGAGCTAAACTGGTGTTGCTCCCCTATAAAAAGCACATGGGCAGGCCGGTGGGATCAGCATCTGCCCCCCGCCCCGTCCCTCCTGCCCAAGGCTGTTTGGGTTGGTTACACAAGCTCCCATCAGAGCGAGTGGTGTTTTCTGGGCCCGCCCACTCAGGAGGCCCTTGTGCCGTAGCAGGGGCTGCAGGTTAATAATCTGTTTGCAATGAAAGCGCCATTTCCCCTGGCTGCTGAGCGCCTGCGACGGAGCGAGAGCTCAGAGCCTTTCAGGAGACATAATGCCGTAATTAGTAGTTTCCTTCGGAATCAAACACCCACCGTTAGCAGGCAGCTTGCTGCGCTATTCATCGGGGTGGGTTAGCGCTGCCAGACGTTAAATACTATTATTGGGCAGCCAGGCTCCGCTCGACAAGTTTAGCTTCTGCTTTTGCTTCCTAATTTAATCTGAAACTGCCACTTGAGCTGGGGTGGAGGCATTGGATTTTAAAGGCCATTTTTCCTTAGTCAGCCCCGCTGGCCTTTCCTATCTGCTTCAGCAGCCATACAACCAGGTGGCTCTGGCACCCGTTGGTGTTAAGTTGCTCCTAAGGAATCCAGACCAGGTGCTGGGAGAACTCTGCATTCAGGGCCGGGTTGCAATAATAAATAACTCGCTGCTTGCAGGGTTTGCTTGGCCGGTGTAACTGAAGAAGAGGAAGCCCCAGGTTTCAGTCTTTCAGGAGAGCTTTTCAGGAACAGGTTTGCTTTCGCAGCTTCCAGGGCTGGACCTAGGAGCTCTCCATGCTTTCCTGAGGAAGCATTACCAGGCCAGTGGCAACAGTGCTGGATATTTGAGCCCTCTAAGTCTATGGCTGGATCAGTCTCTCTGTGGCCTTCGGGCCTTAGACTTTTTTTTCAGTGACCCCCAACAAACTGACAGTCCCAATTCTCTTTCTAAGAAGTTGGTTGGGGTTTCAGTCTGTCCCCCGTGACACAGGAGCATGAATGAAATCTGGTAAATAGCTCAGATTATTTCTGGACTCAGAATGTCTCCCTATTTTATATTATGCATTCTTCAGGAATTGCAGCAGGAACACTTAGCTGGTATGTAGCACCACCATGGTGTTTATTCATTACACCGCAACAAAGGCACGTGCCAGTGGCACCAATTAGGAGGGGCAGCGGAAAATGCAGTTCTGACAAAATCGAAGTGCTTTGCAATCATGTTGATTTTGTCTAAATTTCATTGGGGGAGGGGAATTCTGGCAATGGAAAACATCCCTTTTTGAAATGAATGTTTCATCATGTTAAATATAATTTTAAAAGTTGAGATTGAAACTAAGTTTCATTTTTGTTGAAACAAAATATTTTAATGCAAATCTTCCTTTGGAGAATTTTGAAACTTTGGGGTTTTGTTCCAATTCAAAATGAAGCCAATTTTCAAAACATCAAAATCCTTCACAAAATAGAATTATCGTCCCTGCAGCCAACACGTATGTGTGCAGCTGTCCACTATTAGAGGGTACACAACAGATGTGTACCATGGTCCCTCTACTGCTCGTGGGGACAGGAGATTTCCCTCGAGCTTTAGTAGAAAGGGCATGTGATTTTGTACTGGAAGATCTGAGTTCTACTCCTGAAACTGCTGTCCAATCTGGGGGGCACCATAGTATCAAGGGACATCTGGGCTGGCCACAGATTCTTGACAATACTTGAGTATTTATCCAGCACGTTTACATGTCTAAGCACTGTGCCAACATCAACACAATTCCCTCCGGGAGTGGGTGAGTAGCACTGCCCCAACTGACAGACTGGGGCACATGGAAAGCTGGAGGGCGGCATTTTCAAAAGTGGGCGCTGATTTTGGGTGCCCAGCGTCAGACCCCTCAAGCTGATTTTTCAGGGATGTGGAGCTCCCTCCTCTGCCGTCGACTTCAATTGGAGTTGTGCCCACTCTGTGTCATTGAAAATCCAGGTCCAAGGTGCCGCAGGCTGGGAACTCAAAAAGCCAGTGGGGAGTTTTGAAGACTGTAGCTATTTGAAATGCCTCCTTCTCATTCCCCTCGCCAGTGGTGTCAGAGCCAGGATCAGAGCAGGACTCCTGGCTTCTGAGCTCCATGTCCAGTCCAGCATAACAGTGATTTTCAGCCTTTGCTCCATCACGCCGCACTTTCTCAAAGGCACTGAGTCTGGAGCCCACCTTCCCATGCGCTAGAGACAATGGTAATAACCTAGCCAGATGCTGGTCTCTTTATGGCTATAGCAGCCTTTTCTCTGATGCATCTCGGGACAGGCAGCAGCAGGTTTGTAAGCAGAGCGTTTATCCAGCTGGGGACAAACTGACCCATGAGGCAACCAGACTGTGACTTGTGAATCCCTCCTGAGGAACGGGGCCAGCATGGGCAGAACCCTGTGCCTGCAGCCTGTTCTGCACTGAGTCCCTGTACTCGCAGCCTACAGTCCTTTGCCAGCAGGGCCCTAGGGCAGCTGCCAGCAGATCCCTCCACCCACATGCCCACCCTGCAGGCTGAGCAGTAGCAGGGGCAGCGTAGAGCGGAAAAGGAGAACATCTCCCTGCATGCAGTCCCAGCAGCAGACTCACTGCAGGGCCAGACCTGCTCAGTCTGGGTGCACGCTGGAGCTGGAATAAGCGCACGGGGGGAGTCCACAGCGGATCCCAGGCTGCCATGAGGATTTATCTACTACTGTAAATGCAGACAGACAAGCATTTGAGGCCAGAGCCACCAGCAGTGTGGCCAGGCCCCACGATTTGTGAGCCAAGCCAGTCCCAGGGCTGGGTGGGCGACGGGCACTGCTGTATAGATTATCGGCTTTATCGCACCTGGATTCCTCATGTAAGGGGGGGCTAGCCTGGGTTCCTAGTATAGGCTGCCCCTCATTCGTCGCCAGCTTTGCTCCCCTCTCTTCTCGGTGTCAGAATAGAACGTCAAGTGTCTGTTGCCTAACAGAGAAACACAAGTGTGCTCAGAAAAGGAAAGAATTTCGTCTGGTGGGATTCAAATGTTAAAGTCTTTAAACATTGACCCCAGTCAGGTTTTCTCATCCCCTTTTTATCACGCTCTCCACCCTGCTTGGTTTCAAACGGCCAGGAGAACGCTGGCAGCTGCTCTTTCTACACCGAGAGAGTGATTTAAAATTACACACAGATGTGGAGAGGTTTTCAATTCTTGCGCAGTGGGACCACACACTGACATTCCTGACAAGTTCTAGTTCTATCAAAGTAGCACCGTTTTATCACTAATGGAAATTTTCCATTCACTCCCTCACTAGGGCTTTTTCCTTTAGAGACGAATATTTTACAATCCCATTAGGACAAAGCAGTTTATATTATGGTGTAACAGGGACCTGCCTTAGAGGTTAATAGCAATCAGTCTTCAGCCTTATGGCCAACCACTACTAAAAGGTCTGGCTATATGAGGCCATACCACCCAGCCTGTTGGGTCTTCCAGCTTCATTAAGTCTCTCAAAATCCCGGGCAGGTGGGGAAGTCTCTTAAAATGATCATCAGAAAAGAGGAAAGATACCATAGGCGAAGGTGCAGGAACTGAAACCGATGGGGAGTTCTCCTTTAAAATCAATGCCACAAGAAGACCTCAGTCTAGGGTCTGATCCAAAGCCAGATGAAGTCAAATCAAAGATGCTTATTGACTTCAGTGGGTTTTGGATCAGACCCATGACGTTCCTGGACCTCCACAACACATCAGCCAGCGTGCACAGGAATTCCTCCACCTTTAACAATGATCTCAGATTATTTTAAAGCAAATTTTATACCTCAGGCTCTTTTTTTTTTATTCCTTACAACCCACGTTCTCATACTTCCAAAGGAGGTTCACTTTTCAATGACAGCTACAATTGCTGATCATGTTGATATTTGGCCAAGCTTGCAAAGCCCTTACACTCAACTCTGGGGCATTTCTCTGTCTGTCTGTAAAAAGAGAACTTTTGAATGCTGCATCCAATCAGCTCCCGCGTTTCAGGGGATGTTCTAGCCATCGATGGTCAGAACTCTGTTGAGTTTTGGGAAAAATGGAAAATGAGAAAGGGGGAGCTGGGGGACAAACGGAGCCCTTGCCAGCTCGTTAGCACCCCCCCAAACTCTAGCGTTTCTGCAACTGTCTGTAGATCGAAGAACTGGTTGATGGCTCTTGTTAAACAATACCCCTGCTCCTCTCCGCTCATCTCCACAAAAGCTGTTCCCTCCCCCACCGTGTCTCTCTAATATCCTGGGACCAACCAGGATACAACAACCCTGCAAATATCCTCTCAGTCCTTTCACACGCTGAGTGACCTCTCTCCCAGTTAGAAAGAAGAAAGGGAGTGGGGGGAAGTGCACCCAGCCTGTGGAACGTGAAGGGGGAGTGGGGGACCCTCTGCTAGGAGGGATGGGGGCAAACGGAGGCCCGAGCAGGGAAGCGACTGGGGGGAATTGCTGGGAGTCCCTGAGGAGAGGGCGCTGGCAGGGTAGCACAGGGAGCTTGTGGGTGGACTGAAGGGCTGCCAGGAGTGTGTGCAGTGAGCTCGGCCTCCGTAAACTACCTCATTTTCAGCCCCAGACACTGCACAGACCATCAGAGCTCTGAGCCAGTCCTCAGATTAAATGACTTCTGTGTTTTCTCACAAGCAAAGCAGGCGGTGAGCTCAGAATAGAAGCGATGCCTCACACTGCTCAGTCTCCTGGCCGAGCCCGAGAAGCCCCCTCTGACTCAAGAGGCAGGAGCCTGGGCAGGTTCTGTTAGGAGCCCTTGCAAAGCCAGGGATTGCTATTGCACTTCTGATATTTAGCACCTCCCAGGAGCCAAACGTACCTTCAGCCTAGCTGGGGAGCCTGCCAAATTAATCCAAGACACCCAGTACAGAAGGAGCTTAAATTAGTTGGATCTGATGTTAGCTTGTACTACACAATATGTTAACTTGAGGATGGAAAAATACCCTTGTGCCAGTGAGAAGGGGTGACGCATAGGGCCTGCTGAGCCTCAGATGAGGGAGAACGTGACTTATGGGGGCGGGAAGGGAGCAGGCGTTCGTATCTGTGTGAGGGTCAGACTCATGGGCTGCCTAAAGAGACCTTCTGACCCAGTTTAACAGCCGCAGACCATATCCTCCCTGGCCTCCGCATTGCACACTCATCTGAGCACAGCTGCCTTGTTTTACTCCACTGCACCAGGTCTCTGCTCTCAGGGGTGTCTCACCGTCAGAGACGACGAACCGCAACAAGATTCGTACGTAGCCCAGGGAAACAAAGGGACAGGTGCTGCGTTAAGAATCTATTTGCTACCCCCCTGCCCTCAAGTACTTATCAGAGAAGCAAAGGCCATTAGGGCGGTGTGGGGTAAAGCTGCCTTGTGAAGCAGAACGGTTGTTTGATGGGGGCTTTTCTTCTGCGGGTTTCCTTCTCATGCGTTTCTGATGGGCCTTTCCTTGGCTGTGACATGTGTCACTGGTCTCGCTCTATTAAAGATGAACGGCAGAGTCAAGAAACTTGCGTACTGTGCCTTTAGGAGGGGCCTCAAAGGAATTGTCTTTGTTATTTATTCAGCAAGGGGTTTTTACCACTTGATTCGCTTTTCATAGCAGAAATCCCAGGCCCTCTGTGCTGGAGGACTCTGGCAGTCCTAGGAAGCTGTGGATGGTGATTACAGCTGGAGGCTGAAACCTGAGCTATAGCCCTACCAGTCCCAAAGCGAGAGGGGGGACCCCAAACTGTGTGCATCTAAAGGAACAGTGAAACTAGGACACAACAATACAGCTTGCTGTGAAAAGCCGGCAGTTATTGTAGGCCAGTGGCTCTCAAACTTTTGTACTGGTGACCCCTTTCACACAGCGAGTATCTCAGTGCAACCCCCCCCATATAAATTAAAAACACTTCTTTATATATTTAACACCATTATAAATGCTGGAGGCAAAGCCGGGTTTGGGGTGGAGGCTGTCAGCTCGCGACCCCCCCCGTGTAATAACCTTGCGACCCCCTGAGGGGTCCTGACCCCCAGTTTGAGGACCCCTGTTGTAGACTAATTAGGGAGGAGTATTTCTAATCACATTCAACTTAATTTTAGTCACACTCATGCTCCACTGGGAGCTTGTGCTGTTTTGCCCTTGCTCAATGACTTCTGCAGAACTACTTACGTCTGATTGCTTAATGTTAAAACCTGACTCCCAAAGCACTGTCTTCTCTTCTGCCCCAACAACCACAGCTGAAATCCACCTCAGCTCCTGAGCACAGGAAGGCCTTTACTCTATGTGGATAACAATTCAAACCCACGAAAACGTTATCGGTTGTCTGTTTTGCGGTAGTGCCCATTGCGCTGGGTGTTGCATGTGTGCAGTGGGACGGTCCCTGAAGCTGTTACTTGGATCTTAGATGGTTCTGTGTCTCTCAGTGAGCTATGCAGGGACCCGTCAGCTGCTTTCTGGCTCTGCTTTTGCTGGAGTATGGCACCTGCAGCAGTTGAAGCAGAGTAATTCATCCAGGCGTCCTTAACATATTCCTGCAAGTTTCCTGCTGGGGAATTCCTATTGGCCTGAGTCACAGCAGGAAAGGTGGGCATATCCTGGAAGCCTGCCCTATCTTGACCTGTATGGACTGGAAGTGTAGCTGTGCAGAGGTACCAGGGTGCTCGGGCCCTGGGCTGAAAACCTGCTCTGGAGCATTCAGAGTCAGGAAGTGGTGAGAAGCTGAAGAATCTCTAGAATTACTCTCTGGTTAGTTACAGCGAGGAGTTAAACGTCCTGGCTGGGCTCACGTCACAGGGAACGCTCCAGCAGCGTCCCACTCCAATCTCTTCCCTGGCTTCCCAGGGCCCTGTGCGCCTTTCTGCTGTGCAGACACACACCGAAACCCTCGAGCTGGGAGCAGGAGGGGAACAGACCCTGGCACCCGACTCCCAAGCTGGAGTCCTTCTGCATGAACCCAGCATGGTTAAGGCTTCAAGGGCATTAGAAGGATGTGGCTGGCGAAGGATGAGGATCAGGGGAGCTGCACCTCTGTACAGCAAACTCCCTGGCAAAGCAGTTTATTGTCAGAGCCACATCTGCTCCCAACGTGCAGCTTCTGCCCCCATTAGGTACACGACTGGCGCAGGGACCAGTGACCCAACGGCTCCTGCGCTGCCCATGCTGCTAGATGGGAAGGGGACCCAGGGGTTTTCATGAAGAGGCATCATCACAGTGCTGACTGTAGGGGTGGGGTTTGAATTCTCAGGGGCCTGGTGCCGGTGGAGGGCTCTGTGTTCTTGTTGGCATGGTGATGGTATGGTCCTAAATGAAGATCCTGATTTTATGACTTGTGCTCCAGCTTAGGGGCCAGCGTAAACCTAGCAGAGCCTCGCTGGCTTCAGTGGAGTCACGTCTAGTGTTCGCGGGTGTAAATAAGCCAGATTCTGATCTTAGTTGCTCAGGTGTAACACATTGAGGGGCTCTAGGATTACACTGCAGTAACCGGGATCAGAACCCAGCCCATAATCTTAACCGAGCTGGTATTCTCAGGCCTGGTTCCGTGTTACCCCGTTGTGGCCGCACTCCGTTCTGTGATGTTACTTCTGCCTCAGGGTGCTGGGACCAGAATACGGAGAGCAGGTGTTTCTGCATTAATGGCTGAGGACTTCAGGGAATGCTGGTCCCTGGGGAGTTTTTAGTGAAACATAAAATACTACACAGCTCTGGTGGTAATGCTCATTTGTTCCCCTCTAGAAGGAACAGCTTCTCCTCATGCTCTCAGCAATGTGCTGGAGAGTTAACTGGCTGCCTTACAGCAAGTCTGACCTACTGTCCATTATCTCTTCATCTAACAGTGCAGCTTATATGTGAGCTCATCCTGGTGATCTCTGCGGGGCGGGCGTTACTATGAGCACTGGCTGCAAAACAGGGACTTCACAGCTTCCTTTTCTGGTTCTTGTTACCAGAGACAAGAAATACATAATCCGCCCTTAGCCCTGGGACGCTTAGCTCTGACGCCAGCTCAGAAACTCTGAGAAGCAGCGAGTGCTGGAGGACAGGAGTGCCACAGAGGTGCAAGCTGCCAAACCTTCAGAGAGTCCCTGACCCTCCCCTCCCAGCTAGGGGCTCCGAAGAGCACGGAAAGCTAGTTACCAATCCCTAGTTCCCAGCCCCCCTCCCACACACCAGGGCCGAGGTGGTGTTCTTGGCAAGCACTGGAAAGCGAAGCCTGCCGGTGCCAGCAGCAATGTGCTCTGTGCATGAACAGACAGAGACAAATATACTTGCCAGTGGTGCAAAGTCCTTCACTCCTCACAAGTCCTATTCCCCACAAACAGCACTTAATTGTTCCTGATGTCTGGCCGGGCTCAGCCTGGGCTCGGGGGGACGTGCTCTGCTGCTGGCTGGCACATGGGGAGCGGAGCTGTAACAAGGAAAGTGGGGGAGCAGGAGGAATATACAAATCGGAACCTAGGCTTGCTGTGTTAGGGCTGAGGATTATTTCTTGCCGTGATAGTTGTAAAATAAGCTGTGACTTCTTAGCTGAAAGTAAGAATGCAGCAGGAAATCGGGATTGGTTCGGGAGCGTTCATGTCTGCCAGAGGGCAAATGCAAGCTAGTATGGCATGTTCTGTGCCTCCCATCTCCCTGTGCAACAAACACACCTGCCTGGACCATGGGATGGAGGACAGAATAGCTGCTGGGCTTCAGTTCAGCAGGCAGGCGTCCTAACACTGAGATGAAGGCACCAGGCTGCGAGCTGGATGCAAACAGACCTGAGGTTCTTGGCATAGTCTGGGCGAGGTGTGATCTGTCGCATCAGTTCCAGGGTGTGTAGGCACCGGCAGCCCAGAGCTGCAGGCCCTACCTTCTGAGAGGCGTCCTGGTGTCTTTGATTGGGTGAGGAGGAGTAACGAGCACGGCTGGAGCCTTTGATCTTGCTGAGCAGAGGCCTTTTAACTTTCCCTGGCTGTCTGCAGTCTCTCTGTGGCCATCCCAGCGTCTAGCTTAGTTTCCCAGCACTGTTGCTCGGCTGCTGTCTGCACCTGATCAGACCTCGTGACCCAGTCCCCCAAGAGCCTTCTTTGGGGACGTCTCCAGGCCCTGTGCCCTTCTCTATCTGGGCACTATCCTTAGGGCAAAACCAGAACCTCAACCATGAGCCACCCTGCATTTAATAAGAGGAAGAAGTCGGATCTGAGTGTCTGGAGCCAAACGTTCCGCTAGGATTTTGATTCCAGGTCAAGCCCAGGACTGGACAGGGGCCTGATTTCAGGTTCCCATTCAGAGGCAGCTAAAATCTTTCAGGAAGAGGCGTTGAATAGGATTCATCCCATTCTGGGCCCGAAGCTCCAGAATTCCTGCTCTTAGAGAATTCTCCTACGCCGGGGCCTGTCTCTCAGCAGAGGAGACGTGATGGGGGCTAACCCGTCCTGGCCTCCGGTTCAGCCTTGACCATGGGTGGCAAGTTATATACCCACGTGGTGCCTGGGCACCAGCAATATTCAGAGCCCAGGGGCTCAGTTCCACCAATGTTTGGGGGGCCGTCTCCCCCCCCCCCCCCCCGCCCCCCCCGTGCTCCCCCGTGTCCCCCCCTGCCCCCCTGCTGGCCCCCCCCCCCCCCCGGGCCCCGGAGGGGAGCTCCTCCGTCCCCCGCTCTTCCATGCTCTGCTTCTGCTGCCCTGGTCCCCCATATCCCCTGCCAGGGCAGACTGACTGACTCTCTGCCTTCCTCCTCTCCTCCTCAGACTTTCCCCCCCCGGGCGGACTCCCCCAGCACAACCCCCCCCCCACTGCTGGGCTGCCTGCTGGGGGCAAGGCCCCCCCCCCACCCCCCCCAGTGAGGCAGGGAGGCAGGGCAGCAGGCAGGAGGGGCAGGGAGGCCCCTGGCACAGAGAGGAGGAGGGGAGAGCGAGAGACCTAGGAGGAGAGAGGGGCCCTAGGGAGGGTGTGTGTGTGTTGGGGTGGGTGGGATGGGGGGGGGGGGTGGGGGGATGGGGGCTCCTCCTGCTGGGCTGCTGCTGAGGGGGAGAGCTCTCTGGGCCCTGTCCTCCCCCTGCCTCCTCTGCCTGCCTGCACCCTCCCCCCCCCCCCCTGCCCCCCCCGAGCCCCCCCAGCCCCCCCCAGCCCACACCCCTCCCCTCCCCCCCTCCCCCCCCTCCCCTCCCTCTCCCCCCCCCTCAATCCCCAACCCCCCCCACCCCCCCCATCCCTGCCCCTCTGCCTTGGCCCCTCCCTCTGCCCTCCTCCCAAACCTCTCACCTCACCTCTCCCCAGCTCTCTCCATCCCCCCCCCTCCCCCCCCCTCCCCCTTCTCTCTCCCCCCTCTCCCTCTCCTCAGCCTCTCCCTCCCAGCCCCCAAACCCCCCATCCCCCTCTCCCCCCACCCTCTCTCTTCCAGCTGCCCCCCTCTCTCCTCCCCTCTGCCCTACCTCTCATCCCCCCCCCCCCCATCCTCCTCCCCCCACCACTCCCCTCTCCTGCACCCTGCACTCCCTCCTCACCCCTCTCCCCCCACCTCCCCCAGCCCCCCCTCCCTCCCCCCCCCCCCTCCCTCCACCCCCTCCCCCCCAACCCCCGGGCCCCCCCCCCGAGCCCCCCCCCCCCCCCCCCCCACCTCCTCCCCCCCCCCCCCCCCTCCCCCCCCCAGCTCCCCCCCCCCTCGGGCCCCCCAACCCCCCTGCCCCAGCCCTCCCCTCCCTCCCACCCCCTCCACCCCCCCCCCTCCCCCCCACCCCCCCCCTGCCCTGCCCCCCCTCCCTCCCCCCCCTGCCCTCCCCCCTCCCCCCCCCCCCCCCCCCCTCTCAAGCCCCGCCCCCCTCCCCCCCCCCCCCCCCCCCCCCCCCCTCGCCGCCCCCGTCCCTCCCCCCCCCCCCCCCCCCCTCCCCCCCCCCCCCCCTCCCCCCCCACCCCACCCTGCCCCCTGACCCCCCCCCTCCACCATGAACCCCTAGCCCTGCCCCACCCCCCCCACCCTCCCACCCCCCGCCTGCACCCCCCCCCCTCCTACACCCCCCCCTCTGCCCCCCCACCTCTCCCTCTCCTCCCCCCCACCCCCCCCCCCCACCCCCCTCCCCCCTGCCCCCACCCCCCCTGCCCCCCCACCCCTCCCCCCTCCCCCCCCACCCCACCCCTCAGCCCCTCCCCCACCCCCCCAACCTGCCCCCACTCCCACCCCCCTCTCCTCCAGCCCTCTCCCCCTCCCCCCCCCAAACCCACCCCTCCTCTCCTCTGGGGACACAGGGGGGGGCCCAGAGGGTGGGTTCAGTCTGCACCCTCCTGTCCTCAGCCTCTTACCATCCCAGCCTCACCCCCATCTGCATCCAGATGCCGCTTCCTCAGCCCATCTGTGTATGTTCCAGGGGCTAATAAGGGGGCTGGGGTCGTGCTGACCCCTGATGTATTTATTTTGCCTTTTCCAGGGGCTGCAGCTGAGCCCATCCCTGAGTTTTCTTCACCTCAGCCCAAACTGCTGCTGAGTTAGAGTCTTGGAAGCCTGGCCCTGTGGCTGCCCCAGAGGTTTCATGGACGTTCTCTGGGGCTCAGCGGTGATCTGAACTGGGGGTGCCATTCGCTCCTCATGCCCTGGGCCAAGTAGCACATTGTCAAGCAGGGTCTCCCGAGGGGGCTGCTTTCCAGTGGGAATCGCCCGGACACAGCGTGTCTGGGGTGAGGGCGAGATTAACAGCATCAGTGTGAGGCAATGGGCCGATGGTAGCACACTCCCCCTGCAGATGTGCTCGTTCCCCGCCAGCCACTCCAGGCCTTGGCCTTGCCTGAGCCGAGACGACCCAGCATGTGACGGACTGAGATGGGGACTTGGAGGAAATCGCCACCTTCGTTTTCACCTGTGACCTGCAAAAGGATTTGAGCCCAATGTCTAGAGACGCCGTGCAAGGCCACCGGCCCCCTCTGGCGCTTCGTTAGCTGAAGGGAATCGACTCTTGTGTCTCAGGCACAGGGCTGGGTTCTGTTCTCTGCTTGGCTACAGGCTGCTCCGTGACTGGGCACCATAATAGCTCTGTGCCTTCCATCTTCCCCATCCATAAACTGGTTCAGCTACCGCTCGGCAGTGTCTGTGCAGTGCTTGGAGCTCCTCGGAGGCAGGGTGCGGTAGAAGTTCTTAAATCCATCCATCCCCTTTTGATGCCTCCAGGATCTGCAGTGGGTTAAATCGCTCAGCCCTATCCTGGATACCATCTGGATTCTTTTCACTCCCTCAGAGCTCTCCTTATCGTGAGAGAACATCCACTGCTGAAACTGCAGATAATGCTCTTCTGCCTTCCAGGCCTAGGTGATTGAGCTCACTGCTGGCTGGGCTGCCTGATAAGATCTCACAGCAGCTGTAGATAATTCAGAATGCTGCTGCTGGGACATTTCTCATATTAGTTTATCGCAGCCCATCGCTTCCTGCTTGCCATGGCTTTCTGCTAAGGGAGGCTGCAGGACTTTGAAGTCCTGGCTTTGAGACGTCTGTTCTCTTTGGCATTTTTTTAAAAAGAGCCCCTGGCCAGACAAGCCACTGGAATGGGTGGTGCAACATCTGCTGAGGGTGTGGCCCTGTGTCCTATATGTGTTGTGCTATGCTGCTGATTGTGTCCAGTGGGGTGTTAAAGCACTTGGGTGGAGTGGAGATAGAGAGGAGGTGTGATCACACCCTAGGGGACAATGTCAACAGGGGGCGACAGTGATATGAGTGGCTGTGATAACAGTTCTAGGGTTATTTGTGCACAACCCACATCTAACCCATGCCTCAGTAGTGAGGGCAGTTCACAGATGCCAAAGTGACAGCTAAGCTTGCGTGAACATAGAAGCCTTGTTTCTGCTGATTCGCTCTAGGATCTAAACAGGGATTTGCTCCTGCTGGGTCCTGCCTTCAAGCTGGGGCTGATGGGGCAGGGACAGGACCCCCCATGGGAGTGTGGCTTTAACCCCAAATGCCTGCTGCTTAGATCCTCCTGTCCTGACACCAGCCGAGGTGCCGGCCAGTTCAGGCACGAAGAAGGCAGAGTGGTTGGTGTGCAGCAGCTCTGCAGACGTGGGGCTCCTGTGGCTTGTGAGCAATAGCACAGAACTGTTTGTTTCAGAGCACGAGAGGCTGTTCGTCCTTAGTGATTTTCATGCTTTCAGCTGTCCACTGTAGGGGAGGCTGCGACTGGCCTGCTGTGGGAAATCCTTGCTGGAAATGCATGGGAGAGGGTTTCTCAAATCCGTGAATGCAGCAAAAACACCATGATTATTTCCAGCTCTGTGATGTCGACGCACATACAAGCATTCGGCTGATGCACTGGTCCCAAGGCCAACTGCTTTCAGGGGGCTGGCACGGCCTAAGTGATATGTCCCAGCTGACAAGCGAGAATGTGACACGCCGTTCACTTCGCTGACTTACAGACCACAAAATGCTGCAGCCCCTTCTCCTGGAACCCAGCCCACTAGTGCCAATGAGGATAAGTAGGCAGAGGGTCTGTGCTCGAGGGGGTCGGGAGTTACTGCTTTCAGGGTTAGGGATCAGGGATTCATACGGCCTATGGGCTGTGTACTGTGCAATCTAGAAGATATTGACCAGGATTAGCCAGTAACTGTTGTGACCCAAGTTATTTCAGCGCAACGTGCACTTGCATCAGGCGGCGGCAGCTCCCGGCTGGGAGGATGGTCTGTGTAAATTCAAGAGAGGGCCCGTTCTGTGCACCTGGCAGCTGCAACAAGGCTCCTGAACCGGCAACATGCTCTTACCTCTGGCCCCTCAGCTACAGGATTCAGCAGTTGATTCCGCGCTGACCGTGTGTCTGAGCACTGCGGAGCACAGACCCCCAGCCCCCAGAGACATGGGCCGGGCAGAGGGGCATCTGAAATTATAGTCACTGCCCCGCGTGCGTGCGGAGACAAAGATCTAGACATGAAGGAGGAGGGGTCCCAAGCTGTGCTATGGGGGCTGGCTATAGACACCCACTATTTTAATGGGGAATGAGCCTTTCCTTCACCCAACATCATTCCCGAATGACTGACGCGGCCCTGCCTCCTGCGGGCAGATAAACAGCACCTTGCCTGTTGGCCTCTGCGTCCGAGCTATTATTTGGCCAGACATATTTGTGTGTATTTATATGCATCAAAAACAAATGGAAAGACTTAAAGAAACACCACGTCCTGGCCTAGCTCAGAGAAGTTCTGCACATTCTCATCTCTTTCAACCATCAACCGTCTTTCCCACCGTGCAGTTCCGTAACTAACCACCGTTTAGGGAAGTGCCTGGTGCAGATATTGGTTCCCACTGAGATTAGATTTGTGGAAGAAAACTCCAGACGTGTACAGGGGTATTAAAGTGTGTGTTGAGCGACACCAAACTGGAGGAGTTCTGCTACAAATGATTAGGTGGGGAATTTTCAACAACTGCTAAACGTTCCTTTCCCAGGAGCGAGGGATAAAGAGCCCCATGGAAATACAAAATGTGATTAGTGACAGACTTAGTGCGGCCGTGCTCTCCAAAGAGACAGGAGAAGTACAGCCCCAGTGGCAAAACAGAAGCTCAGTAATGTGAGAGGAAAAGAAATTCAATCATGTAAGTCTTGCCAGTAAAATGCTAGAGTGATCGCTGCGCTGTCACCACAGCTCCTAACCATGTGCATAAATATCTGCCCAATTAGCTACATGTGAACCCTCTATAGCCTGAAGGATTAACAACTGAAATCATCACCATCTTAATGTGAGTTACCATCACCAAGTGTAAGCAGTTAACTCCATTAATTAGTCACTGCATGATTCTAACTGAAACCCCAAGCCTTTCACAACACTTGGACATTGGGGAACTGTCTGACCCTATGCTAATGGGAAAATGATTTAACATGCTAGTGTCGCAATCCACAACACCAGACACAACCTCCAAACTGAGCTGGATTTCCTTAAAGCACAATCTTTCACCATGGATAATTAAGAACAAATAAACCTTGGAACACAGGCATTCCTGTGAGGTTCCCCTGGTGGTATCTGGACTGGTGATCTGCTAGGTCACTCCAATCCTGGATGCTGGGAGCCAGCCTTACCCTGCTCTGCTGGGAGAACCCCCACTCCCGGGCCATTCATGGACAGCCTCTAGCATGTAAGCTGCTCCCAGCTATGTGAGTGAGCACTTTTGGCCAGCCACTGCTTGGATTGTGCAACTGAATGACACAAGCCAATATCTCCGGTCCCAGACACAACCTTAGGAACCTGCATCTTGCAGGGTCAAGTTATGCCTGCTGGACGCTGCAAGCTTATATGAGTTGTCAGTTTAACAAAGAAATTGATATGTAAGAGGCTAGTTATCCCAAGGGGAGTCTCTGACACACTTCAACCCAAACACGCTGCTTCAAGTAGAATAAACAAACAAACGTATTAACTACAGAAGATAGATTTTAAGTGATTATAAGTCAAAGCGCAACAAGTCAGATTTGGTCACATGACATAAAAGCAAAACGCATTCTAAGCTGATCTCAACACTTTCAGAGCCCTTACAAACTGAGATGCTTCTCACCACAGGCTGGCTGGTTGCTCTTCAGCCAGGCTCGCCCCTTCAGTCGCTTGGTGGTGGCGTCTGTAGATGGAGGTGGAAGAGCCTGGCAAACGTCTCTCCCTTTTATCATGTTCTTTCTTCCCTACCGGCTTTGGCCCCCTCCCCCACAGGGTCAGGTGAGCATTACCTCATCGCAGTCCCAGACTGACCAAGGGAAGGGGGGTGATTCCCTCAAGAGTCCAACGGATCCTTTGTTGCTGCCTGGGCCAGTGTCCTTTGTTCCTGTGAGGCTGGGCTGGGTTTGTCCCATACCTGCCCTGATGAGGTGTGAACTGCCCCTCTGCTCCTGGAGAGTTTTGCCTGGGCTTGTTTTAAGCCATGCGGACACATTTTCAGCCTCATAACTATATACATGAAATTACAACCTATAACATCACTGTAACAACAATGCTCAGTACATCATGAGCCTTTCGAAGACACCCGCCATGACAAACTTTGCACTGGATACCACACAGTCATATTATAAGGATGAATATGGGGGTGCAGGGTGTTCCCCCAAGGTACAGAGTGTCACAGTTCCCAGTCCCTGTGTGTTAACCAGTTATTACCTAAAGCAAATCCATTCTCTTCCTTCCCTGCCAGCCCAAGTCTTTTTTCCTTTGTTATCCAGCTCTTGTTCACACTTCTCAGTAACAATCTGCTGTGCTCTCTGAAATACGAAGTGAGAGGGTATTTTTCAAAAAACATTGTGCTTAATTCACCTGTGGAACTCACAGCCACAGTATATTATGGACACAAAAAGCTTGGTGGGATTCAAAAAAGGATTAACCATTTATAAGTACTGGTAATAAAAATATCTGCCATTATATTAGGCATGATTAAAATATATAAACCAACGCAAGCCAAGCACTAATTGTTTCCCCCATGAGCAGTCGATGGCATAAGTGACATTGCTTAGATTTTTATTATTAATATTATTTGTATTTATTTGTACTACCCCAGTGTCTGGAGTCATAGTTATGGGTCAGGACCCCATTGTGTTAGGAGCTGTAGAAACGTTTTAGCTTCCATTTTATAGCTTATTCTGAAGTAACTGCTACTCGCCATCGTCAGAAACAGGCTACTGGACGAGAAGAACTATGTCCTGTAGGCAATGAACTAATAACATGAAATCTACTTTACATAGTAGCTTCCTCCTGTGCCCAAGTCCATATTCGGAGCCATTCCGATCAGAAGGAAATGTTTCCTTATATCTGAGCAGGGGATTTCCCCTTGGGACTGATAGGAGAAGTAGAATTTGCCCTATCAGTTTCTTTCTCAATCTGCCCTGGGCATTGCCGCAGTGAGGGACAAAGAGCTGATGGTGCTCTGGCTGTCTGAGCCAAGAAGCTATTAGTAAGTCCTTACATTAAAAAGGTCACTCTTTCAATCAGAGGATCTCTACTTTGGTCAGTTACACTTTACTCAGGATGGGTTTCTCACAGGTCTCCTGGATTTGAGCTGGAATTTCCTTCTTGAACAGCCTGTTCTCCATGTTCTTTTAGATACTTGCCCTTTTCATCCCCGGGCTAACTGCTCCTCTTGGGCCTGACATCTCTCCTCTTACAGCGCGGTTCTCTTCTCTGAGCATAGCAGCTTCCTACTCCTCATGTCTGCTCCCTGGACATACCTAGAGCCTGATCTTCTGACTGCAGTGACAAAAATCAATTCCCGTTGTGTCTCTCTCCAGTTAGCCCTGCAGAGGCCACCCGGCTCAGAGAGAGTTAGTGGGATTTATTGCTCCTTGTTCATAGCTCACAGGGTGGTTTGCTAAGTTCCAATTAGAAGGCCCCTCCGAGACATTTGTGCACACCCATTAAAGTTGCACAGGGCAGCAGCCTAGGCTATGCTTTGAGCTACGGAGCCAAGCACCTTAATGACTGCTGACAATGCCCAAAATGGAGAAAAGAAGCCAGCTTGGCACTCAGATCCTAGACTGAGTCCGCAGGGCTGGCAGATAGCACAAACCCTCTTGTAAGCTCGGCCCAGCCAGTCTGTAAGATGGTATAAATGTGGGAATCCCACAGTGCCATTTTCACAGAGTCACTTTTCTGATTAGAACCACTAAGCACCCTAACCCTAAGCACCTCTCAGGAACAGCCTCTCGCCCGGATCCCATTCAATGCAATGCCCCATTTCTGCCTGCCCTGTTGTAGGAACTGGTACTGCACTCATGGGCGGGAGGACAAGAGAGGAGATGCACAAGTGAGCGAAGGGATTTTATTAGGAAGCAAAGCGCCGGGTGTGGAACGTGCTGTAAGATGCCGTGTTCTGCTCTGCTCACCTTCGCCCTGCAAGAAGGTGGTGGTGACTTTTTGTTTTGTTTTTTTTTTTCGCTGCCAGAGTGGGCGGGCCAAACTCATCCATATTTCTCACTTTTTTGCTCACGAAAATGAGAAATGTTTATCGAGACTTTGCTTTGCTCTGGGGTACGTTATTTTTACACGTTGCTATAGTTACCGATACCATTATAAAATTAAGCTTGAACCTCGTGGTAGAACTGGATCTGTCAGAAGCAATTATTTTAAAAGAGCGAGTTGTTTATCCCCCCGCCCCCCAGGTAACGCTGGGCTGTGATATGTGCTTGGGGAGGGCAGGCTGAGGGCTGGCAGTGGCTGCAGCGATTGTGGAAGGAGCTGGGCTGAGAGCTCAGGAGACTGAAGTTTAGAGAAGGTAAAGCGAAGTCAGTGCAGGACAAGCCTCACGTACGCACTTCCGGCCTGAGCCAGGGGGCTCATGCTGGGCTGGGGGAGAAGCTGGGTCACTTTTGAGGCACATCATTACTACTGTTATTTATTTGGTGCCAAGGGCGCCAGTCCTGGGCCAGGACCCCACTGTGCTAGGAGCTGTAGAAGATGGTTCCTGCTCCAGGAGCTTAATCCTTGGGTTAGTGAATGAGGGGACTAGCCAGGGAACCCCTTCTGTCCTGGGAACCGGGGGTGCTGGCACTCGTCACCTAGGCACTGGGCTGGGAGAAGCTCACAAATGACTTTCCTGTGGGCTCCTGAACAGGCCTGGCTTTGGGTCGCTGCTTGTCAGAGTGGTGTGACTTTGAGCCAGGCACCTAGAAGGGAAAAGCCCCCAGTCCCCCTTTTTGCATGTTTCCTGCTAAATCCTTTCTCCCCTCTCCTGAGCGCGCTGGGACACTCCACTATAATACAGGGTCCACGTGGCATCCAGGAGACATTTCGCTTTTGCATACGGCCTTCTCTTGGTGCCAAGGACATCTGTGTACACTCAGAGCCTAGCAAAAGCAGATTTGCTTCACTCGTTTGTGCTCTGAAATTGCTTTCAACACTTCTCTTGGCTTCTTCCAGCAGTTTCTGTTGCTTCATTCTCTAGTTCTCTAAATATTTTTTCCTTTCTTTTGCACTTCCCATCAGAGGGTAGCTGTGACTGCCTGGTAGATGCTGCTGCCAACTTCCTGAGGCGTGCAGCCAAGCAGAGGAAAGTTTTAAGGAGGCTCCATATGCACGGCACAAATAGCGACTGGGATCGCCACATGGTGATGGCTTCCTATGCACAAAGAGCAACGGCATCCTCTCTTTCTGAATGGCTTTCCTTCGAGTGAAGGGAACAAGAGAAAACCAAAGTACGGTCTTTGTGGAAGAGCACAGTGTGTGTGCATCCCTTCTGTAACATGCTGCATCAAGGCCCCTTTGCAAAATGATGGCTGCCCCTGCAGGCTGGCAAACACCAAATACATTTAAAGATACAGTATGCCGAAAAATAAACTCACAAGTCCAGAGGCACATATGCCAGCCAGCCATTTCCAGGGATATCTTTTATAGGTAGCGCTTAACTCCTGTTTCCAACAGGCGCTGGAAGCGAGGCAGGTCATGAAGAATATGAGATCATCTAAAAAACAGATATAATCATCTCCGAATTACAGGCGAGTTTGGTTTAGGACACCCCCACCCCCCGCTAACAAACAATAATTCTCCTTTATTTGAAAGACACCCTCAGGAGAGGAAATTAGGGCACTAGCCTGTGCATTGTTTCTTTAAGGGCTGAGCTTCCTAGACAAAGCGTTGGGGTGGGACACTGTGACTGGCCCCTGACCGACTGCTCCCTGAGTCGGGGTCTCCCTGGCAGGGCTGGGGTTGCACACTTCTCACTGCTGCTGCTGGGGTGGGGTTGTGGCGCTGAGATTTGGTGGCTGGGGTTCAGCTAAGTTTATTTTTAGTTTTGGTTCGTGTGGTTTCACACACTTTGGTTTCACTCTTGTTTTGGAGACTAGACTCAAAGCCAGGTGCAGCTGGGACTGGCGAGTTTCATGTCGTTTTTGAACAAAACCTCAACACGGCCTCCCCCGCCTGTACTTCTGGGTTGAGTCCTGAGGCTGTAACTGCAGCAGGCAGGTTTCGAGCTGTTTGGGGGTTGTAACGAAAGGCTCTCATGCCTCTTGCAGGAAACTCGATCACATGCGGAGCTCCCGAAACCAAAAAGCAGAAGTCCCCAGGACTAGTTGCGTCAGCAGGTTGAGGGAAGCCTCGAACATTGACAGGAGCAGAATGTGGCCCTCAGCAGAATAACTGCAACTAGGTGCCAGCCTGGATCAGCCCCCGGGTCTATCTAGCCCAGTAACGTGTCTCGGACACTGGCCGGAACCAGGTGCCTCAGAGGGAGCTACAAGAACCGCACAATAGGCAGATGCGAGTTATTTCTGCCCCTCATCCTGATCCCGAATAATTCAAGATTGACTTAGACCCAGTGAGGTTTTTCTCCCTTCCAATAGATATTTAGCATTTACTACTCTAGCTCTGGCTATTCCCGTGACCCACGTAACCACCGAATCCTTCTTTGACTCTTGCTAAGCTCTTGGTATCAATGCCACCTTGTGGCAGTGAGTTCCACAGGCTAATTGAGCATTGTGCAAAAAAGTATTTCCGTTGGTCAGCACTTAACGTTCCACCGTTCATTGTCATGGAACATCCCCTTGGCCTGGTGATGTGAGACAAGGAGAACAGCAGCTCCTGAGCTGCCTGGCCTGTACGGTTAATTATTATATTTCGCTTCCTTAGCAAATAGAACAAACTCCAGACCAGGGGGCTTTAATTCACAGTTCTGTGTCTGAACATCACCAGATGTCTAAGGCCCAGTCTAACTCAGTGGGAGCCTCCCTGTTTGGGGTCAACGGGAGCTGGGTCAGGTGCCAATAGGATCAGATTCTTTCCCCCTTACTGGGTGGACTAGGACCTGACGCTTGAGGAATCCTATTGAAATCCAGTGGCGTTACTCATGGAGTCAGTTATTACTCAGCCTGCATAAGAGCGGCAGAATCTGGCTGACAGGGAGCTATAATTAGATGCTACGTCCAGGGAAGGAAAGCCCAGGCCCTGTGCGCAATACAGAGCCACCAGATTTGGAAGGACGTCCAGCGTGGCTGATGGATGTGGCTTTAGCCTCCCTATGGTGTGGCAGAGGACAGCCAGTTCGACAGATCAAGCGTGAAGCAGAGAGCACAGGTGATAAATATAGATCTGGTGAACTTTGGGGTTTGATGTCGTTTGTTCTTTTCAGCTTCCTTTTTCTTCCCTGCTTCCATCTCGCAGCCAACAGGAATGATAGACTCTCTGGATGGGGGTGGATGTGTGTGTGTCCTAGAAACCTGCTTTCACAGCTGTCTGTGGAGACACAAATGGGAAATGAGTTTGCCATCCTCTTTCCACTCCTTAAGGGATGTGTAACCACAACAGCACACCTCACCGTGCGATTTAGCAGGGCTGGCAACCTCTGTGCAGGGAAAGTTGTGATGCTGGCGTATGTGGAGTGCTGCAGGCTACGATTGCGGTGCATTGATGGACAGAGAACACCTGCACATCACCTGTTCACCTGGGGGGAGAGTCACCCTCTCTGGAGGAGTGAACTCCATCCACTACATCTGACCTTAGCTGCTAGTATTAGCATTAACACTCCCCTGGCCAACTATACAGATACAGACAATTATATTCATCTTAGACAGGGCTCTATAGACCTCTCTATTTTCTAATTCCTCGGACATCTTGCTCTGTCAAGGCCAGTTCATTGCACACAGATTAACAAAGCAGAGATGCCAATTTTAAAAGTGTGTGTGTGGGGGGGAGTCGTTTTACTGGCTCCTTTTTGTTTGATGAGGGAAATTTAGTCAGAAGTTTTAACCAAGCGATTTGACAATTACTGTGTCAAACTGACTGGCCAACTTAATTAAGATCCTCTCACTAACATGTGTTTTCACTCATGGAGGCCGTGCCTATGCAGTTGGAAAAATGTCTGTGTTGTGCTGGGGAGAACTGAATCCTTGCACTAAATCACTAATGGTGGGGAGGAGAGACGAGTATCTCAGAGGCAAGCGCACGGTACCGAAACAGTTCCTATGACAACCCCAAATCTCAAACCTGTTTATCCTCTTTCATAAAAAACCTACAGTAAGCCACAAAAGAAGATTTAATAACTGGCATATGAAGGAGATCAATGACACCATAAAGTGTGTGACCCTTTTACTTTCACTTAGCTCATTTCTCCATAATGAAAACCCTGTCCTAGTAAGTAAACAGCCAAGATTCATTGCTGGTTTGTCCTCTGAGTTTCAACTGCCTCCCCTGAGCTTGCTGAGAAAAAACACATTCCTGAGGAAGAAGACTAATGGCATTTTAGACACAGCTTCATTTTCCACCCAATGGAAACATGCATGTGGTGGCACGTACCTCTTGCTACTTTCGGAAGCAGGGGAATGAAAAATAGAATTGTGCGTGTATGAGGAGTGCCACAGGGTACTGATGGGGTTCAAAATATGCGTCCATTTTTGCAAGACGGCGGCTTTGTACAAGAGATTATCTGAGTCCCTGAGAGGAGGCAAAGTATGATTTGAATATTACATAAGGACCATGGGTTACCATGTGGCAGCTGGCTGGGGGCGTGTGTAATGCATTTGGGGGCCTCAGGACGGTTCCTACTGGATGTACCCACTTTCCAAAATAACCACCCTCACAACTGGCTCCTCGCTGGCAGGCTCAGCAGAGAGGCCAAGGATCAAATGGCCCATGCAGACTGAGCTCCCCTTCCCCCCCAGATCCATAGCAGCAAAAGGCTTTTGAATGGAGAATGAACAAGGGTCCCTAACTGGGCATGATCTCTCTATTAAACCACGAATAACTAGCCACTGCCTGCCGTGCCGTGCCTGGCACTGTGAGATCATAAGAACATAAGAACATAAGAAAGGCCGTACCGGGTCAGACCAAAGGTCCATCTAGGGCCAATGCCAGGTGCCCCCATCTCCATCCTCTGATAGCCATTTATGGACTTAGCTCCACAAGTTGACTGTGCACTGTTATGGGAATAAGTCACTCATGATTTTATATACATTAAATTTCATTTGCCATTTTGTTGCCCAATCACTTAGTTTTGTGAGATCTTTTTGAAGTTCTTCACAGTCTGCTTTGGTCTTAACTATCTTGAGTAGTTTAGTATCATCTAAACTACTCAAGATCAGTGCGGGTTGGTGGGCCTCTTTGGGTCCGTGATAGCAGGGCAGCCTGGGGGAGCTTACACTGGTGCTGTCCTCTCCTCTGCCTCGCACAGAACAGCTCAGACTCCTGGCACTGGAGTCTAACACCTTTCACAAGCTCTTTATGTTCCTCTTAAAGAAAAGTGAGACGTACAGGGCTGGGAACACAACCCTCCCAGCTGAATGTGCACACACAGCCTGTCCGCAAATATCAAAGGTCAGCAGCGCTGCTGACCTGGCAGCATGCAGGGCGCTGTTGAAATGTCTGCCCTTTACGCTGTAAGAGTGAATTTGGCCCGTGGTATGGAATAGTTCAGTCCCAGGAAGGCTCTGTACCCACCTCGCTCTGGAAATACTCCTGTGAGGAGGAGAAGGTGACAGCCCCAGCAGCACACAGACATGTAAAAACGTTTCTGTATTGGTGTGAGATAGCCTGGGACGGACCCAAGGGCTGTGCACAAGGAGCCTAAAGCTACGTTTCTGTTCTCCCCACCTGATCCTGGAACCAGCCTGGGCCAGTTGTGCTCTTGGCACAGGATAGAGCAGCCTGGGGGCTGCTCTAAACTGAGCCTGGCTGCAGTGGCCCCCAAGGGGCTGTTCTGCATCCAGAAATAGTCAGAGCCTTGCAAGCACTGTTGCCACACTTCCTTTCCCAACACATGCTCCCTCGGCTGCTTGGGGAAGCAGCCACAGCTGGGGCCACACCTAGTCAGGCCACAGCAGGCCCTGATAAAATGGCTAGAGGAGGAGCTGGGGAGAGTCTCTCTCCAGCCTTGGAGGGAGAAGGGCCTGGCTGCCTGGGAACAGAGGGTTCCTGACACAGAGCAGGGCTGGGGAAAGGCCAGAGGAGCTGGGGAGCTCCAGCCTGGCAACTCCCCAGGCTGAGGCCTTGGGTGAGGCCTAAGGAGGTTCTGGGGCTGCAGAGGTGCAGCCCAGGGATAGTCAGAGGCCGCTGGTCCTACCCCCTTGCCAGCGATGAGTGGTCATTACAGGCTGCAGGCTGCCCCAGAGAACGGGGCTAGATGACAACTGGCAGTAGCCACTGTGGCAAGGTGGGTATAGCGGGTTGGGGGTTCCCCTGGGAGGGGAGACCCGAGTGTGGGGTACTGCTGGGGCAGAACCCCGAGGTAAAGCGCACCGGGGTCCAGGAGGGACATGGGGGTCTGAGGCAGGTGAGACACCGGCCAGCAGAGGGCACTCCGAGAGCTGAAACTGAGCTAATTCCTGAGGCCTCCAGAAGGAGGCGCCGCACCAGTCAGTGCTTGGTCTCCTACACAGCTCCTGTACCACCGAGGGATTCCTGTGAGTGCGACTGCTCCCAGAACCAGCTAAGCCAGCGCTGCTGCTGCTTTCCTCCAAAAGAACAGTGTGGAGCAGCCTTCACAGGGACCAGAATCTGGCTGCAAACGTTTGAGCCAAAATCTAAAAGCCTGGCAGTGTTCCCAGGCTTGTCTCCTGGTTTCTGACTCGTGGTGTGGAGGCCAGCAGAAGCCCATGGTTCCCGGCTGCGCTGGCTTTCCTGGGGCAGGCTGTGGATGGACCCTTTCCCGTCGACACTGGGCTCTGAGCAGGGTCAGGTCACCCATGCGTGATGGAGCCAGCTGAGCAAAGGAACCTGTTCCCCCTGTTCCTACCCTGCAAACACAGACATGTCAGGGACCCCGGACACGGCGCGGCGAGCCCCTAACCCTGGTGACCTCTCCAGCAGAACACAGCGACGGCAGGATGGGGCTCCATGCCCCTCGGCTCTCCCTGGCTGCCTGGGGTCGCAATAAGGAGAAAGTATTTCCATTTTAACATGCCTATTGGATCAGCCGAGTCCATTGTCCTCCTGCTGGTGTGAACTTGCTTTCCGCCGTCACGTGTGCTTCCCAAGCAAATAAAAGGGAGACAGTCTATTTGATCTCTCTAGTGGGGGGGATTATACGGGGGACAGAAACTCAACCCTCGCAGCCTACAGATCCGGCCTGTGACTAGGTCTGGTGGGCACAAAGCGATGCAGCAGTGGCATCAACGCAGAAGACTGTCCTGGAGCAGAGGCAGAAGGGGGCTGTGTGTTTGGAGAGCAGGCTAGCCCAGCCGGTGCCATCTTTCTGCAAAAGGAGAGAGGCGGCGCCATGCAGCTACCGTAGGCGGCCAGCTGGGCTTATTCAGCTCTCGACATTTCAGGAGATAATCACTAGCTCATCTAGTATCTGTCTAGTCCCCATCACCATAGTAGCTGAGCAGAGTAATTCAGACAAGAGCCCCGTCATGATGAGAGATCAGACTGCACTGAAGCACCCCCCAGCCTCTCTCCCAGCACCGGGTCAGACTCCATCCTGCTCCCGTTTCAGTTGGTGGGAACTTTGCCATTGACTTCAGTGGAGGCCAGCGTGACCCCATGGTCGCTCTTCTACAGAGACATTTCAGGCTTTCCCTGGTTTACAAAGCCCCCGTCAGCATTCTTGTGTGATCATGTATCCGCTTGTTGTGTAGCTCCCTCATATTTTTACCTTCCAATCCTGGTTGTGTTTCTCCAGTGCAGTCCTCATTGGCACTGGTTTACATGGCGCTGGGGCTGGGGACAGTAGTAGATCTTTGCAGCCTGGCCTTGGTCTGCGGTGAGGCTGGCAGTGCACCGGGTGACAGCCGATGGGCACGGGTTCAGATTATCTAGCCGTTCCTCTCCAGCGCTCTGCGGGCGGCTGCTGTCTCGAGCCTGGCCGGGGTTCTCAGACGCAGGATAACACAATTTTTATTCAGACAGGGCCTTTCACGGGAGCTGTTCGGCGCCGCTTTGCTGAGAGAGGAAGATCAAATACAGGAGATGAAAGCGGCTGCTCAGTCAGCACTGGATGAGGAGACCAAAGCTGGGCCGGCCTGGGAGTGAGAACAGAGAAGTGGGGAGGTACATGCAAAGAGCAGCCTCCCAGCGGAGACCAGCTCAGCTCGGCTCCTATGGCGGAGGTCAGAGGGAGCCTCCGTTTTAGTCCACGGAGCAGCACTGCTGCCTAGGGACCACGGGAGTCCTGCCTTAAGCCTCAGCGGGAGTCTCATCTGCAGGCTGCACACACTGAATGGGCACCTACTTGTTCCCGTCTCTCCCAGCTGGCAGACGCGAAGGAAGCTGCAGGTGTGAAGTGGGCAGGGATGTGGTTTCTGGCCTTCTGTCTCGCCTGGGTCTGGACGGGCTGCGGAAGCAGCACCCTGGCCGTGTGGTGGGACCGGTGTCCCTTGTATTGGCCTGAGGCAAAGCAGAGCAGCATTGGTGGGCTCCAAAGGGCCCCTCTCAGCCCGAAGGAGAGTCTCTGGGATGCAGAGCAAAGGAAAACGGGGAGGCAGGGGGCAGCTCTGTACAGCCGAATGGAAACAGTCCAGGACATTCTCTGGACGGGGGGATGCACCTCAACGTGCTGTAAGGTACCAGCATTAACTGCAGCCTCCAAGATTTCAAAGAGCTCCTGAGACATGAAACTGCCTCCCTCTGAGCCGCCTTTCCCTGTCGCAGCCCAGTGACACCGTCGGGTCGTCCGTCCGAGCCAGAGACTCTCCTGTCTGCGAAGTGCTGAGAACCCCAAGCACGTCAAGTCGCGGGGCAGGAGGAATCGATGCAGGCAGCCGAGCGCTGCTTTTCTTTGAGCTCACCCCGGGCTCCAGCACACGCTGGTTCTCCTGGCCGTCTCTTCTTTGCCATTTATTACCAACCTGAGCCTGTTTTCCAGGTCTCTAGGGAAGATGTTTCCCTAACAGCTGGAGTTTTCTGACTTCAGCGGTGTCCCTCCCTGGGGTAACTGGTTCCATACGGTGGTATTCTCACTCGCTGGCCTCTGATCTTTGCCAGGCTGGAGGGTGCGATACTCTTTGTAACAGTGTTAGAGGAGCCACAGCTTTGCAGACCCACCCTTAACCCCCTCCCTATTAACAGATCAATGGCGACTCGGAGCCTCCATACCTTTGAGGATCTGGGCCAAAGGGCTTTACAAGCATTCATTAATCTAGCCTCACCTCAGCTCTGCCAGGCAGGCAGGTTGTATTATCCCCATTTCATAGATGGGGAAACTAAGGCACAGAGCATTTACGTGACCTGCCCGAGGTCACACAGTAATTCAGTGGCATAGTTGGGCATGAAACCCAGCCTCCCTGACGCCTGCTGCTGTGCACTAATTGAGACCGCACTTCCTCCCCTTATTAATTAAATCATTCCCTGGATTGTCCTCTTTTCTGAATCCTGTTCTCTGAACGAATGACTCGGCGTTATTGCAAGCTTTCGTTCAGCTGGGTGTGCTTCCCTGGCTGTTTGCAAGCCGTGCTCTTTCCTTGGTGGCTTCCATCCATGCTAGGCACAGATAATAATCTGGCACTTTTGTAACTAGCTTGGGTAGCCAACTGTCTTTCCTTGGGCGCCGCAGAAGCGATTTCCCACCTCCCGTTTGTCTCCTGGGCTTCAGCTGGGTGCATTGCATGGAACTAGTGTCACCCTGGCAGGGCTGGTCTTCAATCACGGCATTTATCTGTCTGGCGAGAACCCAGCCTGAGCGCTCCATGCTGGTTTTGAAAGGCACAGGGTCCCATCTTGTCAGGACGGACCATCTTTTGTACCAGAATACAAAAAGGGGTTTGTCCGCAGCAGCAGGAGCTGTTCTGTTTGCTTCTGACCAGTTGCCAGGAAGTCCAATTTATAGCATCTAGAGACGAACTGGTTTCTCTTTTTGTCCAAGACCAGCTGATTGATCCTTAGCTTGTTTTTGTCAGGAAAGCAGTGGAGGGCCTGGAAGCAGACTCTGCCCAACCCCCCTGGCGAATCTGGGGCCTGGCCACTTCTCACTTCCAGGGCTATTTGTATTTTCCTTCCCTCTCCGGACTTCAGGGCTTTGCACAGAGTCTTGCTGTTGTGTAACTATGAGAACAGTCTCCTTCCAAAGCCTGTCAGGGCTTCACTTTTCTTTCCCGGCTCCCCTATTGTCTCGGGATGAATAAAAAGCTGGAACACACAAGCTTCCTCCAGCCTATTTCTCCAGGTCACAAATCATGGAGCTGGAAAAGCCCTGTTACATTCCCCAGGCCGTCATCTGAATGAGAAACTTCTCTCCCAGCAGGTCAGGGGCCCTGCAATTCTGAGGCCTATGTCCTCATTATCCCTGCCATTGTAACCCAGTGAGTTCAACAGAGCCCCACTCCTAGGTGCTCCTGGGACTGCATCACAACAGTGCTTAGACCCAAAGAACAGTGTCCCAGATATAGTGCTGGGGCCAGATGCAAATCCAGATGGGGTCTGATTTTTGGATATCGCTCAAGATGGTTGGAGGTGGGTGTGGGGAAGCCAGCTTGTGAAATTGCATCATCGTCAAACTCAGCCCCTCTCCGTGGCTGGGCTTTGGCCCAGCACCTGACCTTAGATCTGATCTGGAACCAGATGCCATCTTCCTAGCGCATTTCTGATAAACAGCACCGTATACATGACGCCCTGTAGCTCTACTCTGTTTTACTCTGTTCAGATCCTCCTACTGTGCCCATCACCGTGTTATCTGGCAGCGACTGTACGGAATTGTGCACACGATTCCTGAGCACCCTGTAACTGTAAATGTACAGAGGGATCCTGCCTGTTTGCCGAGAGCTCTGCCACTTTGGAGAGAGTCTCCGGGCAATGTTAGACTCTGCTCTCTTTGTCACGGGGACAGAGCTGGTCTTTCTTAATGCAAAATAAGTCACCCATGTTTTGCTCATTAGTGTGAAAACCATAGTGATCACTCTCCAGGCATTTTAGCTGCCTGCCTGGACGGTGATAGGAAAACGACGCTATCAGCATTTCTTTGTGCGGTGGAGCTAACCAAGAACTGTCGCCTAGGGCCAGCCAGTCCGCCCCACATCCCGGGCCTGTCAGTCCCTGCTCTCCATAATCAGGTCTCTCTCGCTCATGAGCTCATTTATACTTCGTCAGACCCAGCAACTCATTCTGCTTCTCTGCTATTCCCTTCGTGAGATAGTCCAGGCAGGTTCCCATGCGTCCCCTGAATGTCCCACTGTTTGCCCCCGGGGACGTAAATCCCTCTGCAGTTTGAACTGTGCACCTCACCAGTTCTCCATGGACCCATTGTCACCTCTAATTCTGGCCACTTCCAGGGCCCAACTCGGGACTCCCAGGCCCTGCTGTCAGTGGTAGCCCAGAGCCACGTTTTCAGGAGTGGGTGGCCACGGGTTGCAGGTTCTTGGTACTCAAAGCGAGACGGTCCTCAGGGGATCTGAGCTCTCCCAGCTGGGACAGTGGGAGCTCAGCCTCTCTGCAAGCAAGGGGGTCAGAAGTGTCTCAAGCTGGGCACCACGAACTGCGGTACCTGAAATCAGTGGCCACTACTGAAAACCTCCCTGGCCTTTTCTTGCGAGATGAACCCTGGACTCATCTTGGCCTGGCAGAGAAGAGCTAGTCCCTCTTCTCCCCTCCCCCCCTCCCCCCCCGGGCCTTCGCTGCCTCCCTCCAGGACAACCCTGAGCGCTGCAGAGTCTCTCTCTTTACTGACTTGCTGTTCATTGCCTGATACTCTCCCGCTGCTCAGCCCAGGCAGGCTAATGCGAGACCCCTACGGAATGGGAGGTGCTGTCCCTGCCACAGCCCCTCCCCCAGATTTAAATAGCCCCAGAGCTAACGGGTGCCTTGCAAAGTAACAATACACCCCCCTGGATTTGTATTATCACCGTGCGCTGATACGGGCCAGGAGCTTGTTTTGTGCTTTCACTGCCAACCACACGCTAGGCAGATGGCTTAAAGGATTTTCCCACAATAACCATCAAATCCCTCTCCTGGCCAGTAAGCCGCAGAGCTGGTCACTTCCCAGGTGCACCACTCGGGGCGGCTTCCTCTCCTGCTGTTTGTGTTTGTTCACATCGAACTGGAGTTTCCCTTTCCTGGCCCAGCCAGGAACGCAAAAGCCTTGCGAAACGTTGAGCCTGCTTTCATTTCTCCTCATCTCGCCACCCTCTCTCGTTTCGGTCTCAGCATGGTGACGGGTTTCAGTGGCAACCGCGTTAGTCTGTATCAGCAAAAACAGCGAGGAGTCCTTGTGGCACCTTAGAGACTAACACGTTGATTTGGGCAGAAGCTTTCGTGGGCTACAGCCCACTTCATCGGATGCATGGAGTGAAAAATACAGTAGGGAGTGTGACAGACCCAGGCCAGTGGGGTCCAGGAGTCTGGTAGAGGGCAAATATACTGGTCACTGGATGAGTAGTTTTCTGTTCCCTGAGTGACCAGAGCAAGGGCTGCACTAGAGTAATCAGGAACCTGCTAGAACCAATTAAGGCCGACGGGCTGATTAGATCACCTGCAGCCAATCAAGGCAGGCTAATCAGGGCACCTGGGTTTAAAAAGGAGCTCACTCCAGTCAGGTGAGGAGGAGCCAGAGGAGAGGAAGTGCGTGTGAGGAGCTGGGAGCAAGAGGCACAAGGAGCTGAAAGGGAGAGGGTGTGCTGCTGGAGGACTGAGGAGTACAAGCGTTATCAGACACCAGGAGGAAGGTCCTGTGGTGAGGAGAAAGAAGGTGTTTGGGGGAAGCCATGGGGAAGTAGCCAGGGAGTTGTAGCTGTCATGCAGCTGTTCCAGGAGGCACTATAGACAGCTGCAACCCACAGGGCCCTGGGCTGGAACCTGGAGTAGAGGGTGGGCCCGGGTTCCCCCCAAACCTCCCAACTCCTGATCAGACACAGGAGAAGTTGACCCAGACTGTGGGGAAGATCACTGAGGTGAGCAAATCTGCCAATAAGCGCAGGACCCACCAAGGTAGAGGAGGAACTTTGTCACAGCAGGTATAAATATACAGCACATGAAAAGATGGGAATTGCTTTACCAAGTGGGGGTCAGTGCTAACGAGCCAATTCAATTAAGGTGGAAGTGGCCTAGTCTCAACAGTTGACAAGAAGGGGTGAGTAACAGCAGAGGGAAAATTACTTTTTGCAGTGACCTGTTCACTTCCAGTCTTTACTCAGGCCTAATTTGATGGTGTTCAGTTTGCAAATTAATTCCAGTTCTGCAGTTTCTCATTGGAGTCTGTTTTGGAAGGTTTTTTGGTTGAAGAATTGCCACTTTTAAGTCTGTTATTGAATGTCCAGGGAGATTGAAGTGTTCTCCTACTGTTCTACCACAAGGACTCCTCGTTGTTTTGGTCTCAGTATGATTTCTCCTCTTCGAGATCCTTTCCTAAATTGTTTGCACAAAGTATGTGTTAGGCTTCTCCTCTAAGGGAAAGGACCCTACAGATGCTATCAGTTTCCTGTTCAAGGAACAGGTTTTTCAAATGAGTAAAACCAGGGCCGGCTCCAGGCACCACCGGGGGAAGCACTCGCCTGGGGTGGCATTCCGTCCATTCTCGGGGTGGCACAGTCCGGGCGGCTTTTTTTTAATTTTATTTTTTTGCTTCGGCAGTTCGGGCGGCAGTCCGGGCGGCTTTTTTTTTTTTAGTTGGGGCAGTAAAAATGGTAGAGCTGGCCCTGAGTAAAATGAAGGAGTGTTATCTAGGGGAATGTCTAGCCTATGAAGCCTACGTCAGCACAGCTCTGCTCCCTAGTGTAGACACAGCCTTCACCAACAGAGGGAGTTCTTCTGTCAGGGTAGGATCACCACCTCCCTGAATGACGTTAGCTCTGTCACCAGACGCCCTCTTCCATCGACACGGCTGAATCTACATTGAGGGGTTTGTCGGCACAGCTGTCAGCCAGGCACCTCATTTGTCCCCCGCCCCCCACACACACAGACTGTGGACCCACGTAACTTTGCTGACATCACTTTTAATTGCAGACCAAGTCTAGTAGTGTTAGAATGTGAGATGAAGGTGGAGAACTCCTGGGTTCTGTTCCCAGATCTGTCATTTCTGTGTCCAGGGCTACAAAAGGAAGTCTGGTTTACAGGTAAAATTTAGATCCACAGAGCTGTGTTGTGCAAAGGTGTGAGAAAATTACACACTGCTCAGCAACCTGACTCTGCTGACCTAACCTCGGCTCTAGACGTGGCTAGGTCAATGGAAGAACGGGTCTGTCAACCTCGCTACCGCTGCTCGGCGAGGTGGAGTTCCTGCAGTGACAGAAGAACCATCCGTCACAGTAGCCTGCATCTACACTCTGGGGTTACAGCAGCCTAGCTATGGTGCTATAGCTAGGCTGGTGTCCACCCTGTAGTGTGGACAAGAAGCCCTGAGTCACTTCACTTCTTTTGTCTTGGCTTCTGTCTCTGTCCAATGAGAATAAAATGTAACAGCCCCCTGAGGAGGTTGTGAGACCTACTTAGTTGGTTTGCAACGTGCTTTGAGATCCCCTGTTGAAAGGAGCTATAGAAGTGAGAGTGTTAGTACCAGAAGAGTCCAGATCTGGCTCTGGCCTTCAATGACTCCAAAGTTCAGGATATTCTGGATTTAAAGGGTTTCTTTTGGGCCCATTAGGAAGCTAGGGGCCTTCTGCAAAATGGAGACCGTGATTTGGGTTCAGCCTTTGAACAAAGAACCAGAGTTCAGGGATGGTCTGACCTAGTGTTCTACCAAGGGCCATGCATTTTTAAGCTACTTCACCCTCGATACCCTGATCCCTCAGCTGCCACTAACGATCAGCAGTGTGGAGCCTTTGCCAATGCCCCATAAATATTACGTGTGCAGCCTCTGCCAAATGTCTTGTCTCCCTCATTAAAACAGTTAAACACCTGCTTTACCCCCTACCAGAGACAGTCCCTGCACTGCCCTGCTGCAGCTTGGATGCTGCTTCTGTGCATGGAATTCACCTGCTGCTTAATTCTCCTCTTTCCAATCTGTATTTTTTTTCAATGCTTCATTTCACAGTGAGTTACACGCACCAGAGAGCGGCCATGCACCCCCCACAGCCTCTTCATGCAGCTTGACTTTATGAACTCCTTTAATACCCCCCCCCCCACCAAGGTGGGGCTGGGCTGGGCTACCGAATACAAAGCTTGTCATTGTCATTCAGCTTGAAAGCACCAGCACCCTCCATGTTTCCTTCCCAGGCACTTGACTATCAAAACGACTTTGCAGTCATGCAAACAGATTTCACAAACGGCCTCTCCTAGGGTGGCCAGACAGCAAATGTGAAAAACCGGGATGGGGGTGGGGGGTAATAGGAGCCTATATAGGAAAAAGACCCAAAAATTGGGACTGTTCCTATAAAATCGGGACATCTGGTCTCCCAAACCTCTCCTCCGGATTGCCTAATAACCGTTGCTTTTAATAGAAACTCGCTTGACCTGTCATGGGAGCCGTGATTAAGCCCTGTTGTATTGATACGTATCTCTTGCTGTCTAGTTTCACTTCCTCGTTTCAGTCTCCGAAAGAGGGCCCGAGAGAGGAAGCTGGAAGCTGGCATCAGCCAGAAACCTCCAGGATGATAGAGCCAGTGATTGGCACAGAGGGGTTTCAGCTCTGTACAGAACGTGTGTGGTTGGACTTCTAAGTGTTCTTTCGAAGAGGTGCCTGCGTGCCTGGCTGAGCGTGTGCATGTCTGGATGCTGTGTGTCAGACTGTGTGTGTCTGCCTGCCGCACATGTATCCGATTGCGTTGGAGTGCTGCAGGTGTGTCGGACTGGGTGTAGCACGTGCGTCAAATGGCTTGCTCCCTTCCTTCACCCTGATTTATTACAGGGAAGAGACACCCTTTTTAATCACGATTTTCCTCCTGACCTCCCAGATGTGCGTGTGGCTGCCGCTAGGGGAACATCTGTATTGATGTTGTATTTGTCTGCAGAACAGACAAGCACTGGCAGACTGGAATCGAATTCAAACCTGCAATATCCTGACTGCGTCGACAGCAGCAAGTTGGGGGAGGGGGTCCCAGTTTCCTAGCTGTTGTGATCCCCAGCTCCAGAGGAGATGCCCAACACTGAGATTTTCGATATCTGGAAAATACCCCCTTAAGGGGCTAGTAATAAAAGCTAAAGAAAAAAGGTAGAAAATGTCCCTTTGATACAAAAATTAGCTTCGTCTTCCTTCGAATTCCAGGGGCATTTCAAAGTGCTGAGAGTGCTGAGGCCTGAGGCATGCTGGAGCTCACCGATCCAGTGCTGCTAAGTACACACCGAAACGCTCTGACAGCCAGGGAGGAAGGCAGCTCTGTAATGGGAGAGAAATTCAAAGCACTGCACGGTGACACGGGGAGGAGCAGAGACAGCACAGTGTGTGCTGCAGCATGTGTCGGAGAAGAGCACAGATTCCATTGTGCAGAGGAAACTGTCTAGAGCAGAGATAACCTGGGCAGAGAAAGATAACCAGCAAAGGGGCTTTTAGGGCTGTTGTCAACAGAGCTGTTGTTTGTTAAGTGTATTAAGCATCTTCATTTGGGGAAACTGAACCACGTGAATGAAATTACACCGAAGTGAGAAGCTTGGCCAGCACAACACGGTCGGTGCCCCCTGATATATAGTGTGACAGACCCAGACCAGTGGGGTCCAGGAGTCTGGTAGAGGGCAAATATACTGGTCACTGGGTGAGTAGTTTTCTGTTCCCTGAGTGACCAGAGCAGGGGCTGCACTAGAGTAATCAGGAACCTGCTAGAACCAGTTAAGGCAGCCAGGCTGATTAGATCACCTGCAGCCAATCAAGGCAGGCTAATCAGGGCACCTGGGCTTAAAAAGGAGCTCACTCCAGTTTGTGGTGCGCGTGTGAGGAGCTGGGAGCAAGAGGCGCAAGGAGCTGAGAGGGTGAGGGTGTGCTGCTGCTGCTGGAGGACTGAGGAGTACAAGCGTTATCAGACACCAGGAGGAAGGTCCTGTGGTGAGGATAAAGAAGGTGTTTGGAGGAGGCCATGGGGAAGTAGCCAGGGAGTTGTAGCTGTCATGCAGCTGTTCCAGGAGGCACTCTAGACAGCTGCAATCCACAGGGCCCTGGGCTGGAACCCGGAGTAGAGGGCGGGCCTGGGTTCCCCCCAAACCTCCCAACTCCTGATCAGACACAGGAGGAGTTGACCCAGACTGTGGGAGAGATCACTGAGGTGAGCAAATCTGCCAATAAGCGCAGGACCCACCAAGGTAGAGGAGGAACTTTGTCAATATATATATAAGTGAATTTTCCAGGAATCAATACGGGAATTGGTATGAAAAAATACAGTGCAAAAGAACAAAGCTGGGAGAGCCAGACAAGGAGCTCCAGTGACATGCAGCCATGTAACGCCTGGGAGCTTCATGCAGGACTTCTCATGTTCAAAGAACAGCCGGATCTCAAGAAAACGCCGTGCGACTGAGCTGTGCTCCTGAAGGATGGATGCAGGAAAGTCAGGAAAGGACCCAGCTCCCAACTGAGGCAGGGCCTGACCCCCAGTGGGAGTCAAGTCAGCCTCATACAGACAGTAACATCTGCCACAAAGAGGGCTCGTGTGTCTTTAAACAGCAGAGGCTGGTGGGGGTGGCAGCCGTAATGGTGAAGCTCACTCCTTCCCCTTCTTGTGTCTCTTAGTCAGCCAATGTAGCAACCCATCCACCCCCCGCCCCTCCCAAGCCTCTTGGTTCAAGGCCCCCCGAAGGGGAGAGATGGGCAGAACAACCCATCCTCTCGTTATTTTGGCCACAGGTTGGGCCAGGGTTTCTCAAACAGGGGTCGCTGCTTGTGTAGGGAAAGCCCCTGGCGGGCCGGGCTGGTGTGTTTACCTGCCCCGTCTGCAGGTCCGGCCAATCGCTGCTTCGGGCTAATGGGAGCTGCTGGAAGCGGTGACCAGTAAGTCCCTCGACCCGCGCCGCTTCCAGCAGCTCCCATTGGCCCGGAGCAGCGATTTGCGGCCAGTGGGAGCCGCGATCGGCCGGACCTGCGGACGCGGCAGGTAAACAAACCGGCCCAGCCCGCCAGGGGCTTTCCCTGCACAAGCGACGACCCCTGTTTGAGAAACTCTGGATTAGGCCTAGTTTTCGCCACACCGATTTTTGGCTCACTGATTTCTATCCCCTCACTTTTCTTGCTCACCAGGCACGATCTTAACAATGGCCTTGAGTTCTAGCCAGCGGCCTGTTTGCTGGGACTAGGTCAGTCTGTCTGTCTTGCTTTCGTGCCTTTTCCAATCAACATTTGCTGTCATAGAGAACCGTTATAGTGACGTTTTTGTGACCTTTCACTCACTTTTTACAGTTGAGCTGGCAATTAGGGTAATTTGTTGCTGCCTAGGCCAGTGTCCTTTGTTCTTGTGAGGCTGGGCTGGATTTGTCTCATACCTGCCCTGATGAGGTGTGAACTGCCCCTCTCTTCCTGGACAGTTTTGTTTGAGCTTGTTTTAAGCCATGAGGACACGTTTTCAGCCTCATAACAATATACATGAAATTACAACCTATAACATTACTAATCAGCAATGCTCAGTGCATCATGAGCCTTCCAAAGACACCCGCCATGACAAACTTTGCACTGGATACCACACAATCATATTATAAGGATGAACATGGGGATGCAGGGTGTTCCCCTGAGGCACAGAGTGTCACAGTGATTCAATTCAAGGTATTTGACAGTAAACCTGGATGTTCTAAGTGCCACAGGTGGCTGTATTGATGGGGCCTTCCTGCATCGTCGGCAGGGGCGGCTCTATGTTTTTTGCCACCCCAAGCACGGCAGTCAGGCGGCCTTTGGCGGCTTGCCTGCGGGTGGTCCGCGGTCACGCAGATTCGGCAGCGTTTCTGTGGGTGATCTGCCGGTCCTGCGCCTTTAGCGTACCCGCTGCCAAATTTCCGCCAAAACTGCGGGACCGGCGAACCTCCCGCAGGCGAGCCACCGAATGCTGCCTGACTGCCGCCCTCACAGCAACTGGCACGCTGCCCCCCCGCGGCTTGCTGCTCCGGCGCGTGCTTGCTGCGCTGGGGTGCCTGGAGCTGCCCCTGATCGTAGGAGCTGTCGGGGAGAAGTTGGGAGTTTTGGTAGCTAGTATGGAGGCAGTAGGGCACTGTGGGTGGTGTGCCAGGCCCTGTGGGAGCCATGGAAACCTGGGTATCTTTGCTAAAATCATCAGCAAAGGAGGCTCCAGGGGTTGGACTGGGCCACCTTGGGGGCATGGCCAGCGCCCAGCCCCACACAGAATGTATATGCATTGTGCAGACGGCTGTAGTGTCACAGACACCATCAGCACCCGCCCCTCCTAGCTGCATGGCTCCAGGAGCTGGGGGCAGCGCATGGCCATCAGCTTGTTTCAAGGGGGTCGGATGGTGAATGAGGGAGAGACTAATCTACACGTTAAGTTGCTTTAAAAAAATCAGATGAAGTTGTGAATCAAGAAATTTACTTTTACCAGGGTAAAGCAACAACCTCCTCTTCCTGTTTCTCTCCTTCAAGGACGATCACGGTAGCCTCTGAGAAACTGACCCCTGTAGCGTACGAATGGCCCATGTGCTGGGGGGTGACGTACAGTGCGCTGCTAAGCAGATGCTCCTTTAAATGATGCTCGTCGGCAGAAAGCCCAATCCTGAGGGGTGCTGAGCTCTCAAAACTACTGTTGATGTTCCTGGGAGCTGCAAAGGCCCCGCACCGCTCAGGCTTTGGCCTGCTGTTTGCAAAGCGCGTTGGGATTCTCTGGGAGGAAGATGCTTTATTAAACGCGTGATATTACACAACCTGAATGCTCCAGAAGGCTTTGAACATGATTAAGAGCTACGGGCTGGAAAGGCAGCTTGAGAGGCCGAGTTACATGAGGACAGTTCTAATACAATTAAGTAGCAAAAGCGCCATAAAAAGAGGCAGACAGCCGGGGTACGGAAAGCACTTTCCCTGTTAACTACTAGAGGGAGCTGTTATATTAAGTCTGTATTTGCTATTGGGGATGGAGCGTTTATTTTGCTCCCAATGTTATTAGACAGGAACCAGCAGGAGGCTGAATTTGATACAGTCATTTTGCTGGGCTGTGAAAGGGCATTCGCGTTTCCGAGTATTGCATGGAAAGGGACTGTCTGAGAGTGAGGCCAAGGAAGGAACCTGGCTTAACATGATCAACTCCTCTCGATTCCTCGCTCCTTCTATGTGCTTTCACAGCACCTGTGAAAGCAAACCTTAGATGCTGGCTGGGGCTTGGGATTTTAGTATGTTTTAAACCGTCTTTCTGGAAAGGGATACAAAGTTCAGATGCACAAAGGGTTACAAACGCCGCTGGCCTGTTCCCTGGGCACTGCGCCGGATTCCTCCTAGTTTCTACACAGCAGGAAAGAAAGAGGAGCTCGGATCCGTCTTGTGCAGAGGTGCTGTAGGGTCCAGATTCACATTTCTTACTAGTCTGTGCTACAGAAAACTCTCTGCTTGTTTGGTGCTGGGTGATCCTCTTTGGAAACCCGTTCAGACCCTATGCATGTAAACTGCCCCTGTCATTTCCTGCCCCTCATTTGCATGCAGAGAAACTCTCGGGATATTCTTCCTCCTGACGCTAATGAGCACAGCAGGCCGCTCGGGGGGTACACTGGAATCAGCTCCAACCCCGTCTGTGATGAGAATACAATCTAGCACCTCCCGCAGCCCTAGCAGGGCCTGCTGCTCATGTCACGTACACAGAGGTGACTCAGGAGCGACGCCGCTGAAGCCTAGGGGGTGAGGGTTTCACTGGTTCGTGAGAGGAGCATCAGGCCTAATGAACTTGTGTTGGTTTCAAGTCGTATCCTTCATCCAAATCTGCTGTTCGCTGTGACAATGAATCATGCAGGGCCAGATGGTGCCCAGCCCTTAGATGGGGGCGTGGAGGGGGTGGGTGGCGGAAGGACCCTTATCCTCACCCCCTTCCCTGGCTTATGTAAGTGTAGGTGAAATTACAGCCCTGGCACCTGGGGTGTGCAGGGGTTATTCCTGCCCTGTTCCCCTGGTGCAGCCAATGCCAGGACTCTGCCCCATCTGTGCATGAGCCAACGCAGCCGTCCGGGTGTGCGGGACTTCGCTGCACCCTGCAAAGAAGGCAGCTGGGATGCAGCCACTGAGTGTCTGCACACTGCTCTGGGCCAGATCCTGAGCTGGTGTAAATTGGGGTAGCTTCACTGCAGCCAGTGGAGCTACCCTGATTTATACTAGCTCAGGATCTGTCCCCATGAGGCAGAATGCCTCCCATTGCCCCCCTCCCACCCCCGCTGGTGCTGCTTCACGCCACCCCTTGCCAGGGGCTGCACCAGCACGGCCCCATCCAGCCCTTCGTTATGGAATCATTTCCCTTCAGTGACTCATTCAACCCTCCTCTCCAAAGTGCCGAAAACGCCCCGGGCTCCCACAGGTGCTAGGAAACCTTCAGACTGGGGGGCTGATCCCAGAAATGGAAGGTCCTGCACAATTTAGCAGCCCCTTCATCATCTTCAAAAGGGCCGTCCCCCAGTGCCAAGTTCCTTTAGGCACCCTGGCTGTCTAGCCCCTCGGTAGGGCTGTGTCTACAGCACCGCGGTGTAGACGCTCCGCACCATGATGGGAGGGGTGTTTCCATCGATGTAGATAACCCACCTCGCCGAGAGGGGGGAGCTAGGCTGACAGAAGACCTAGCTGCATCTACAGTGGGGCCTAGGGTGACATAACGACGTCACACTAGGAGCGACATTTTTCACGGCCCCGAGCGGTGCGGCTGGGTCAATTGCATTTTTAGGTGTAGACAGACGAGGCCTAAGATTCCCAGATTATAAGGCTAGAAGGTTTGACCGTGATCATCTAGTCTGACCCGTGTGCCACAGGCCATAGGACTTCCCTGCGTTAATTCCTGGTTGAACCAGAGCAGATCTGTTAGAGAGAAAAAAACCCAGGATGGAGACTCCACCACGGCCCTTGGTAAATTGTCCCAGTGGTTAATTATCCTCCCCGTTAACATGCGTTAGTCTGAATTTGTCTAGCTTCCACTTCCAGCCGTTGGGTTGCATTGGACTTTTCTCTGCTAGACTGAAGTGCCCTCGATTATCGATGGGGTCCCCTGGTCGGTACGTACAGATAGTGACCAAGTTGCTCTGTGGTAGGATGGGTTCTCCCGGCCCCCTCCCCCGGTCAGGATGGGGTTAAAGAGCAACTCTGGGCACAGTCAGCCCCAAACCAGCCACCAGTGCAGCTTGTCAAACCTGGAGAGGGGCAGCCCCTCGACGGGGGGATCTGAGCCTGGTGCAGGCTGGCGCTCGGAGGGGAGCCGGGCTGAGCTCCCAAGCCTCCCCGACAAGGAGCTGTGGGTCAGGAAAGCTGCCGAAGATCCTCTGGAGAGGTAGAGGGGCCATCTGTAGTTTGCTCTGCTTCCCCTAGAGCCCAGGGGGGTTAGAAACCCAGCCTCCCTTCCCGAGGGCGATTTGCCTTGCACGGGGCGAGCCCGGGCTGTTTTGTGGGCTGCAGGATTCTTTGGTTTGTCATTTGGGACTGCAGCCAGGAGGCCCCACAGTTGTTCAGCGGGAAGGGGCGGAGTGGGGGCGGGGTCTTGGGGCTGAGCACCCCCAGAGAAAAGGAGAATTCAGCCCTATGTGTGCGTCCCACCGTTAGAAAACTTCATCCTAAGAACAACCTCAGAAATCCCAGAGGCAGTTCCTGTGCTGGCCTCTGATACCGTCCGTTCAAAGGCCGTGGCTCAGATTTCACAGGCAAACAGTTGTTGGCTCTGCTTAGAGAGAATATGATTGGAATCTTTAATTGTTTATGAAAACAGGAACATGCCAGGCGGCTGCTGGCTCTCCAGGTCATGAGTTCCCCGGTTCTGAGTCACCCGCGATAGCGCAATAAGGTGCCAGGGAACAAGAGACTCTGTGTCAGTTCTGGGCCCCCCACGGGGCAGACCGTGTGTCACCTGGATGACTGTGCGCTGTGTTCTGCAGAGAGCTGCTGCTTCCTCCTCCGACAGTCTCTCCAGAGCCTCGCTGCCGTGCCTTCTCCCTCTACCTGGCGGTGGCCTGGGTTACCTTCACGGCAGCGTATTCAGAATGCTCTGCTGGGACGCTCTTCTTGGGCTGCTGGGGCTCGGCCGAGTGCTGCAGGTCAGCGTAGAGCACGTCAGAGTCTTTGTTAGCACCGGGCTGAAATGAAAGGGTTTGTGAATTGGTTCCTGGGTGCAGTAGCGAGCTGTGTACGTGCTGAGTTATGCATGAGCACAGGCACGGTGTGGTATCCCTGTGTTTAGAGGAACTAACTGCCCTCGTCTTATCCCTCTTAATTACTCCCTGCCCCACTGTGGTGTCGCTTTGCACCCAGCGAGCAGGGAGGGGGAGAAGAGGAGAGATTGCAAAGTTACAGTCAGCCCGAACCAGCCAGTTTCCTCCCCCCTGCCCTCCAGGCAGTTTATTTCTTCATCCCCTCTCTGCTCTCAGCACATACGGCCACCAGAGCGGTACGTGCGTGACCTGGTTCGAGCTGGATGCTGTTCCGTTCAATAAAACCTCCCCACACAGCCTACAAACTCCCGACTTCTCTGGGCACAGTCCACGCCTGGCACCGGAGGGGTTAATGCCAGCTGGGCTGCCAGTGAATCACACACAGACGCTAGGTTTAAAAAAAGAATGTGAAGGCTCTAGAGAAACCCCAACAGGAACCTGAGCTAGCGGCTGAAACGCCACCCAAGCTGCAGTGAGCCACGGGGGAAGTAGCCGCGGGCTGGAAAATCTCCCTGTGCCTGGGCGACAGCAGGGGCTGGACGGGGTTCAACTCTGGTACCAATGCAAGCCCGGAAAATCAACGTGACCCCTTCCTGGGCCAGGTGCTGCTCCCCACTGCAGCGCCTTTCCTGGTAACGGCCGGGAATAGCCAGGATGACCGTGGGTACGTCTGCACTGCAGGCGGAGGTGTGAGTGCAGCACATGGAGGCATTCTGGAGCTAGCTTCCTTCTAAAGAGCTTGTCAAGATGGCAGTGCAGTGGAGGTGGGCTGGGCTTGCCACCTGAGCAGTTCCCCGGGCCGGGTCCCCAGCGGGCTCGTACCCAGGGCGGCATGCTGCCGTCCGTGCCACTGTATGGACACACTGCTATTGTTAGCAAGCTAGCTCGGGTTTGTCTACAGTGCTGCAGTGACACCTCCTGACTGCAGTGTAGACCGGGCCAGAGAGGCCCCTAGTGGGACTGTCCCCCACCTAGGAATTGCGCATAAGGTTGCTCCTGTTGTGCTTCACCTCCGGAGAGGCCCAGCACAGAGCCTGGCCCCACGTTACTGACTTCCCTTCCCATGGGAATTACCGTGGTCCCTTCTATTCTCTGCCTGTCGCCTGGGGCTGCTGGGTCAGTGTGCGGGTGCTGGGCATTGGTGGCCTGGCCCTGTGCCATAGAGAAGGTCGGGCTGGACGATCTGGTGGCCCCTCCTGGCCTGGAACACTAGGACCCTGGTGTTTTAACAGCGACGACGGGGCAATGAGCCTGATTCTCCCCAGGTTACACTGGTGTCGCTGCGTTGGCCTCAGGGGAATTACTCCTGCCTTACACCAGTGAGAGAAGACCCTGGCCAGCGCCTCTGCGCACTGTTGGGAGGTGGCGCAGGCTGGAAAGTGACAGCCCAGATGGCCTCTTGGGCTGCTCAGTGAACCCATTTGGGAGGCCAAAAGGGGAACAGCTGGGAGCTCCCCTGTGCCCCAGCTGGGGCTGCTGCGTTGGGTTTGTGCAGCCTCAGACATCCTGGGAACGGGACCAAATACCCGCAGCCCCTACACATCAGGCTGAAACCCTGCGGGCCTGGTCCTAGGAAGCAGGGAGGAGGCCCAGTGCAGCTGGGGGTATGTCCAGAGGTGACGGTAAGCCGGTACGGGGAGGGGCCGGCTGCCCTGAGAACATGCCTACGGTCTCAGACGTGCGTGTACCCAGGGGGCCCGGCTAGCCTCTCCCGCTGCTGCAGCTACACTCTGGTGTTAGCACCCAAGTGTGATCTGAGCCAGTGCAGGTTACACGTCTCCTCGGGCTGGGAACCGCACCCCTCGCTTGAGCTGTGAACTCTCCCTTTGTATCAGCATCCTGCCATACCTGGCTCTGAGCCCTCGCGGCGTCTGGAAAGGGAGTCTGAGACCTGTGGGAAAGAGAATCCTAATGAGACACAGGGAAGAGGCTTTTGTCCCCCCGCCCCCAAGAACTGAACTGTGTAGAAGAAAAGCAGCTGGGCCCATCCCTGGGACAGAATCTGGCCCTGAAAGTTTGCCCGGGGTTCTTGGCCAAACCTGAAATCGGCTTTGTATTCGGGGTGATTTTGGAGGCGGACGTTCTGTGCACTTGCTTTTTATATTGCTTTGCTGGACTCTTAAATACCAAGGTAACAGGTGCCTGAGAAAGGCCTAGGCCCCAGAGCGATGTCCCAGCATAGAGACAAACTACCGGGGTCAGGCTTCAGGCAGAATTCAAGTCACAATAACAGGGCACAGCTACGTGCTATGGATAAAAGATCTTTTACAGAACAAAATGCAGTGAGGGGTTTAAGCCAGGAGGCTGGTGGGTCAGACAGAGCGAGAACGGGTTAGCTTGACTAACAGAGCTGTTGGATTAACACCAATTTTATACAGACCTGGCTGTGCCGGGGCTCCTACCTAGATGGGCAGAGGAAAGAAACAACGGGTCAGTTAGTCGTGCTAGGAGCAGCAAACATCCCTGGAGTAAATGGAACCGGCTGGTTGAACCCCTGCACTCACCTCTCTTCTTTCTCACAAAGAAGTAAGTGGAGACTAGGAATAGAACGACCAGGAGGACACAGACTGTCCCGGCAGCAGCAGCCACAGGTGAAGCCGGCGGGTGACCTGAGGAAATAGAATCTAGAGGCACAAGTTGCACTTCAGGGGGTAGCAGAGACCATTCTGCAGCACATAAATAACTGATGGGTGGGTTTGTCTGCAATGCTTCTGTACCGCGGTCCACAGTCACCTTCCAGGACTGCCTGGGAGCCTGGGTACCAAAAAGGAATTGGAATAGCTCCTACATTTGATCTAGGTCGGGGTGGCCAACCTGTGGCTCCAGAGCCGCGTGTGGCTCTACAGAGGTTAATATGCGGCTCCTTGTATAGGCACCGATTCCGGGGCTGGAGCTACAGGCACCAACTTTCCAATGTGCTGGGGGGTGCTCACTGCTCAACCCCTGGCTTTGCCACAGGCCCTGCCCCCACTTCACCCCTTCTCACCCCCTCCCCTGAGCCTGCCGTGCCCTCACTCCTCCTCCTCCACCCATCTCAGAGACTCCTACATGCCAAGAAACAGCTGATTGGGAGGTGTGAGGAGGGAGGAGGAGGCTCTGATCGGTGGCGCTGCCGGTGGGCAGGAGGCACTGGGAGCAGGGGGCAGGGAGCTGATGGGAGGCTGCTGGTGTATTACTGGGGCTCTTTGGCAATGTATGTTGGTAAATTCTGGCTCCTTCTCAGGCTCAGGTTGGCCACCCCGATCTAGGCAGTGTTACTGACACCTGGTGGGAGGATGCGCACTATTGGAATGTTAAAATCAACAGTTACAACCTCTTTAGGAAAGACAGAGTGAGCAAAAGGGGAGAGTGCGTGACACTGTATGTCAAAGATGGCATCACCTGTTTCCGAGTCACTGATGACTTAGAAGAAAATGATTTTGAATGCTTGTGGATCAATGTCCTAACAGGTAAAGCACCAGATGGGGTATTAATTGGGGTCTGCTACAGACCCCCAAATTATACTAGGGAACGGGATGGGGCACTTCAATTTGAGTGACATATGCTAGGGGTCTCATGCTGCCAGGATTAAAACATCCTGGGAATTTCTAAACACTATAGATGACAATTTCCTAACACAAAAAGTGTTGCATCCAACACAGGGGAATTCTATATTACACCTTGTCATGATAGATAAAGAGGAACTGAACAGAGAACTAAAAAACAATGGTATCTTAGGTACAGGTCATCATGATTTGATCAGATTTACAATGTGCAAACAGAATAAAGTCCAGACAAGTGATATAGATATATACATGGTGCTTTCAAAGGGCCAGTTTCACAAAGCTGAATATAAATTATGAGCCAAATCATGTGGGAGGAAGAATTTAATCAGAAAAAAGTGAATAATTAGGAATTGTTTAAGAACACTCTACTAGATGCCCCAAAAGCCCCAATCAATGAAGAAAGCCATGTTGGTTAAAAAACCTACCTAGTTGAAAGAGGCAGTGAAGGCAGCTATTGTTTATCTATATAAATAAAACAACTGGAAGAAAAGGAAAGTTGATAGTAATGAATATAAATCAGAAGCTAGGAATTTTAGAAAATTGATAAGGGAAGCAAAGGGATACAAGGCAAAATCTCTGACCAGCAGAGTTAAGGACAATAAGGGTTTTTAAAATATATTAGGAACACAAAGAATCCTAACAATGGAACTGATCCATTACTTGAAAATGGTAGAATTATCAGTAATAATGGAGAAAAGGCAGAAGTGTTCAGTAAATATTTCTGTTCTATACTTGGGGAAAAACCATATCATGTAGTAGTCATGTCATATGCCAACACTCTTTCCATTCCTCTAGTGTCTCTGGAGGAATTTAAATAGTAACTTCTAAAGTCAGATTTTTTAACTTGGCAGGTCTGGATAATTTGCATTCAAGAGTTTTAAAAAAGCTGTCTGAGGAGCATATTGGACCATTAATGTTGATTTTCAATAAGTCTTGGAGCACCCAGGAAGTTCCAGAAGACTGGAAGAAAACTAATGTTGTACAATATTTTTAAAAGGTAAGAAGGATGATCTAGGCCAGGGGTCGGCAACCTACGGCATGCCTGCCACACATGGCACGCGAGCCGATTCTGAGTGGCACGCAGCTGCCTGCCCCACTCAGCCCCTGCGCCCGCCGCTCTCCCCTGCGGGGGCAGGAGGCAGAAGCTTGGTTCTGCGGCAACCAAGCTTCCCTCTCCCCCGCTTCTTCCCCCAGAGCGGTGCTTTCCTGCCCAGCCCCCTCTCCGTCCCTGAGCCAATCAGCTGATGGCCCTAGCGGGGGGGAGGGGGAAGAGCGGCAGCCTGCAGGCAGCTCCTTGCAGGACGTAGAGAGAGGTGGGGACGGAGCTTTGGGGAAGGGGGTGGAACAGGGCACATCCCTTCCAGTCCCCTGCCCTGAGCCGCTCAGGGCAGGGGGCTGGGAGCACCCCCATGAGCCGAGCACCTCTGTCCTGATCCTCCCCCATACACTCAGCATTCTGCTCTGCACCCCCCCCACTCAGCATTCTACCCGGCATGCCCCATACCCCCAGCCCTCTGCCCTGATCTCCCACACACTCAGCATTCTGCCCTGCACCACCCATACCCTCTTCCCTGACCCCCACACACACTCAGCCCTCTGCCCTGCACCCCCCATACCCTCAAGCCCTCTGCCCTGACCCCCAGCATTCTGCCCTACACCCTCACACACCCCAGCCCTCTGCCCTGACCCTTGAACCTCCCACAAACCCAGCCTTCTGCCCTGCACCCCTCTGCCCTGAACCCCCCACCCCAACACACACCCATCCCTCTGCCCTGCATCCCCACAGTCCCATCCCTCTGCCCTGCACCCCCACACACCCCCAGCCTTCTGCCCTGACCCCTGAACCCCCCCCCCCAGGTATGGGGTCCCAGCCACAGGCTCTGCTCAGCCCGCTGCCGGCCTAGGTGAACAGAACCCCAGGCTGGCACCGAGCTGAGCAGGCTGGCGGTGTAAGATCAGCATTTTAATTTAATTTTAAATGAAGCTTCTTAAACATTTTGAAAACCTTATTTACATACAATAGTTTAGTTATATAATATAGACTTATAGAAAGAGACCTTGTTAAAAATGTTAAAATGTATGACTGGCACGTGAAACCTTAAATTAGAGTGAATAAATGAAGACTCGGCACAGGATTTCTGAAAGGTTGCCGACCCCTGATCTTGGCAACTATAGGCCTGCCCGTCTGACATCAACCCCTGGCAAGATGATGGAGGAGCTGATATGGGACTTGATTAATAAAGAATTAAAGAAGGGTAATATAATTAATGCCAATCAATGTGGATTTATGGAAAATAAATCCTGTTTAACTTAATATCTTTTTTTTGATGAGATTACAAGTTTGGCAAAGGTAATAGTGGTAATATACTTGAACTTCTGTAAGGCATTTGATGCAGGATATTTTGACTGAAAAAACTAGAAAAATATAAAATTAACATGGCAAACATTAAGTGGATTAAAAACTGGCTAACGGAGAGGTCTCAAAATGTAACTGTAAACCGGGAGTCATCATTGAAAGCGCATTTCCAGAGGGATCCTGCAGGGATCAGTTCTTGGCCCTACACTATTAAACATTTTTATTAATGACCTGGAAGAAAACATAAAACCACCCCTGATAAAGTGAACAGATAACACAAAAATTGGGGAATGGTAAATAATGAAGAGGCCAGGTCACTGATACAGAGCGATATGGATTGCTTGGCACTCTGTGCACCAATTAAACAATATGTTTTTTAACATGGCTAAATGCAAATACATACATCTAGGAACAAAGAACGAGGCTCCATTCACACAATGGGGGACTCTAACCTGGGAAGTAGTGGATGTAAAAGATTTGGGGGGTGTGGTGGCTAATCAACTGAACACGAGCTCCCAGCATGATGCAGTGCCCAAGAGGGATAATGGGATCCTTGGATGCATAAACAGGGGAATCACGGGTAGAAGTAGAGAGGTTATTTTCTCTCTGTATTTGGCACTGATGCAACTGCTGCTGGACTCCTGTGTCCAGTTCTGGTGCCCACAATACAGGAAGGATGTTGATGAATTGGGGAGGAGTCAGAGAAAAGCCACGAGAATGGTTAAAGGATCAGAAAACTTGTCTTACAGTGATTGACTCCAGGAGCTCAATCTGTTTATCTTAACAAAGAGAAGGTTAAGGGTTGGCTTGATCATATTCCATAAGCACCTACATTGGGGAACACACATTTAATAATGGGCTCTTCAGTCTAGAAGGGTCTAACATGATCCAATGGCTGGAAGTTGAAGCTAAACAAGGTGTAAATTTTTTAACAATGCGAGTAATTAACCACTGGAAAAACTTCCCACGGCTTGTGAGGATTCTCCATTGCTGACAATGTTTAACTCAAGACTGGGATGCTTTTCTAACAGATCTGCTCTAGGGATTATTCTGGGGCAGTTCTCTGGCCTGTGCTATCCAGGATGTCAGGCTAGACACAAAGGTCCCTTCTGGCCTTGGAATCTGTTAAAAACCCAGGCCAGGATTCAGGGGGATGCTGTGTGGTGACACTGGGCAGCACAGGCTGTGTTAGGCTGGAAGCTGGAGAACCACAGGGTGTGCCTGTGTCCTGCAGCCTTGCTAAGATTCATCATTAGCTCAGTTACTGCTGAGTCCTGTGTCTTCTCTACCGCACTAGGCATGTTACAGCTACAAGAATAGCGAACAGAATGGGCAGGAAGAGTTTGAGCTGGGTTTGTTCCCCTCCCGCCCTGGTACCAGCCCCCGGTGGGGAGGGGCGTGTGGCGGGGGGGAGCTCGCACTCACCGCTCACAGTCACGGCCGTGCCAGCGCCGGATCTGATCTCCTCATCGCCTCCCGACCCTCCCGACCCCTTCTTAAACTTCACACAGCGATAGATCCCGGCGTCCTTGGGGCGGGTGTCACTGATGCGGATGGTGAAGTCTGTGTCAGAGCCACTCACAGCCCGTGTCACCCGGGGGAATGATCCCGTTTGGTTATAAATGAGCTGGCGGCCACTGCCCGAGTCCTTGAACCACGTCACGCCCCCTGGTGTAGCATTCCCAGTCACAGAGCAGCTCAGAGTGAGAGTATCTCCCAGTGACACTGACACGGCGCCCTGGGGCTGCAACACCTGGAACTCCTGGGCCCCGGGACCTGCAGCGCAGAGACAGTGCGGACGGGTTTTAGTTAATGACAAGGATAAGGGGTTGTTATTATTCCTTATATTGTGTATTATTTGCACAGTGCTCACAGCGTGTTCAGTGAGATCTTCCTCTCCACCCACGAGGAACTGGAGACTTGGTTCTGGAAGCCCTAAGTTGATCTGACGTCTGTTGGGTTTAACCATTTACCTCCCTGCACTCTGCTCCGTCCTACTTAAACCCCTCACTTGGCTGAGTCCCGGGAGATCAAGGTGGGGGGTTGTTCCCACCTGAACCTTTAATGTTCCTTGCACTGTAAACAAAAACCAAGTTACAACCTAGGGGCAAATTCCCAGCCTGGGCCTCCACACTGGCATGTCTTAAATCAGCGGGTACAGACGGGCGTTTGCCCAGGGAGATGGGTGGTTGGGCACCAAACTACCCAATTCCTGTGCACAACTCTGGGGACTGCATGTGCAAAGGTGTGTGTGTGTGTGGGAAGTGCACAATTTCCATGCCCTATCAGATGCCTGGTTGAGGCTGGCTGAATGCTTTGGCCCACAGGCCCAGACTCTGCTCTTGGACTGGCTTGTGTTGGGATTGGTAGCCCCTAGATCCAATGGGATTATGTCCCTCCTAACCCTGTGGCAACGCTGCCCAGCAGCCCCATGCACCCTCTTCTGGAGCTTCAGTCCGTCACATCGAGCCCTCCACTTATGGGCATCCAGGGAGCAGCTGCTGGCTGAGGGAGCCTTGGCCGTGGGGTTTCCATTGGAGCTGTGCTGCCAGGAGCTGAGGAGAGCTGAAGAAGGCCCTGGAGTCAGCGTGAAGCCACAGAGCTTGGAAGCTGGTGGCCAGGATCTCTGGTGGATCCTTCAGGATCCACAATGTTTGGGGATAGTGCTGCTGCGGGGGCAGAACAAAGCCTGCCCCTTCCCCTGCCCCATCAAAAGAATTCAGAGAGCCACCCAGGGCCCAGCCCATGGCTAGTACTGCAGAGAGGTTGAGTCTGGTTCTCTCGGCACCGACTCTGGGGCAGGTCGTGGGTTGCCATGTTCCTGGCTGGATGCTGGTGAAGGCACTTGCCCAGCCCAGCAGTGGGAAAACCAGCTCCGCGTGTTGCTTGTGCTGAACATGCAAACCTGGAAACAACGTTCTGTGCAGAGTGACTCTGCAAGTCAGGCCTGTGCATTTCTCTTCCTCTCTTTTTATTTATAAACTCGGGGTGGTTGCATGAAAGCAGGAATTGTGTCTCTTTAAGAGGTTATGCGTTATTGCTGGGCTGGGAGATCATCAAAGCTGTGATGGCAGAGGGGGATGGGAGAGGGAAGTGGATGGGTGGAATGATCTCTGCACAAACCAAGACCCTGTTCTCCTGCAGATCTCCTCGCTGAAAGGGAATAAGCCCCCAAAGACGCAGCGAATGCGGGAAGAGGCGGGGAGGACTCGTTTCTAAGTACAACGCTTTTCAGGAGTTTTCTGTCCCGCGTCAGCTGCTCTTTAAGAAGCTGGGTCCCAGCAGCTCTTCCAGGATTGACATCACTTGCTGCTCTGCTGTAAAACCAAGCAGGTGATGTGGGAGCAGCTCTGCCGGGACTCCATGCAGCCCAGCTCTGCAGGAGGGAGGTCACAGCAGTGCAGGGCTGGGTGCACGGAAAGTGCACAGGACACACGTGTGCTGCCTGGTCTGTGCTGTGTGCATGTACCTGGAGGAAAACTGCAGAGGAGCTCCTGGAAAAGAGTCCAAGAGCTGGGATGTTTTTGTAGAGTCGAGTCCCATTCACCGGGAAATACATGGAAAGACCTTTAACCTTGCAACGCCGCCCACGCCGCTTCCCAGCCTCCCCGAGAGGGTAAATGCTCTGTGTTTATTTAAACTCTCTCTCTCTCTCTCTCTCTCTCATAAATCGATATCTGTCTCTGTCTCCCCCCTGCACAGAGATCCCTAACTGGCTGATTTCTTTCTCTGTTCGTTAGCCCAGCCAAACTGTATTGCAAAGCTCCCATCGCTTGCCCGCGTTGTACTCACCTGACTCGTCCATGGAAGAGAGACCCAGCAACAAGCTCAGCAGCTGAAGCCGCCCCGACGTGCAGAAAGCCATTGCAGGGCTGTAGGTTGGAGACCAGTCAGCCCCGTAGGTTTAACAACAAAGGTCTGAGCTCAGCTGGCAAAGGAAAATGAGAAGCCACAACAGGAAACAGAAACAACTGGCGCATGTGTAATTAACACGTTCAGTGCCTGCCCTGCTCCTTGAGCCATCGCTCAGGAAAAGACCTGGCGGTGCCCAAACTAACGAAGAGTTGAAACACGCGGAGGGAATGTTCATACCGTTTGAACACTAGCAATGGACCCAAAGTGTATCTCAAATCCAAACCCCTTCAAGGCAAGGGGCTCATGTCCATCCATTTTGTTATCATTATTACAGGGTGCTGGAGGACACAGCAACTTCTGGGCCCCATTGTGCTAGGCACTGTTAATTGACGGTGTCACGGAGTGTGGGGGAGTCCGGCCCTGCACCCCTCTTTCTGGGACTCACAGTGACTCTCAGCCAGCCAGTAAAACAGAAGGTTTATTGGACAACAGGAATGCAGGATACAGCAGAGCTTGGAAATACGGCCAGGACCCCTCAAACTGGTCCTTCTGGGGGTGCAGGGAGCTTAGTTCCCAGCTTGGGATTCCCTGCACTGCACCCCCCAGCCCCAAACCGAAACTGACCCAACCCTCTCCAGCTGGCTCTCTGCCTTTGTCTAGCTTCCGGGGGCCAAGGTGTTGGCCTCCCCTCCCCCCTGCCTAGCTCAGGTTACAGGCTCAGGTATTGTCCATCACCTGAAGTCCTCCCCGGCTCTCCCATCCCCCACACAGACAGCCCCTACTCCATCACAGACAGGCCCTGCCCCACAGAACTTGCCATCTAAGAAGCTGAGACAGACGAGGGGCAGGAAAAGGAAGGTGCTGTTATCCCCACTGCACCGCTGGAGACGGGAGCACAGAGATAGTAAGTGATTTGCCTAAGGTCCCTCGAGGTGACTCCGTAGCAGATATGGTGAAAGAACCCAGCTCACCTGTGCCGTAACCGCAAGACCTTCCTGGCGCGTGCAGTGTGAGTTCTGCATTGGATCCAAAACTGGAAAAGGCCCGTTTCGTGGCTCAGGTTTGGCTTTCCAGAGAAAAGCTGGTCTCGTAAGATCTCCACCATCAAACCCAACCCCAGCCTAACCCTAATCCAGATCCACCCCCACCTCCTTGGCCCATTCACATGGTTCAGGTGCTGTGAGTGGTCAAGTGACTTCTGCCCACTCAGATGAGCACTGAAGGGGCTTGGCAGATTAACAGCCCTGTTCGGAGAATCGCTGCAGAACAGGGGTCTCAGGGAGTGGCTGGTACATTCTCTGGTCTGACTTTTGGGGTGTGTGGGCAGATTTCCTTGCCTTAAACATTGTTGGGGAATCCCCTTCCCAAAGAGCAGCACTCTGCCAAGACCCTCTCTCCCTCCTTAAATACCCCAGCAGTGTTAGCCTGGGTGCTTTATTTCATGGGGGTCAGAGGGCTGGATTACGTGAGGCTTCATGGGAGAACACGGGTCACCAGCCGCTTTGCTGTGAGAAGTAAAATTAATAGTGAGGAAAAAACAGTTTTGCCTGCACAGATTCAAAACAGGAAATGTCACTAACGCAATCCACTTCCTGCTGCATCAGGGGATGGTCTGATCCCTAACTCCGAATTCTCAATATCTCTTGAGCCAATGGGGAGCTGGGAAAGGCTGCGGTATTGAAGGGTCTCCCCACTGCCATCATGATGGCTTTCTTGACCCATACGTCTGCATTGTCTCGGCCATGCCTGGTGCTGCTGCTTCTCCTGGAAATCCCCAGTAAGTGACACGTGTATTGCTCATGTGGGCACAACCCGTCTAGACTGCTTTCCTGCTCCTTGAAACAGTGATAAATTCCCGATGCGTCAGTGGAAGATCTAAGCCCCTGTATTATTTTATACCATAAGAGGAAACTTCTTCCTGACCCCAGCTGGTGACCAGCTTGCTCCTGGCGAGCCGTTCTCCGCCTCCGTCCCATCACAGTGGAAGGGGTTCTGTGGTGTTCAGGGATCCTGTTTGGATCCAGGAGCGGGGCTGAGACCTTATGGTCCAGCCCCTTTTCACAGATTCTTCGGTCTCACTCCAGTCTTTCTGCAGCTCACGTATATTGAGAAATTGTCTTCACTGAGCTGCCCCCAGAGCTGCCTAGACCTTTGTCCTGAGAAATTACAACAGGTCAGAGCCCAGGAGCATGCACTGCTCCTCCTGACCCCACAATCAAACAAATACCCAGAAGATCATCCAGCCTAATACTGAGCCCTGGGTTCCCGTCCCCTTCCTAGGCTGAGAACTGGTCATTGGTTCCTACCCTTTCATTCCCTTCGCTGCACCTGACACCTCTCACCCCAGAGTTGGCATCTGTAAAAAGCCCCATGGGGGAGTTTACAATGGTCAAGTCTGCGAGAGTCTCATTTACTCAGCACGTTGCTACAAGGCTCTGCCAGCCCAGCGGGGCTGCCGTGTCGGGTGGGAACGTCTGAGGAGCAAAGTGTCTCTCCCTTTATGGGAAGTAGGTGACACCCAAAGCAGCCCTCGTCGCTGGTGGTCCCTCTGTAACGTACACTGAGCTGGTGATTTATCGCTGAGTGAATCAAGGCCTACACCCCACTCCTCTCCTGGCTGGACGTAACACAGGAACTTTTGAACTCTAATCTGTCAATTCCAACATTTCAGGGACGGCTACAGGTGCCAAACAGGAGGAACCCAATTGATTTAGATGAAAACTGGAAGAGCAGAAGGTGGAAATGGGGGACACATGGAGCCCCTTGTCCCTGGTTAGCTCGCACATTGGCTTCAGCTCGGTCAGTAACTGGCTTGAGATCGAAGAACTGGGTGATAACAGCCCATAAACACCTTCCACATTAACAGCTCAGCTCTGCCCCACATCCCAGGGCAGAGTAACATGCTGACACCCTCCATGACTTCTGTCCCAGGCAGAAAGAAAAGAAATAACCGTGGGGGAAATGGCAGGGCATGGTGGAAGGGGAGAATGGGGGGCACACGGAGCCCATGACATGGGGTGGGAGAATGGGGGACCCCAGGTACAGGGGGAGATGGGCACAGGGCCGCCCAGAGGGGGGGGCAAGAGGGGCAATTTGCCCCAGGCCCCGAGCCCCACAGGGGCCCCCACCAGAGTTTTTCAGGGCCCCCGGAGTGGGGTCCTTCACTCCCTCCGGGGGGCCCGGAAAACTCTTGCGGGGCCGGGCGCAGGAGCGTCTTCTGCTCCCGGTCTTTGCCGGCAGGGGGTCCTTCCGCTCCGAGGCGGAAGGACCCCGCCGCTAATTACCGCCGAGACGGAGCGGGACCCGCCGCCGAGTTCAGCCCGGTTCGGCGTGGCGGCGGGGGCCCTTCCCTTCCGGGACCCGCCGCCGGCGCCCGCAGACCGCGGGCGGGCCCTCCGCCGAATTACCGCCAAAGACTGGGCTGAACTTCAGCAGCAGGTCCGGCTTTGGCGGTAATTCGGCGGCGGGAGTCCCCGCCGCGGGTCTTCGGGGCACTTCGGCGGCGGTCCCAGAACGGAAGGGCCCCCCGCCGCCGAAGACCCCGGGCCCCCGGAATCCTCTGGGCGGCCCTGGATGGGCAGGGGGCACACAGAGCCACTGGCCCATGGCAAAGGGAGGAAGGGGGAATGAGGGGGCACACAGAGCCCCTGGGGAAAGGGGGACCCTGGTGTGGGGGAGGGTGGAATGTGTAGACAGCGCCTGTGGCATGAGGTGAGGAGTGGGGGAGTTGCAGGAAGGCCCTGAGGTGGAAGGGGCTGGCAGGTGGTGCACAGGTGGGAAGGGAGGGGTGCCAGAAGCCCCTGGTGGGTGCGAAGGGCTCAGCTCCGGAAGCTGTGAAGCCGGCTTGCCTCTAGTTTACCCCTGGGGTTTGTGAGCCCCTGAGGCTCTGTCCCTGCCCCGGCTCAGTGCAACAGCTCCCTGGGCCCTGCCTGCTCCCGGGAGCCGGGGTGGAGCTCTGGAAACGCGGCTCCGGGGCAGCCTGCAGGGGTCGCTGTGGAACGACACAAAGTTACTCCCCGGGCAGCCAAAGCCCCCCCCCCCCGGGCAGGGCCCGGCTCCAGGCAGGGCTGGGAGCAGGATCCACCCAGCGGGGCCGGGCGTGGGACTCAGCCCCCTGCTGCTGCGGGACTGGGGCTTGTCAGCCAGCTTCGCCCAGCCTGGCCCGTTCTCTCCTTCCAGGATCCAGTTCATCCCAGAAGGGAACCGGGAGGGCTGGGCATCTGAAGCGTCTCCCCTGTGCAGGACAGGAGGGGGGTGTTGCTGGGGGATGCTCCAGTGAAGGAGAGAATTGAACTCCCCTGTTGGTGGGGAGTGGGACATGGGCCACTGGGAAGGGCTGTTTTCCAAGTCTTGAAATATCCCTTGGAATCAGTAGGAAAAGGAGCATTTCTGCACATAGAGGTTTCCATGTTTTCCATTTGTTTGCCAGTTCCACCCAGGCTGCGAGTGGGCACCGACCCACCAGTGCCCCTCGCACTGAATGAGTCTGTGACGTTCCCCTGCCGCGCGGAGGGGTTTTACCCGAAGAACGTGAGTCTCACCAGGCTGGAGAACGGAAATGAGACGGGTCTAGGAAAGGCCTCCCCCCCCAGCTGAGAATCCAGACGGGACGTACACGCTCCAGAGCTCCCTGGAGATGAACCCAACTGCGCAGAGGAGTCTGTCCGTGTTCACCTGTCGGGTTGTGCACAGTTCCCAGCCCCCCGTCAGGGTGAGTGAGATGCTGAGGATCTCCAAGCCGCCTGCGGAGCCTAGTGGAGGGTTAGATTGTCCCAGGCAGGCAAAGGGGCAGTTCTAGGAACCTCTTGTCTCTGTAAAGGGGAGAGGCCACTGGACAGATCCCAGTCACGCCTCAGACGCATTAGCAGAAACTCCCCAGGGGACTCCTGGCCGCTGGCTGATCACGTACATTTCTACTGCAGGCCACTGGCTGTTCTCCAGCCCAGCTCTCTGGATCGGGCTCTTCCTGGAGAAGGTGCTGACTGCCGCCTTCCTCCTCTTCCTCTTCCTGAGAGGAAGGGGGCCGCGAAGTGAGTAAACGCTTCCTGCCTGGGACTTACCTTGGGGCACAGCTGCCAGGGCAATGGAGCGAGTGGGAAAACTCCAGGCTGCAGCCCCAGAGCAGAGCAGGAAGAGTTAACGCCAGGCAGGGACGTCAGCACTGGGGGGCACCGGGTCTCTGGGGGATGCTAATAGGATACAGCCCCTCTGGGTTAGCAGCTCGATTCCGGCCCAGAACAGTAGTGACCAGAGTCTGGTGCTTCTCTGATGATTCCTAGATGGCCACGACCCGTCGCTAAGTGACCATGTCGCTGGGCCCCAGCTGCCACCTTTGTCGACAGGATCTGCAGCCAGGCCAAAGCGCGTTGTGACCTGGGAAACAAATTCCCCCCCTGCCCCGCGTGCAGCTCCCCAGGTGTGGGGCCTGCTGGCCTGGGTGGAGGGACAAAGGAGTTTCGTTTTTCCTTGGCTTCTCCACCTCGTGCAGGTGAGAGCGCTGTGCCCCTCTGCGGCTGTCCCCACAGACCCGTGCGTCCACCCTGCCGTCAGAGGGGTGACTGCCGCACCTGGGGATCTCTGAGCCAGCTCTGACCTCGCTAGCTCCACTAACATAGCAGTGATGGGCGGCACCCACCCCCTTCCTGCGTTCAGCGGGTGCACTCTAGGGCCCTTGGCCAGCCAGACCCTGCCCCAAACACCCAGCTGGGGCAGGGGGAGCCCTGCCGGCCCAGACCAGGTGGGAGATTTTCTTCTGTTTCTCAGCACAAGGTCCCAAGCAGGTAGCTGCTGGAAAGCTTCCACCAGCGTATTAACCCTCTCCCTTCCCCCGCCTGGCGTTACCAGGTGGCTGATCCGTTTCTCGGTGGCGTCTGTGCAAGTGGCCATGCCCGATTGCTGTCTCTGGGGTGGATTCCGGCAGGACTCCTCCTTAGTTGGAGTGCAATGAAGCTGATGTACCACGCCCTGCTTGGTGGTGGTCCCCGCTGCCTTATCTCAGAGACAAACCCCAGCTCACTCCGCTCTGGGCTTCCCTGTCCTGGCCAGCCCAGGATCCAACCCAAAGCTGGTGGCCCCTCCCGAGGAGGTACCAGGGGGACAGGTGTAGTTCTCCCTGGTCTTAGCCTTCTGAGTCCTTCCTACCATCCATATCCTGATCTATGACCTGGAGGGGTCGTCCCCTTTCCTAGGGGAGGGGGAATTCAATTACCAGCTTCTCATAATGGCAGGACATTTCAGAAGCAAACTCCCAACTAACCTTTTTTCTCAGTTTAACCTTCAGCTGGATGATGATTTACCCTCCTGACCGGGCACGTGTGGCATTTGCCCTGGGGAGGCTCCTTGCTGGGCTGGGTTAATGCTACGGGAAGGTCATGCACTGACTCTCCTCTTTCATCTCTGTGGTTCTTTCCTTTACCAGCCCCACGTCTGTTTCCTGGTTTTCTTGCACCCTTGGCGGCCTGCCAACTTCTCTGTCTGCGCCTCCGTCCCCGCAGTCTGGGAAATGAGTTCGTGGATGGGGCTGCAGTGACCCCCGCTGGCCAGGCCAATGGAGCCCAGGTCTGATGTACCAAACTCACCCACCTCCTGATGGAGCAGCCGACAGGGAATCCCTGACCTGGCTCCCTGCCCCCTTCATCCTGTCTCTCTGCGCTGTATGCATTGACCTGCGCTTCGGGGAGCAGAGCTCGAACAGGGGGTACAAGGCACAGGATTCTGGTGTAACACACGGCGTGTCTGTGAGACCCAGTGGCCCCGGAGCAGCTCCCCTGAGTCCTGTGGGTTCGACGCTGAGGCTCAGACTCTTGCTCCCTGGGCTGGCAGGAGCTGGGCGTTTTGCAGATGTGACACTGTGACTTGTAGGAGAGAACCAGTCTAGTGGGTCTGCCCTGGCCCAGTGATGGAGCAGCCTGATTAAACCCTATTCTCCTCCTGCAGGAGGCCTCTGGGCCTGACTGTGAGATGGGAGGGAGGAGAAGACACAGTGGTAAATGGAAGCCGAGGTACGATGAAAATGAAACGATTCGCAGCACCCCTGTTCCTTCCTGTTAAGCACCCGCCTTCTGCTCTGGGCAAGGTTGGATCCTGTAGTTACCCTGCTGGTCTGTGCTCTGGGACACGGAGGCGATGGGAGCAGGGAGCCCCGACCATCTGTAGTGCTGGCTTATGCCTTTCTTGTGATGCTGGACTCCGGCTGGAGCCTCCTGCCTCTGCTCAGCTGTGAGGAGGCAGGAGAAATTTGTGTAACAACACAACCTGCCTCCCTTTAGTGGCACCCAGGGGCAGCTGTTGGCAGAGGGAGGCCTGGCAGTGGGGGCCATTGGAGTCACCCTGCCAGGGAGCTGGAGGGAGCCGTGAAGGGCACCAGAGCTGGTGCAGCCGTACAGAGCTTTCCGGCTGATGGCCCTGGCTTCTGGTGGGCACTGTGAGCTCCACAATGTCTGGGGCCAGACCCACTGCTGCTTCCATGGGGGGCAAAGGCCACTCTTTCCTCTGGCCCCGACAGAAGAATTTAGAGGCGGTTCCCTGGGCCCCCCACAGGAGTTTATGGCAGGAGGTTTGGATCTGGCCCATTGGGGCTGTTTCTCTTGGCAAGTCCCAGGCAGGCTGTGCAGAGTCTGGGGCCGGATGTGGGGTGGATGTTCATGGCTGGAGGGTGGGGAGTCAATTTTTGAAAATTGATGAAACTTGCACTATGGCTGCAAAACCCAAAGCCCTTGTGTCAAACGCTTCGCGATTACACTTCCAAGACCCGTCACCTGACTGCTGGGTACTCACTGGAGTGTTTCATGGGAGACGTAATCGATCAAGCAGCTCAGAACCAGGGACCTATGCAAACAGGACGCCAGAAGCACAGAGATGAAAACACAGAGGAGCAGAGATTGATGGAGATTTAAGACTAGAAATGGGACAAAATCAAAACCAGACTCTCAAATCCTAACCCACGCGAATATTTGAAGGGGGCATGTTTCAATGCCGCCTCCATTTATTTATTAACGATCATCAGGATTATTTGTACAGTCTAGCGCACAGCGCTGAGATCTAGCGCCACAGTGCCAGGTGCTGTACAAACACAGTGTACGACACAATTCCCTGCCCTAAATAATTTACCATTGAACTAGCCAAGACAGACAAAGGCAATTTCAAGATGGGAACGGAGGCCCTGAAGGACTCAGCGAATTCCCCAAGGTCACAGATAACTGAACGTCTCCTGGATCCCAGTCCAGAGCTTTTAGCACAGACCTTCTTTCTCCTCTCAGCCAAACTGGATCCAAACTAATTCCCAAAACCAAACTCCAGCCTAGATCTAATCCAGATCCACCCTCTCCCTGCCCAGCCCATCTCTAGTTAACAGATCAGGTGCCGGGAGTGGCCATGTGCCGTCCCCCCATTGAGACGTGTATTGAAGGAGCCTCTCTGGTAGCAGTCACAGCCAGGGACTAGCTCCAGAACAGGGGTCTCTGGGCCCAGCTTTCTGACGTCTCTGTGGACAGTGTTTCTGAACGTGCAGTGGCTGGTAAATGCTCTGGTTTGGTGTTCGGGAGGGAGATTTCAACACTGTCAGGGAATTCCCTTCCCAAAGAGCAGCCCTCTGCCAGGGCCCCTCTCTCCACCCTTCTATATCCCAGCAGCCTTAGCCTGGATGCTTAAGCTCATGGCAGTCAAAGGCTGGATTACGTGAGGCTTCACGAGAGAACACGGGTCACCAGCCGCTTCGCTGTGAGAAGTAAAATTAATGGTGGGGAAAAAACAGTTCAGCCTGCAGAGAGTTGGAAGCAGGAAATGTCACTAACACAATCCACTTCCTTCTGCACTGGGGGACGGTCCAACCCTGAACCTCACACTTCTCAGTATCTCTTCGGACAGCGGAGAGCTGGCAAAGGCTGCGGAGTTGAAAGGTCGCCCCTCTGACAACAAAATGGCTCCGTCGACCCCTGTGTCTGGATTGTCTCTTCCATGCCTGGTGCTGCTGCTTCTCCTGGAGATCCCTGGTGAGTGGAGAACATAGACACTGCCCAGGCAGGCACAAGCCGTCCAGTCTGCTCTCTTGCTGCTTGCAACGGAGGGAAATTCCAGATGCTCTAAACCCGGTGTCGGCGACCTTTCAGCAGTGCTGTGCCGAGTCTTCATTTAGTCACTCTAATGTAAGGTTTCGTGTGCCAGTCATACATTTTAACGTTTTTAGAAGGTCTCTTTCTATCAGTCTATAATATATAACTAAACTATTGTTGTATGTAAAGTAAATAAGGTTTTTAAAATGTTGAAGAAGCTTCATTCAAAATTAAACTAAAATGCAGAGTCCCCTGGACCGGTGGCCAGGACCCAGGCAGTGTGAGTGCCACTGAAAATCGGCTTTCGTGCCGCGTTCAGCGTGCGTGCCATAGGTTGCTGATCCCGGCTCTAAAAGGAGGAATAAACCCTTGTGTATTTTATATGGCAAGAGGAACTTTCTGCCCCCAGCTTGTGCTCAGCTTGTGCTCTGGAGTGTGAGAACCAGTCACAGTGTTTAAACTTGATCCCAGCTGGTGCCACTGCAGGGGCCGTTCTTCTTTTTATAAACATCTGATCTTTTTGTAGAAATCTTACTGAGCAATTAGATTCAACAATATCCTGCAGCAGTGAATTCCACAGGTTGGTTAGAGCTGGGTTAAAAATATTTCTTTTTCTCCCTTTAAATCGTGTGGCTTTCAGACTTCATCGGGTGCCACGTCTGTGTGGGGCCATCCAGGGGCAAAATAACCCCCGTTAATGGGCAGTGAGTGACACTCCCAGAAGCCACTGCTTGCATCCGAAGAAGAGGGTGTTCACCCACGAAAGCTCATGCTACAAAACATCTGTTAGTCTATAAGGTGCCACAGGATTCTTTGCTACTCCCAGAAGCTCCTTCTCTGTGGCTGGAGCAGCGCAGCAGCGGGGGTCAGGGCCCTTGTCCCTGCTCGTGCCCCTGAGGCTCTGTCCCTGCCCCGGCTCCCCTGCTCACGCTCAGCGCAACAGCTCCCTGGGCCCTGCCTGCTCCCGGGAGCCGGGGCGGAGCTCTGCAAACGCGGCTCCGGGGCAGCCTGCAGGGGTCGCTGTGGAACGACACAAAGTTACTCCCGGGGCAGCTAAAGCCCCTCCCCGGGCAGGGCCCGGCTCCAGGCTGGGCTGGGAGCAGGATCCACCCAGCGGGGCCGGGCGCGGGACTCAGCCCCCTTCTGCTGCGGGACTGGGGCTTGTCAACCAGCATCGCCCAGCCTGGCCCGTTCTCTCCTTCCAGGGGCCGGGGCCTGGGCCCAGGAGTTCCAGCTGCTGCAGCCCCAGAGCAACGTGTGGGTGCCAGCGGGAGAGACTCTCACTCTGAGCTGCTCTGTGACTGGGCTCGCTCCGGTAGGACCCGTGAAGTGGCTCAAGGCCTCGGGCAGTGGCCGCCAGCTCGTTTATGACCAGACGGGATCATTCCCCCGGGTGACGCGGGCTGTGAATGGCTCTGACACAGACTTCACCATCCACATCAGTGACACCCGCCCCGAGGACGCCGGGATCTATCGCTGTGTGAAGTTTAAGAAGGGGTCGGAAGGGACGGGAGTCGATGAGGAGTTCAGCTCCGGCGCTGGCACGGCCGTGTCTGTGCTCGGTGAGTGCGAGCCCCCCACGGCCACACGCCCCTCCCCCCCGGGCGGGGAACAACCCAGCTCCGCCCAGACACTGACCGGGGAGCTGCGCTTCCCACCGGGACTGCGGCAAAGTCGGACCCGGGTTGAGACCAGCACCTGTATGGGGGGCGCTGTGGATTTTAGGGGGATGTGTTGGGAAGAAGAGGGAGAAATTTCTGTTCTAGCCCCAGGGGTCGCTGCCCCACATTGAAAACGAAGTGCCAGGTGCGCCGGGGTTGCAGTCGGAGGTGACTGGCCGGGTGGGTGCATTTGAGGGTTGGGGGTGGGGATCAGGTGTTGGATTGAAGCTGCTGCCGGAGGCTCCCTAAACCCAAGGACTCCACTCGCTAGTCAGGGCCGGCTTGGCCATGGGGGCTGGAACAATTTTTATATTTGGGTCGCTGAGCCTTTGAATCAAACAGTAAACGCTGGATATAATGGAATCCACTTCAAGCCAGGGGTGCGGCAGCATCCCCAGCTCCCCTACTTCCAGCACCTATGGGCCTGGTCTGGGGCCATCCAGCCGCTTTTGGTGGAGCCGGTTGCCAGGCAGAGCGGGACAGGCCCTGCTGGGTTCAGCTGGCACACCGCTGTTCACCTGTCTGACCTGCAAGCTCCGTGCTGAGCCGTGGTGAAGTGCGGTGTCCTCTGAGCCATGCCAAGGGGATGTTTGGGAGCCTGCAGATCTCTTGTCAATGGTGTGTGTGTGTGCAGGGGCGGCTCTAGGCACCAGCAAACCAAGCTGTTGCCTGGGGCGGCCAAATCTAGGGGGCGGCAGGCTGGGCCGGTGGACCTGCCGCAGTCATGCCTGCGGGAGGTCCACCGGAGCCGCGGACGACCGGACCTGCCGCAGGCATGCCTGCGGCAGGTCCGCTCGTCCCGGGGCTCCGGTGGACCTGCCGCGGGAGCTCAACCGGAGCCGCGGGAAGAGGGGACCCGCCGCGGGACCGAGGAAGGGCGGCGCAGCACCTGGGGCAGCCTATTTTCTAGAGCCGCCCCTGTGTGTGTGTGTCTGTCTGTCTGTGTGCGTGTGCGTGCCCGGGTGGGAGGCAGGCACTGGGATGTGCTCACAGGAACTAACACAAACTCCCCACTGAATTCCTGTCCATTGGCTGATCTGATGCATTTACACTGCAGATCAAATCTCCACAGGGTCTGGGCTGTTTTCCAGCCCCGCTCTCTGGATCGGGCTCTTCCTGGAGAAGGTGCTGACTGCTGCCTTCCTCCTCTTCCTCTTCCTGAGAAGCAAAGGGTAACCAGGTAACTGCTGCTTTTCTGTGATTGTCACTGGGCAGAGCTCCCGCAGAAAGGGGGCTAGAGAGAACCACATTTCATGCTGCAGCCCAGGAGCAGAGCAGGAAGCGTTAAAGCCTCATAGGGAGTCAGTGTGGTGGGGTTGGGTGTCTCTGGGGCTGCTCATAGGCTCCAGCCCCTCCCAGTTCAGTTCCAGCTCAGATCACTAGTGACCGGGTGGTTTTCTGATGGCCCCAGCCCAGTTCCTAGAGACATTAACTGGCGACATCACCAGGTGACCATCTCCCTGGGCACTAACTGCTGCCCTTACCAGGCATCAGAGACCCCAAGGATTGGGTACAGGTGGCGGATGATTTGCTCTGCCCCATAGAGTGGGTCCTGCTGGCTCGGGGTGAGCTTCATGGAAAGCAGGCAGGCCTGGCCAGGCCTTCCATTGCCGTCTGCACCTCGGACACATTCAAGGCCCTTCATTCTCAGTGTTTATTTTGTTTACGATTTGCCAGGAATGTATCAGTGTTTGTTACAAGACTAAAAAACCGAGTGCAAATCAGTGCAGAAAATCACTTCACAGTTTTCAGGCTGAATATTGGGGTTGATATTCAGGGATGGGGAAAAGAAAAAAAGCAACAAAGAGAAGAGTCACAGTACTGAGAGTAAAGGGAATTTAATGCTGTGGTTTATTTCAGATCCCTCCTCACCCACATTGTGCCCTGGTGAGTGAGTGTATATGTGTGCAGGGGGGGAGGCTTCTGTCTGCGGCTTATTGCCTCTCACCTAGTCCCCTGTCTCCCCTCTAGCACTGTCTGGACCTCCCAGCTGGCAGGATGATTAACGGTATGGTGGCAGGATTCTGGTAGCCGTGCTGGTCCCAGGGTATTAGAGAGACCAGGTGGGGGAAGTGATCTCTTTTTTTTGGACCAACTTCTGTTGGTGGATGGTACCTCACCTACCTTGTCTCTCTCATTAACAATATGGACACAGGTGCACACGCATGCGTGCGTTTGTATCTTTCACTGCACAGCCAAACTTCCTTACACGTTTACACTTGTACTAACTTATTACCATATCTATGTCATGTAAGGTGATGAAGTGGATGTTTTTAACACGATCTGTATTTTCCTGTCCTTGAGTTGCCCAAAGTTCGGTGACAGTCATTAAAAACCCAACAGTAGCTTCTGTAAAACAAAGAATTTTTCAGTAAAAATCAATAAAAGCTGAAAACAAAAGGCCATAGTCACATTCAGCCCCTGTGCTCCTCACCCGCAGCCTCCTCCCCACACGCTCCCTCCATCTGGAAAATGCCTCCCGGGTTCCGCTGGGGCAGGTTCCCCGGGGGACACAGTCCAGGGCCCTGGTGAGCTCCGGAATCCCTGCCCCAAGCAGCCAGGCGGGTCAGGGGAGCCCTGCAGGGGCCAGGGACACACAGGGGATCAGTTCCCCTTTATCTCACATTAGGTGCATTGTCCCAGGCATGTCGTTGCTGAAAATCCTGCCCCAGGGTATTCACCCCCCAGAACAAGAGTCCCCCTCCAGTCCGAGGGCTCGGCATTCCCGGGTCCCTGACCCCCTCCTGCGCTGGTCTGTACAGAGGGTCCCAGCGACCCATTCTTGGCTCTGGACCGGATTCCTTAGTTCCAGAGCCCTGGGACTGCTGTTACCCAGCCTCCCCTGGCATTGCTGCCCAGGTCCCCGTATCTGTGCCCCAAAGAGACAAACCCCCAGCTCGTTCCATCCTGCTCAGCCTGATCCTCAGCCCAGAGCTGGTGGCACCGTCCCTCGGGGAACACCACAGATACAGCTTGAATCCACTCCAGCATCGCTCTCCTCTGGGCTTCCTAATACTCGTGTCCCGGTCCTGACCCCTGACCTGGAGGGACCTTCCCCTTTCTAGGGAGGGGGGAATTCAGGTACCTGCTTGTCACAGTCACTGGAAATTCAGGAGAGTCAGAGGCCCGGATAAATCTCCCCTTGGTTAGACGTGCAGCGTGGGATGACTGCTCCCCGACACCCCCAGCTCAGGGCGTGATGGGGGCTGACATGGAGCGAACTAGAGCAGTTTGTCCCGGGGGGGCTCCTCCCTGGGCCGGGTAATGCTCAGGGAAGGGTCATTGACCGACCCGCCTCATTCACCTGTTGGATTCTTTCCTTTTGCAGCCCCTGGTCTATTTCCCGGTTTTCTCGCACTGTCGCCTCCTGCCAACTTCTCTGTCTGCAGCCTCTGTCCCCCCAGTGCAGGAAACGAGTCCCTGGATGGTGGAGCTGCAGTGACCCCTGCTGGCTAATCAGATGGAGCCCAGGCTTCGGAAAGCGAAGTTTAAGGGGTGACCGGGTTACAGTCTATAAGTTCCTACGTGGCTTGGGAACAAATATTTCATAATGGGCTCGTCAGCCTGACGGATAAAGGTCTGACACACGATCCAATGGCTGGAAGTTGAAGCCAGACAAATGTTGAGAGGAAATGAAGCCTAATGGTGAGAATCAGTAACCAATGGAACAATTAGCCAAGAGTCATGGATTCCCCATCTCCGACAATTTTAAAATCAAGACTGGCTGTTTCTCTAAAGGATCTGCTCTAGGGATTATCCAGGGGAAGTTCTCTAGCCTATGCTATAGGTCAGATTAGAGGAGAACAACGGTCCCTTCTGGCCTGGGAATTTAGGAATCTCTGGGACGTACCCACCACTCACTCCTGCCTGCTGACGAAAGAGCCACTGGAAGGACTCCTGCTACTCTGGACTCTGTGTGAAGCCTCCTGCCTCTGCTCAGCTCTGCAGAGGCAGGAGATGGTTGTGTAATAATTTCTGTCTGACAATAAACCGCCCTGGCGATGCTTGAACTCACCCCAGACGTGCAGGGTCCTTTGGCTGATCTGCCCCTGAGCCGGCCGGCCCGTCCCACGGGAAGGAAAACATCCAGCTTCTCTTTGTGGCTCTGTTGGGGCAGGGGGAGAGGGAGAGGAGCATTTCCTGCCTTCCCACCATGTGAGTTGGGATGGGTTGAAGTCCCACATCCTGGAATATGCTGGGATCAGAAGGCCCCTGTCAAGCTGTCATGTGGGCAGCTGGGGCAAGGGCCAGCTGTGTGCCGGGGGAGCTGTGAGCTGGGCACCTAGAGCCAGCTGTGTGCTGGGGGGAGGGGGCAGGACCCAGCTGTGTAGGGGAGGGTGGGGGACAGACAGACACTGGGTATCGGGAGACATTGCTGTGACCTGGTTCAAAAATGGGGCCCAGCCCCGGGTTCTCCCTGCACATGGGAGCGTCTCCTACGGTGTGTCCAGAACATCTGGAGTCTTTTTGGAGCAGCCCAGGGTTTATCTGGCCCCTCTGCAGTGGCGGGTTTAACCGCCCGCCCCCCCTCTGTCCTATTTAACCTCCTTTTGGCGAGTCTCTTTTCTGGAGCTGGTTTCCCATCAGCCTTTATCATTTCTTGCCCGGAAAACAAAAGTCCCATCCAAGATCCAGATCTGCCCCCCTGGCCCCTACCGGGAGGAGTGTGAAATCAGCCGGTGCCGGTGGCTTTGGCACAAGCGGTTGGGAGCTGAGCACCCTGTGCCCCAGTCGAGGGGCAGAACCGGGGAGCTGCCCGTAGAGAGGGGGAGGCAGAGGTGAGGTGTGAGTGGGGGTAGTGGGGACACAATTTAAAGGTGCTGGAGTCCTGCAGCGGGGTTCAGTGCTGGCACTCAGGAGACAAAGGAGTTTGGATCTAGAGCGACTCTGGCTGTCATGGCGCAGGATGCTCTGTAATAGCAGCTGGAGACTGTTCCAGCAGAGAGCTGCCCCTGAGCTTCCAGCCGACTGGGGACGGCCAGCTTGGGCAGTGCCTGGCTGGTGGCACGAGACCTGTCAGGCTTCAGGACCCGAGGAAAAGGCTGCTGCAGCTGGTGCCCAGGGGAGCTCTGGGCAGGGCAGGAAGGCAGGGCCTGGGGCAGACAAGTGAAGAGGGCAGAGAGCTGCTGGAGCTGAATGGCTTTCTGGGGTGGGCAGGCGAGAGCGGAGAGCCCAGCGCCCCAGCTGTGTTAGCGAGGGAACGAGGGCAGGAGCTGTAGGCGCTGGCAGTGAACGCCTGGAGCCAGCTGCCTGCAGGAGGGTGGGGAGAGGCTCTAGCTGAGAGGGACCTGCCCTGAGCCTGCAGGCAGCTGGGGCAAGGGCCAGCTGTGTGCCGGGGGAGCTGTGAGCTGGGCACCTAGAGCCAGCTGTGTGCTGGGGGGAGGGGGCAGGAGCCAGCTGTGCAGGGGGATGAGCTGGGGAGAGGCACTGTGGACACTGCCCAGAGCAGGTGCAGGCGCCGTCTCTCTGCAGCGTGGCAAGGGAGCCTGGCACCCCAGTGCCCTGCCTGCCCAGGGGAAGCTCTGGGTTGGTTTTGCTGAGCCCAGGCCTGTGTGAGAAGGGGAGAAGTTGGCGGCGAGTCTCATACAGCAGCCAGCCCCCAGCCTCTGCCCTGTGCCCTGGGGAAGGGTCAGGTGTCTCCAGCAGATATAAATGGTGGTAGAAATAGGAGGGGAACGTTACCCCATGTAACCCACCCACCCGCCCCCAGGTTCGCCTCTGTGGGGCGGGACAGGGGCTGAAGGTTTGTGGCCGAAGGCTGGTGTTGGGTCTGTTTGAAATAATGAATGTTTCAAAACGGCAGCAAAACCAAAAGCTCCTGTGCTTTGACCTGAGCAATTAAACTGGGGGAAACCATCCACTTCAGAAAGCGCCTGGCCTCTGCGGGCCCCTCATGGTATTTCTCTGCCCCCTTTTCTTTATCTCTAAGCTCTGGGCATTTGCATGAAAGCAGGAACTGTCGCTTTAAGAGGTCCTGGACGGTAGCTGCTTCTTCCGCACGCACGTGCGGCATTTGATCTGGGAGGCCAGGAGAACTGTGATGGGAATGGGGGTTGGGCCCGATGATCCTGGCTCAAACCAAACCCCAACCCCCGTTCCCGGCCGATCTCCTCAGTGAAAGGAAATAAGCAAAAGGAGACACAGCGACGAGGAACGGGGGGGGGGGGTGGGATTTGTTCCTCAGCTTTTCCAGAGTTGTCTGGCCAGTGGTCGCTGCTCTTTAACAAGCTGGGCCCAGCAACTCCTCCAGGCTCCACATCACTTGCTGCTGTGTTGTACCCCCAGCCGGGGGCTGTTAGCAGCTCTGAGGGGCTCCCTGCAGGCCAGCTCTGCAGAAGGGATGTCACAGCAATGCCAGCTGGGTGGCTCTGCTGTGTGACATGGGTGTGTTGAGTGGGGTGTGTGCGTTCATGGACTGGGGGAAACAGAGGGGTGCTATGCAGAAAAGCCCCTGGGAAAGTTTGAGGGTCACGTCCCATGCAGGGACAGTGCTGCCGGGCTTGGCAGAAACATACAAATACATGGTCCCTGCCCCAAAGAGCTTAAAGTCCGAGAACAGCAGTGCAATGGGAATGGCTCGGGGAGAGGGACACAGTCAACGAGAGACAATTCCTATATCTGTGTTCACACCAGCAATTCGGTTGTTATACGCCGATGACTAGCTCTGTCTGCCCCGAAACACAGGCATCATCCCTTGTCTGATTTCATTCTCCAGTCATTAAACCCGCTGAACTGCATCCAAAGAGCCCATCGCCTGGCTGCTGGGCACTCGCTGGAGTGTTTCATGGCAGACGTCATTGATCAAGCCGCTCAGAACCAGCACCTGTGCAAACAGGACACTAGAAGCACAGAGATCCCTTGGTGCTGCTGTAGGTTTGGGGTCAGATGATTCAGCTGGCAAAGGAAAAACATCACAGCAGAAAGCAACGAAGACGTGTGTGATTCAGTTTGGGTGCCTGCCCTGCTCCCTGTGATCTCTTTTGGGAGAGATGGAGTTCTCCGCAAACTGACCCAGAGTGAAAACACAGAGGAGCAGAGGTTGATGGAGCTTTAAGACTAGAAATGGGACAAAAATGAAACCAGACTCTCAAATCCTAACCCACACGAATATTGGAGGGGGACATGGTTTAATATCGGCCTCCATTATTTATTAATGATCATCACACACCGCCGAGATCTAGGCCCCACGGTGCTAGGTGCTGTCCAAACACAGTGTAAGAGACAATTCCCTGCCCTAAATAATTTCCCATCTGTCATAAATGAAGGAGGGGGGCTGGGGGTAGCTCCCTTTTATGGACACTCAGCCAGCCAGTTAGCTGTCAAATCCCTGTTAGCAGCTGTTCTTGTATTTGCTTTACCTGTAGAAGGTTAAAGAAAAGCCCACAGGTAAAAAGAAGGGAGTGGGCACCTGACCAAAAGAGCCAATGGGAGGGCTAGAATTTTTTAAAATTGGGAAACAACTTCCCCTTGTCTGTGTGTTGTGGTTTTCCAGGAAAGGGGAACAGGGCAGCACTTATGCTGTGAGAAGCTAAAGTCCAGGTATGAAAATAATCAGATCAGCCCTAGAGATTGCTTATCTGAAACCCCAGATATGCAAATAAGTCAGGGAAGGTCTAGGAAGACGTGATCAGGGTTATTTCTTTTATTTCTTATTGGTTTGTGGACTCCTCTGTGCTAACCCCAGCTGCTTTTGTTTTGCTTGTTGTAACCTTTAAGCTGAACCACAAGCTAAAGATCTAGCAAAAGCCTAAGTTCCAGATGTATTTTCTTTCTTTTTGTTTTTAATAACATTTACCTTTTTTAAGAACAGGAGTGGATTTTTGTGTCCCTATGAGGTTTGTGCATGTTGTTTAATTAGTTGGTAGTAACAGCTGATTTCCTTTGTTTTTTGTTCTCAGCTCTTCCCCAGAGGGTGGGTGAAAGGGCTTGAGGGTCCCCACAGGAAGAAATTCCAAACTGTGTCTTTTTGGGTTCCCAAAGGGGTTTTTTTGCATTTGAGTGGGGGCAGCATCTACCCATCCAAGGTCAGAGAGAAGCTGTAAACTTGGGAGTTTAATACCAGCCTGGAGTAACCAGTATTAATTTTTAGAATCCTTGCAGGCCCCCACCTTCTGCACTCCAAGTGCCAGAGTGGGAACTCAGCATGACACCATTGAACTAGCCAAGTCAGACAAAGGCAATTTCAAGATGGGAACGGAGGCCCTGAAGGACTCAGCGACTTCCCCAACGTCACAGATAATTGAACATCTCCTGGATCCCAGTCCAGTGCTTTTAGCACAGACCTTCTTTCTTCTCTCAGCCAAACTGGATCCAAATTAACTCCCAAAGCCAAACTCCAGCCTAGACCTAATCCAGATCCACCCTCTCCCTGCCCAGCCCATCTCTAATTAACAGATCAGGTGCCGGGAGTGGCCATGTGCCGTCCCCCCACTGAGACGTGTATTGATGGAGCCTCTCTGGTAGCAGTCACAGCCAGGGACTAGCTCCAGAACAGGGGTCTCTGGGCCCAGCTGTCAGACGTCTCTGTGGACAGTGTTTCTGAACGTGCAGTGGCTGGTAAATGCTCTGGTTTGGTGTTCGGGAGGGAGATTTCAACACTGTCAGGGAATTCCCTTCCCAAAGAGCAGCCCTCTGCCAGGGCCCCTCTCTCCACCCTTCAATACCCCAGCAGCCTTAGCCTGGATGCTTAAGCTCATGGCAGTCAAAGGCTGGATTATGTGAGGCTTCACGAGAGAACACGGGTCACCAGCCGCTTCGCTGGGAGAAGTAAAATTAATTATGTGAAAAAACGAGTCTGCAGAGAGGTGGAAGCAGGAAATGTCACTAACACAATCCACTTCCTTCTGCACTGGGGGATGGTCCGATCCTGAACCTCACACTTCTCAGTATCTCTTCAGACAGCGGAGAGCTGGCAAAGGCTGCGGAGTTGAAAGGTCGCCCCTCTGACAACAAAATGGCTCCATCGACCCCTGTGTCTGGATTGTCTCTTCCATGCCTGGTGCTGCTGCTTCTCCTGGAGATCCCTGGTGAGTGGAGAACATAGACACTGCCCAGGCGGGCACAAGCCGTCCAGTCTGCTCTCTTGCTGCTTGCAACGGAGGGAAATTCCAGATGCTCTAAACCCGGGGTCAGCAAACTTTCAGAAGTGCTGTGCCGAGTCTTCATTTACTCACTCTGATTTAAGGTTTCACGTGCCAGTGATACATTTTAACATTTTTAGAAGGTCTCTTTCTAGAAGTCTATAATATCTAACTAAACTATTGTTGTATGTAAAGTAAATAAGGTTTTTAAAATGTTGAAGAAGCTTCATTTAAAATTAAATTTAAATGCAGAGTCCCCCGGACCGGTGGCCAGGACCTGGGCAGTGTGAGTGCCACTGAAGATCAGCTCGTGTGCCGCGTTCAGCGTGCGTGCCATAGGTTGCTGATCCCTGCTCTAAAAGGAGGAAGAAACCCTTGTGTATTTTATATGGCAAGAGGAACTTCCTGACCCAGCTTGTGCTCTGGAGTGTGAGAACCAGTCACAGTGTTTAAACTTGATCCCAGCTGGTGTCACTGCAGGGGCCGTTCTTCTTTTTATAAATGTCTGATCTTTTTGTAGAAATCTTACTGAGCAATTAGATTCAAGAATATCCTGCAGCAGTGAATTCCACAGGTTGGTTAGAGCTGGGTTAAAAATATTTCTTTTTCTCCCTTTAAATCGTGTTGCTTTCAGACTTCATCGGGTGCCACGTCTGTGTGGGGCCATCCAGGGGCAAAATAACCCCCGTTAATGGGCAGTGAGTGACACACCCAGAAGCTCCTTCTCTGTGGCTGGAGCAGCGCAGCAGCGGGGGCTCAGGGCTCTTGTCCCTGCTCGTGCCCCTGGGGCTCTGTCCCTGCCCCGGCTCCCCTGCTCACGCTCAGCGCAACAGCTCCCTGGGCCCTGCCTGCTCCCGGGAGCCGGGGCGGAGCTCTGGAAACGCGGCTCCGGGGCAGCCTGCAGGGGTCGCTGTGGAACGACACAAAGTTACTCCCCGGGCAGCCAAAGCCCCTCCCCGGGCAGGGCCCGGCTCCAGGCAGGGCTGGGAGCAGGATCCACCCAGCGGGGCCGGGCGCGGGACTCAGCCCCCTGCTGCTGCGGGACGGGGGCCTGTCAACCAGCATCGCCCAGCCTGGCCCGTTCTCTCCTTCCAGGGGCCCGGGCCCAGGAGTTCCAGCTGCTGCAGCCCCAGGGCAACGTGTCGGTGTCAGCGGGAGAGACTCTCACTCTGAGCTGCTCTGTGACTGGGCTCGCTCCAGTGGGACCCGTGAAGTGGTTCAAGGGCTCGGGCAGTGGCCGCCAGCTCGTTTATTCAGACAAGGAGCCACAGCCCCCCCGGGTGACGAAGGCCGTGAGTGGCTCTGACACAGACTTCACCATCCGCATCAGTGACACCCGCCCCGAGGACGCCGGGATCTATCACTGTGTGAAGTTTAAGATGACGTCGGGAGGTGATGAGGAGATCAGCTCCGGCACTGGCATGGACGTGACTGTGCGTGGTGAGTGCGAGCTCCCCCCGCCACACGCCCCTCCCCACCGGGGGCTGGTACCCGGGCAGGAGGGGAACAACCCAGCTCCGCCCAGACACTAACCGGGGAGCTGCGCTTCCCACCGAGACTGCAGCAAAGCGGGACCCGGGTTGAGACCAGCACCTGTCGTGGGGGGGGGGGGGGCTGTGGATTTTAGGGGGATGTGGTGGCGGGAAGAGGGAGAAATTTCTGCTCTAGCCCCAGGGGTCGCTGCCCCCCAACGAAAACGAAGTGCCAGGTGCGCCCGGGTGTGCCGTGGGGGGTGACTGGCCGGGTGGGTGCATGGGGCGGGGGGAGGGGGGGTGTTGGGTGCGTTGATTCTTCTCAATCGGCCCCTCCAGAAGGCACTTCCGCCCTTCGCAGCCTCCAGCCGAACCGGCTGCGACTCCTCACACTCACCTCCCTGGGGGAATCGCTCCCAGCACCGGGGGGTTTCTCCTCCCCTCCCAGTGCCCGGGGCAGCCCCATGGAGACGGGAGCGAGGAGCAGGCAGGCTGGGGCAGCTGCACAGAGTTTGTGCTGCCTTGGCAGAACTGAGCTGCGGCCAGACCCAGTCCTGGGGTGAATCTCCTCGACCCCCGCCCCCATCCCCCGTAGGGCTCTGGCTGTGGGCACAGGGCTCGGCTGCAGCCATGGGGTTACTAGGATGTTTTTCTTCCTTTCCTGTGACCCTTCCCCAGCCCCAGCAAGGACCCTCCTAGCCTTGCCCCCCCCCACTTTGCATTAGCTCAGGGGCAGGGGCTGGGGCTCCCCTGCTCTCAGGCTGTCCCTGTGGGGAGGTGGGGCCCGTGGGGCGGGGGATGGGCTCTCAGTCGCAGAGGGATCTGACTGATAAACGCTTCTCCCTGCAGCCAGACCGTCGGCCCCGTCCGTGTCCGGCCCCCCCAGCAGGGCAGAGCCGGGTCCCTCAGTGAATTTCACCTGCACGTCAGGAGGATTCTCCCCCAGAGACATCACTGTAACCTGGCTGAAAAATGGGACCAAACTCCCAAACCCCAAGACCCAGGTTCTCCCTGCACAGGAGAGCGTCTCCTACAGCGTGTCCAGCACCGTGGAGCTGAGCCTGACCCCAGGAGACGCCCGCTCCCAGCTCACCTGTCAGATAGAGCACAGCACCTCCCCGGCTCCCCTGCGTGCGACTTACAACCTCAGCGCTGCCCTGCGAGGTAGGAGCCCAGCCGGGGCTGAGCACTGGGGGCTCCACACTCGGGGGCGGGGGGGCTGTGACGGACTCATGGCCCCTTTGGGGTCCCTTTCGGGTGGGTATTTTGTGGGGGTCGGACACTGAAATCCAGATTCGGGTCCAGTCTCTGCCCCGTGCCCGTCTCTCACCCTCAGGCCCTTAGAACGCAGAGCCCCTTCCCTGGGGCAGGAAGTGCCCTGCTCCGGCCCAGAGGGGTCGGGGTGTGTGGAGGGTGTTTGTCCTGGTCTGAACCCCGGTAAGATCCCACCCCCCAGCTGAAGTTACCCAGCCCGCTGTGCGGTTTGTCCAGGGGGGAAGGGGAGGGAAAGTGGGGACGTGGGGAACATTTTTTCCCCTCTGCTAATTCTGGTGGTTTTTAAAGAATTTCCCTGAGCCTCCCCCAGCTGGGAAGGGCCTGGATAAAGAAGAGATTCCAGCAAGAGCTGAACATGCTCCAGGGAGGGCCCTGGGTGTGGGGGTGGATGAACGTGGCTCAGTGGGAAGGTCAGTCTGTCCAGCCCAGGAATTTCCCTGTAAGTCAGCAGGAAAAGGAGAATTTCTGTAGATGCCGAGCGCAGGGTATTTGTGTTCTCAGTTCCACCCAGGCTGCGAGTGGGCACTGCCCCAGCGGCGCCCGTCGCACTGAACGCGTCTGTGACGTTCACCTGCCGCGCGGAGGGGTTTTACCCGAAGGACGCGAGTCTCACCTGGCTGGAGAACGGAAATGAGATGAATCTGGGAAAATCCTCCCCTCCGGCTGAGAATCCAGACGGGACGTACACGCTCCAGAGCTCCCTGGAGGTCAAAGCAACTGAGCAGAGGAGTCAGTCCGTGTTCACCTGTCGAGTTGTGCACGATTCCCAGCCCCCCGTCAATGCCAGCGAGATGCTGAGATTTTCCCAGCCACCTCCTGAGCCAGGCAAAGATCCCACTTCATCTGATGCAGGTAAATGTGCAGCCGAACCCTCCCCTGCACTGCTGGGAAATGCCAGGCCTGGTCTGCGGAACCCAGGGGCCATTTCAGCCCATCTCCGCCAGGGGAGCCCCTCAGTGTAACAGCCACTCTTTTATTCCAGGATTATCGCTGGGCTCGGCTCTCCTGGGGCCCGTGGGCGGAGCGGGAGGGGGAAGGTGGGGGGCAGGAAATGTCACTGGCCGCACTCTGTGCCCAGGGCAGATGCTCTGTGCAGCCCTGCAGGGTGTGACTGTCCCTAGAGAGGGGCTGGAACATGGTCACTCCTGCAGAGCTGGGGATCCCAGGACTCCGACACTGCTCGGGGATTTGAGGCTTTTGGGTAAAAGTGCAGGTGGCTCCTGAGTCCTTATTCTCCTGCTCTGCGAAGCTCGAGGTCTCCACTGTAGAGTCTGGGCTTCCCTGGGGCCAGCCAGCAGCGTGTGGATACAGCTGCCAGGCAGAGCTGGGCAAACGCTGCAGGGGCCATTTGCCAACCTGCTGCTCACGGATAGGAACTGGCCAAGCCCCATGGAAGGCCAGTTTCCTCGGAGCCCATAAAGGTGCGTGTGAGCCAGGGCGGGATGGCCGGGAACCAGCAGTTCTCTTGTCCGCGGGGGGTTTCTGTCCATTGGCTGATCTGATTTACACTGCAGGTCAGAGCCCGTTCTCCAGCCCAGCTCTCTGGATCGGGCTCTTCCTGGAGAAGGTGCTGACTGCCGCCTTCCTCCTCTTCCTCTTCCTGAGAAGTAAACAGTGACCAGGTAAATGCAGCTTTTCCGTGAGTTCCCCTGGGAGCCCGATGGAGCGGATTGCAATGCTGCAGCCCAGGAGCAGAGCAGGAAGTGTTAAAGGCTCATAGGGAGTCAGTGTTGTGGGGTTGGATGTCTCTGGGGCTGCTCATAGGATACAGACCCTCCCAATGTGATGCCAGCCCAGATCACGAGTGGTTTTTTCAGGGCCCCAGTCCAGTTCCTAGAGCCCACATGGCCCCATGCCCAGGTGACCATCTCCCTGGGCACTAACTGCTGCTCTCACCGGGCATCAGAGACCCCAAGGATTGGGTGCAAGTGGGAAATGAATGGCTCGGCCCCATAGAGCTCCATGGTGAGCTGGCGGGGCTGGCCAGGCTTTCCAGCACTGGCTGCACCTCCGTCACAGAGAAGCCCCTTTGCTCCTCTCCTGCCCACATGCAGCCTCCTCCCCACACGCTCCCTCCATCTGGAAAATGCCTCCCGGGTTCCGCTGGGGCAGGTTCCCCGGGGGATGCAGTCCAGGGCCCTGGTGAGCTCTGGAATCCCTGCCCCAAACAGCCAGGCGGGTCGGGGGAGCCCTGCAGGGGCCAGGGACACACAGGGGATCAGTTCCCCTTTATCTCATGTTAGGTGCATTGTCCCAGCCATGTCGCTGCTGGAAATCCTGCCCCAGGGTATTCACCCCCCAGAACAAGAGTCCCACTCCAGCCCGAGGGCCCGGCATTCCCGGGTCCCTGACCCTCTCCTGCACCGGGTCTGTACAGAGGGTCCCAGCGACCCATTGGTGGCTTTGGACCGGATTCCTTAGTTCTAGAGCCCTGGGACTGCTATAAACCAGCCTCCCCTGGCACTGCTGCCCAGGTCCCCGTATCTGTGCCCCAAAGAGACAAACCCCCAGCTCGTTCCATCCTGCTCAGCCTGATCCTCAGCCCAGAGCTGGTGGCACCGTCCCTCGGGGAACACCACAGATACAGCTTGAATCCACTCCAGCATCGCTCTCCTCTGCGCTTCCTAATACTCGTGCCCCGGTCCGGACCCCTGACCTGGAGGGACCCTCCCCTTTCTAGGGAGGGGGGAATTCAGGTACCAGCTTGTCACAGTCATTGGAAATTCAGGAGAGTCAGAGCCCCGGGTAAATCTCCCCTCGGTTAGACATGCAGCGTGGGATGACTGCTCCCCGACACCCCCAGCTCAGGGCGTGATGGGGGCTGACATGGAGCGAACTAGAGCAGTTTGCCCCTGGGGAGCTCCTCCCTGGGCCGGGTTAATGCTCAGGGAAGGGTCATTGACCGACCCGCCTCATTCACCTGTTGGATTCTTTCCTTTTGCAGCCCCTGGTCTATTTCCCGGTTTTCTCGCACTGTCGCCACCTGCCAACTTCTGTCTGCAGCCTCTGTCCCCCCAGTGCAGGAAGCGAGTCCCTAGATGGTGGAGCTGCAGTGACCCCTGCTGGCCAATCAGATGGAGCCCAGGCTTGACAGAGCAAAGGTTAAGGGGTGACCTGGTTACAGTCTATAAGTTCCTACATGGCTCGGGGAACAAATATTTCATAATGGGCTTGTCAGTCTGGCAGATAAAGGTCTGACACACGATCCAATGGCTGGAAGTTGAAGCCAGATAAATGTTGACAGGAAATGAAGCCTAATGGTGAGAGTAATTAACCAATGGAACAATTTACCAAGAGTTGTGGTGGATTGTCCATCACTGACAATTTTAAAATCCAGACTGGCTGTTTCTCTGAAGGATCTGCTCTAGGGATTATCCAGGGGAGGTTCTCTGGCATGTGCTTTAGAGCAGGTCAGACTAGAGGAGAACAACGGTCCCTTCTGGCCTGGGAATTTAGGAATCTCTGATGGGACGTACCCACCACTCACTCCTGCCTGCTGACGAAAGAGCCACCGGAAGGACTCCTGCTACTCTGGACTCTGGCTGAAGCCTCCTGCCTCTGCTCAGCTCTGCGAGGCAGGAGATGGTTGTGTAATAATTTCTGTCTGACAATAAACTGCCCTGGCGATGCTAGAACTCATCCCAGACGTGCAGGGTCCTTTGGCTGATCTGGGGCAGGAGGAGAGGGAGAGGAGACCTTCAGGGAGCATTTCCTGCCTTCCTACCACGTGAGTTGGGATGAGTTGAAGTCCCACATCTTGGAAGATGCTGGGATCAGAAGGCCCCTGTCAAGCTGTCATGTGGGCAGCTGGGGCAAGGGCCAGCTGTGTGCCGAGGGAGCTGTGAGCTGGGCGCCTAGAGCCAGCTGTGTGCTGGGGGGAGGGGACAGGACCCAGCTGTGCAGGGGAGGGTGGGGGACAGACAGACACTGGGTATCGGGAGACATTGCTGTGACCTGGTTCAAAAATGGGGCCAAACTCCCAGCCCCCCAGACCCAGGTTCTCCCTGCACACGAGAACGTCTCCTACAGCATGTCCAGCACCGTGGGGCTGAGCCTGACCCCAGGAGACGCCCGCTCCCAGCTCACCTGTCAGATAGAGCACAGCACCTTACCGGCTCCTCTGCGTGCAACTTACAACCTCAGCGATGCCCTGCGAGGTAGGAGCCCAGCCGGGGCTGAGCACTGGGGGCTCCACGCTGCGGGGTGGGGGGGCTGTGATGGACCCATCGCCCTTTGGGCTGGGTCTGAGATGGGCCTTTCGCCCAGGTAACCAGTCTCCCAGCAGCACCCCAGCAGGGCCCATGGCTTCCCACCTACAGCAGCGATGAGTCCAAATTCGGCCACGGCATCTGCTCCAGCCCAGTGTTGGGGGCAGAGCTGGATGAAGTGGGGAGAGGGTCCCTGGGGCGCTGAAATCCAGATTCAGAGCTGGAGTCCGCGGCTTGTGTCCATCTCTTGTTCTCAGGCTCTTTTAATTTAAGACGATTCCCCCTCGGGCTGGGATTCCTCCGGATCCAGTTCATCCCAGAAGGGAACCGGGAGGGCTGGGCATCTGAAGTGTCTCTCCCGTGCAGTACAGGAGGGGGGTGTTGCTGGGGGGATGCTCCAGTGAAGGAGAGAACTGAACTCCCCTGTTGGTGGGGTGTGGGACGTGGGCCACTGGGAAGGGCTGTTTTCCAAGTCTTGAAATATCCCTTGGAATCAGCAGGAAAAAGAGCATTTCTGTACATAGAGATTTCCATGTTTTCCATTTGTTTGCCAGTTTCACCCAGGCTGTGAGTGGGCACCGACCCACCAGTGCTTGTCGCAGTGAATGAGTCTGTGACGTTCCCCTGCCGCGCGGAGGGGTTTTACCCGAAGGACGTGAGTCTCCCCTGGCTGGAGAACAGAAAAGAGACGGGTCTAGGAAAGTCCTCCCCCCCGAGCTGAGAATCCAGACGGGACCTACACGCTCCAGAGCTCCCTGGAGATGAACCCAACTGCGCAGAGGAATCAGTCTGTGTTCACCTGTCGGGTTGTGCACAATTCCCAGCCCCCCGTCAGGGCGAGTGAGACGCTGAGGATCTCTGAGCCACCTGCGCGGCCTTATGGAGGGTTAGATTTCTCCCAGGCAGGCAAAGGGGCAGTTCTAGGAACCTCTTGTCTGTGTAAAGGGGAGAGGCCACTGGACAGATCCCAGTCACACCTCAGACGCATTAGCAGAAACTCCCCAGGGGACTCCTGGCCGCTTGCTGATCACGTACATTTCTACTGCAGGTCACTGGCTGTTCTCCAGCCCAGCTCTCTGGATCGGGCTCTTCCTGGAGAAGGTGCTGACTGCCGCCTTCCACCTCTTCCTCTTCCTGAGAGAAAGGGGGTCGCGTAGCGAGTAAACGCTTCCTGCCTGGGACTTGCCAGGGCAATGGAGCGAGTGGGAAAACTCCAGGCAGCAGCCCCAGAGCAGAGCAGGAAGAGTTAACGCCAGGCAGGGACTGGGGGGCGCCGGGTCTCTGGGGGATGCTAATAGGATACAGCCCCTCGCACCTCTGGGTTAGCAGCTTGATTCCAGCCCAGAACAGTAGTGACCAGAGTCTGGTGCTTCTCTGATGATTCCTAGATGGCCACATAAGAACATAAGAAAGGCCGTACCGGGTCAGACCAAAGGTCCATCTAGCCCACTATCTGTCTACCGACAGTGGCCAATGCCAGGTGCCCCAGAGGGAGTGAACCTAACAGGCAATGGTCAAGTGATCTCTCTCCTGCCATCCATCTCCATCCTCTGACGAACAGAGGCTAGGGACACCATTCCTGCCATTTATGGACTTAGCCACCATGAATTTATCCAGTCCTTTTTTAAACATTGTTATAGTCCTAGCCTTCACAACCTCCTCAGGTAAGGTGTTCCACAAGTTGACTGTGCGCTGCGTGAAGAAGAACTTCCTTTTATTTGTTTTAAACCTGCTGCCTATTAATTTCATTTGGTGACCCCTAGTTCTTGTATTATGGGAATAAGTAAATAACTTTTCCTTATCCACTTTCTCAACATCACTCATGATTTTATATACCTCTATCATGTCCCCCCTTAGTCTTCTCTTTTCCAAGCTGAAGAGTCCTAGCCTCTTTAATCTTTCCTCGTATGGGACCCTCTCCAAACCCCTAATCATTTTAGTTGCCCTTTTCTGAACCTTTTCTAGTGCTAGAATATCTTTTTTGAGGTGAGGAGACCACATCTGTACACAGTATTTGAGATGTGGGCGTACCATGGATTTATATAAGGGCAATAATATATTCTCAGTCTTATTCTCTATCTCCTTTTTAATGATTCCTAACATCCTGTTTGCTTTTTTGACCGCCTCTGCACACTGCGTGGACATCTTCAGAGAACTATCCACGATGACTCCAGGGGTCGTCCCCTTTCCTAGGTGTGGAAGCCAGTAAATAATTAACAAGGTTTTGAAGAGATCTTAATGAATGTTAGTTAGCATGAGTTAGGTTAACTGTGACCCTGGTTACGTGAGGAAGCAAGATAATGTAAGACAGAGTGAATTGTGTGAAAGTTATTACGACCTTGCAATGTGCAGTCTTGCAGTCTTGTTTTTCTAGTGAGATAGCAGGAAAGCTTATGTATAAACAAAATGTATTTGTTGCTTTTTACTGTCTGTATTATTGCTAGAAATTGTCTGTAAAAGGTATAAAGGCTTGCTGTGATTGTTTACCAGTTGAGAGACCTGTCCAGGACCCTGTGTCCTATGGCACTCTCTCCCTCCATGGTAATTACTGGAGAAATAATAAAGTATTTGATTTTGCTGCATCCAAACAAAAAGTGAGAACTGAGTTTTTCTTCGACAATTTGGGGGCTCGTCCGGGATGGCAACGCCCACGGACCCACAGACAACTACTACGGATCATTCCCCTTCGAACCCCATGGCGCCACATGAGAGGTATGAGACCTTTTGAAATCTCTATTGGGGTATTGGAGGAGGATTTTCCCTGAGGACGTCTGTCTCTCTGTTGGGCTCACGCCATCTGAACTTATTGACTGTGCAGCAGGATCAGATGCAAAGTGGTATTGGGGAGAGGCCCCAATAAGGTTACTTTATTGCAGTACTGGGAACTGCTGAGTTGGCCAAGGAAATGCATAAGGTAATGCATAAGGTAATGCATAGGTAAATGCATTAGAATGCACCGGTGCTGAGGGGTTTTTACCGCCTCAAGAGGGGTTGTCATACCGCCTCATGGTATTGGTCCGGACCAGGTAAAGATGCATCATGGTTTAAAAAAAAAAAAAAAAAAAAAAAAAAAGATAAAAAGGTTGAAAAAGGGTTAAAAAAAAGAAAGAAAAAGAAAAAGGAAGAAAAAGAGGCCTTGGTGTGTGTGTGTGTACACCAGTGTGAGTGGCTGTTACCGGGCTAGCCCAGTAACTAGTGGATCTTTAGGAGAGCCGACCCACGGTGGGCTGACTCAGCCTGGCATAGTCCGGCGAGGAAGCTGCCTGGGTCTAGGAGTGTGTAAACCCATCTTCCCTCCCCTTTCCTTGTGAGTCTCTCCTGTGTGAGTGGAAAATGGGTAAGGGACTGTCTAAATATTCCACCTCACCCCCTAAGGGTGCCCCAGCATATTACATGTACGTACATTATGGTCCTAAAACCTGCAGGTATTTAAATGATTGGAATCTGTATACGCGTGAAAATTCATTTAAACAATGCCCATTAGAAGGTACCTTCAATCTAGATAAGATCATATATCTCAGTGGAGCTTTAATCACAAAGAAAAACCTCTGTTACAGTGTGAGCAATTTGTCTAGGAACGGGTTAATTTGAAATTCGGCTTAGCCCTGAGATAAGGGAGAAGTTGTTTTGTCTTCAAGGTCATGAATTAGTGAGGACTATGCTAAGTGCTAAGTAAAACTGCTTCAGCCCCAGCTGGTTGTGGAAAATAAAAAAAGCAAACCAAAAAGCAGTATAAGTTACGAAACTGAGATTGCATTTGCAAAACTTAATGGTTCAGTGAGATCCAACAGTTTTTGCAACCCTGAAGCCGGACAGGCAGCTGACCTGAACTGGAATCTCTGAAAGAGACGCCGCAGGAGATTCCAGGGTGTAAAAGAACAGCCATCCCAAGAGTGGCAGCATGTTGGAAATGCTGGACAAGCTGTATACAGGATAATCTCCCGTCCACCTATTTCCCTTCTCTGAACATTATACACAGACATGCCAGTCTGGATATGTGTAAGTATTAAAGTGGCTTAAGGCTTGGGGCATTCATATTTTTCCCGAGTGATGTGGGAGCATTCCCAACACTCTCCATTGTTGTTTTATTATTTTTAATGAAGCTTTAAATTTGGATATATGGTGTGATTTCTCTATCTACCCCCCCAGTCCTGCAATGTCAGTTTGATCACCTGACATAAGGGATAATTGGTAACAGAAATTTGTCACAGTTTGGTGAGCAATAGAGAATTGGAAAGCACTGTAGAATTTACACCATCTATCTGTTTTACCCTTGTTAGTTTATGTTTGCTTTGTTTGGTACTGTTGGTGTTTTGTGTTAAGAATAGCATGATTATAGGTGAGCTCTAATAGAATAAGGAAACACTATTTGGTTTTGGTGCACTATTTAGCTTTGGCTCTGTTTTGTTTAACCGGTTACTGATGTTTTTCTGCTCTGTTCATTTGGGCGTTAGGTGTGTGAGCGGAACTGAACTTCTCATTCGTAATTCCTCAGGGTGGAAGCCATGTGTGCGATGAAGCTCTGAGGTTGTCCTGAGATTTTTACAGTCCCGCCCCCCCGTAGCGGACAATGTAATAGAAGTAGAAAAAAATTTGGCTTAGACTGTAATTTTCTTTGTTTTTTGTGTAATTTTCTTTTCTGTTTAAGTGTCAGCAGACAAATGGGTGGGTCTCTGGGTATGCCCCCAAAGGGGTTTGGATTATGTGTTAAGTGAATGGCCATGTATTTTTGCCCAGGTGGCAAGCCTTACTAGGAAGGACTCAGGTAGTCTTGTGAGTAGAAATGTTTTGGGGACAAGACCAGAAGGGTGGGGGCTAGTTGAGTAGCCCACCCTCCTAGCTAAGAACTGGTTGTGGAACAAGCTCGTGTCCATGGACGGGACGATTCAGTGAGGAAAAAAGGATCGGGCCCAGGCAGGCGGGCAACAGACAGAGAGATTTGGAAACTTTTGAGGGTGTAGTGGAAAGAAGGAGTAAGTGAATATAAGCATGAGGATTTCAAATACTCAGAAGGATATTTGGAATGGTGATTTGCATTGGTAAAGTGGCTGTTGGAAGGAGAAAGCAATTGATTTTTAAGGGAAAATGAAAAATTGACTCTGTGTTTGCTGGGGGGAACAGCACTTGAACTTTGTGAAAAAGCTGAAGAGAACAGTTTTTTGGTGTCTTTGACATGTTTGTGAATGAATTCAGGCAAAGAAATTATTAGATTGCACTCATTTGGCTATGAACAATTTTGTTAAATCAGTTGAAGAATGTATACAGTGCTATGTAATGACATTGTATTAGGCCCTACAGGCACTATAAGTGGTGATGTTTTCTTTCAGTGTTTAAAAGCAGGAGTTAAAAGAAATAAAAAGCAAGCCGGAGAGCATCTGTGTTAATGCAAATTAACTAACTGATAAGGTAGAGGCCGCTGAACCAGGGCTGTCTAAGAAGCACATACGAGAAAATATGGGGTAATTCCTCTGTTTTGCCTACAATCAACAAGAGTATTTGAATATTTTAAGTATTTAACTGCCCCGAAGGGGTGGACCTCTGTTTTTGTCTTTCAGATAATCAAAGAACATTAATGCCAGCTACACAGCATTCAACATACTATGATTTACTGGCAGTCACAATTATGTTGTGTGTTCTATGTTCTGTTTTGTGGTGTTTTGCCAAAAAATTGTTGTGTTTAATATTTTCATGAGATGGTCTGATTTGACATCAAGCGAAAATGTTGCATTGCAATGCAGATACTTGTTTTGTTCAACTTAGAGTACAAAGTGTTTAGTTATATCAGAAAAATGTGATATACTAAAGTCTAATACATTTTCTTAAGTAAGAGAAAGAAACTACATTGGCCAAATCTTTTAATTGAGAATTGTTGTTAAAATTTGCATACTGACAGTCTTTGGAAGCAAGGACATGAAAAGTTAACCCACTCCCCATATTGTACGAGGGATCCTTCTGGCTACCTCAGACTTTTAGCCAGAGGGCTGGGGATGGTGGATAGCTATTGGACTAGAAGTTATATTAAGTGAACTTCTCAAAGTGGGTGTGCTTGTCCTGGCTTGTTCTTCCAAAGTTCTGTAATAAGGTTATTTTAGTGAAAGGGTATATGTGGCATACATTGAATGATAATACTTCTGTACTGTATAACAGTACTGTTTATGTGTTCATGGTATGAAAAAGGTGTATAATTGAAGAGTAAAAGTTTCCTTTGTAGGTTAAATGAAGAAAAAAAAAAAAGCCAAGTAGAGAATGGCTAACATGCGCTGGCCCCAGTCAAGGACACCGCTTGGCTGCCTACCAAGGGAAGGGGGGGGGAAATGTTTGCTGCAGTTACACGAGATTGGTGTGCAGCGGCCACTCTCCTCCTTGGGGACCTTTTGTAAATATTCAGATTGATTTTATTTCGATGTCTACATGTTGTGGTTATGGATATGTATTTGTTTTAGTTGATGTATTTACCAATTGGGTTAAAGCTTTTCCCTGCAGGAAAGCAGGTGTCAGGACTGTTGTGACATTTTGCTTAAAGATTTTGTGCCACGTTTTGCCATCCCTGTGGGTATCAACGGTGATCGTGGAATTCATTTTTACTGGACCGATTGTGAAGGAGTTATGTGCAACTCACTGCCCTCACCACCCACAGTTGGGACAGTGGAACGCCAGAACGGGATTTTACAGAATAAACTGGCCCAGATTTGTGCTGAAACGAACTTAAGGTGGCCGGATGCCCTTCTTTTGGCACTGAGGTGTATGAGAGCCATTCCCAATCGAACGACTGGACTCAGCCCTCATGAAATTTGACAGGACACCCAATGCTGACTACCAACTGCACCCCCGCTAACCCCAGCTCAGATGGACATTCATTTGCTGGATAACATAATGCTTAAATATTGTCAGGCACTAATGAAATGTGTTAAGTCTTTTTATACACAGGTGATGGAAGCACTACCAAAGGATCCTGTGCAACCTTGCCACTCGTTGGAACCAGGAGCCTGGGTCTACATAAAGATCCATCAGCGAAAGACTGCCTTGGCTCCATGCTGGAAAGGCCCTTTCCCAGTCCTGCTGACTACCGACACCGCTGTGAAGTGCCACAAACTGACTGCTTGGACCCAGGATTCTCACTGCAAAAAGACCCCTCCACATCAGAAGGATTTTCCGATTGATGATTAGCATATTCTTTCTTCTAGTTCTACTGTGCTTCTGGACAGCAGGGAAAAAGCTCCCTTGACCACTGACAGACCAACTGTGCCTTTAGACTTTTCTAGAAAAGAGCACAGCTATTACAGGGTGATATGTGCTGGAAACCTCTCCCCTGTAGGATGCTAAACCTCGATTGTTTTGGGAAAGAAGAAGACACACTCACTCCACTGACATTGCCAAAGTCCAGGAATTCCTGACTGAAAAGGACACTGAGAACTGACCCTGGTGAAGAAACAAAGAATTACATACTGGCAGGAAGAAATTTGTGGGACCCATGCTTGGGACTGTGGTATTAATTGGATTTTGGGGTTTATTCTACAGGCTGCGCCCTGTGTTCTGGATAAATCCTTCAGTATGTATTGCCCTCCCTAATTGGATTTTACCTGACATTGCCCTTATCCAGTTTTCTACATACCCAGATTGCTCACAAGGGGCTACCATTACATTAGCACAACAAAAAGGCCTGGGTTATTTCCTCTGGACAAAAAGGGAATTGACCAGATCCCTGTGGGCTGGGTTATTTCATCTGGCCAATAGTGTAGTAGCCATTTGGACTATTCTTCCAGGCCAAGAACATGATAAGAAATTGGGGCAACTAGAAAAGGCCACTAGTCTTATTTTTGAAGCTCAGCTATCTTCAGTACAGGCTGGAGTTGCTGAGTTACATGTAATTTCCACCCTTAGTTCTATGACCCAGAAGTTACTGACAGAGATGGTATTGAATATCACTGAGGCTGGGAAGGCATTGCAGTGGGATCTGGACTAGACTTGGCCCACTGCCCTTATAGACGTCAGGAGTACCCTCTGATCTGTGGTCATGAAGACATACTTGGACACTTTCTGGATGGAAGTGTGGACATTCACAGTGCTCCTTCCAAGCATATGGACCGGTTAGGGTGGGTGTGGGCTCCCACATACCGAATCCTGCTGGGTCCATGGGGAGGATGCCTGTGGGACTGTAATTGTTTACCGAGACATCTGGGGAAATTAGACCACCTGGTATCTCCAACTGATTTCTAGACAGTACCCCTGGAATGACACCTGACATTTTGGATAAGAATAGAGAGTCAATGGACATTTTGGCCGTTAGAACCACCACAGCTCAGTGTATCTATAAACTGAAGCTAGGGGAAGTTGTCACTGTTTATGACAATATTTGTTGAGAGGGTGGAGGTCAAGGAACTACCCTGACGGGACACCCACTTTTTCAAGCTAATGATAGCTGTGTGTGCGTTAATGACACCACTTTACAAGATATACATATTGATCTTACCACTGCTGCAGGCAATCCTATCATTTCCTGGCCTGCAGATAGAATGTTACATGTAGCTCTTAGATTTCAGGTATATTTTAATTGGACTAGAATAGTACCTGATTGGTTTCAAAATTTGCTTTCATTGTTACCAAAGGTTCAAAGAATCTCTGAATTGCAAGGGCAAATTCCCATGCTTTAGAATATATATCAAGATGGAAGGAATGCCTTTCATACAGCTTATAGAGTGTTTCCTTTATGTACTAGGTATGATGTTTTGTGCTTTGTGTTCGCAATTGTACAACAGCCCCATTATATTATATTATTCCTATGGGATTGTTATTGTTTGTGGTATTGTTAGTTAGTTTAGGATTATGTTCTTGTTGTTGTAAAGGATATAATGCTAGTAATGATACCTTTCATGTTCGTGCTGATCATGCATTGTCATTACATCCCATGAAAACCCTAAGATTGACATATTTGCTGTAGAATCTGATATCCATGGTTTGATGCAAATTGGGATTTGAAATGTTTGTTGTACTAGAAGTACAAAAGGGGGGAGTGTGGAAGCCAGTAAATAATTAACAAGGTTTTGAAGAGATCTTAATGAATGTTAGTTAGCATGAGTTAGGTTAACTGTGACCCTGGTTACGTGAGGAAGCAAGATAATGTAAGACAGAGTGAATTGTGTGAAAGTTATTACGACCTTGCAATGTGCAGTCTTGCAGTCTTGTTTTTCTAGTGAGATAGCAGGAAAGCTTATGTATAAACAAAATGTATTTGTTGCTTTTTACTGTCTGTATTATTGCTAGAAATTGTCTGTAAAAGGTATAAAGGCTTGCTGTGATTGTTTACCAGTTGAGAGACCTGTCCAGGACCCTGTGTCCTATGGCACTCTCTCCCTCCATGGTAATTACTGGAGAAATAATAAAGTATTTGATTTTGCTGCATCCAAACAAAAAGTGAGAACTGAGTTTTTCTTCGACATAGGGGAGGGGGAATTCAATAACCAGCTTCTCATAATCGCAGGACATTTCAGAAGCAAAGTCCCAACTAACCTTTTTTCTCAGTTTAACCCTTCAGCTGGATGATGATTTACCCTCCTGACTGGGCACGTGTGGCATTTGCCCTGGGGAGGCTCCTTGCTGGGCTGGGTTAATGCTACGGGAAGGTCATGCACTGACTCTCCTCTTTCATCTCTGTGGTTCTTTCCTTCACCAGCCCCACGTCTGTTTCCTGGTTTTCTTGCACCCTTGGCGGCCTGCCAACTTCTCTGTCTGCGCCTCCGTCCCTGCAGTCTGGGAAATGAGTTCATGGATGGGGCTGCAGTGACCCCCGCTGGCCAGGCCAATGGAGCCCAGGTCTGATGAGCTGGACCAAACTCACCCACCTCCTGATGGAGCAGCCGACAGGGAACCCCTGACCTGGCTCCCTGCCCCCTTCATCCTGTCTCTCTGCACTGTCTGCACTGGCCTGCGCTTCGGGGAGCAGAGCTTGAACATGGGGTACAAGGCACAGGATTCTGGTGTAACACACGGCGTGTCTGTGAGACCCAGTGGCCCCGGAGCAGCTCCCCTGAGTCCTGCGGGTTCGACGCTGATGTTCAGACTCTTGCTCCCTGAGCTGGCAGGAGCTGGGCGTTTTGCAGACGTGACACTGTGACTTATAGGAGAGAACTAGTCTAGTGGGTCTGCCCTGCCCCAGTGATGGAGCAGCCTGATTAAACCCTATTCTCCTCCTGCAGGAGGCCTCTGGGCCTGACTGTGAGAGGGGAGGGAGGAGAAGACACAGTGGTACATGAAAGCCGAAGTACGGTGAAAATGAAACGATTCGCAGCACCCCCGTCCCCCCTGTTAAGCACCCGCCTTCTGCTCTGGGCAAGGTTGGATCCTGTAGTTACCCTGCTGGTCTGTGCTCTGGGACATGGAGACGATGGGAGCAGGGAGCCCCGACCATCTGTAGTGCTGGCTTGTGCCTTTCTTGTGATGCTGGGCTCTGGCTGGAACCTCCTGCCTCTGCTCAGCTGTGAGGAGGCAGGAGAAATTTGTGTAACAACACAACCTGCCTCCCTTTAGTGGCACCCAGGGGCAGCTGTTGGCAGAGGGAGGCCTGGCAGTGGGGGCCATTGGAGTCACCCTGCCAGAGAGCTGAAGGAAGGTGCGGAGGGCCCTAGGGCTGGTGCAGCCGTACAGAGCTTTCCGGCTGATGGCCCTGGCTTCTGGTGGGCACTGTGAGCTCCACAATGTCTGGGGCCAGACCCCCTGCTGCTTCTGTGTGGGGCAAAGGCCACTCTTTCCTCTGCCCCCGACAGAAGAATTTAGAGGCAGTTCCCTGGGCCCCCCACAAGAGTTTATGGCAGAAGGTTTGGATCTGGCCCATTGGGGCTGTTTCTCTTGGTAAGTCCCAGGCAGGCTGTGCAGAGTCTGGGGCCGGATGTGGGGTGGATGTTCATGGCTGGAGGGTGGGGAGTCAGTTTTTGAAAATTGATGAAACTTGCACTAAGGCTGCAGTACCCAAAGCCCTTGTGTCACACCCTTCGCGATGACACTTCCGAGACCCGTCACCTGGCTGCTGGGTACTCGCTGGAGTGTTTCATGGCAGATATAATCGAACAAGCAGCTCAGAACCAAGGACCTATGCAAACAGGATGCCAGAAGCACAGAGATGAAAACTCAGAGGAGCAGAGGTTTATGGAGCTTTAAGATTAGAAATGGGACAAAATCAAAACCAGACTCTCAAATTCTAACCCACGCGAATATTTGAAGGGGGCATGGTTTAATGCAGCCTCCATTTATTTATTAACGATTATCAGGATTATTTCTACAGTCTGGAGCACAGTGCTGAGATCTAGCCCCATGGTGCTAGGTGCTGTACAAACACAGTGTACGACACAATTCCCTGCCCTAAATAATTTACCATCAAACTAGCCAAGTCAGACAAAGGCAATTTCAAGATGGGAATGGAGGCCCTGAAGGACTCGGCGACTTCCCCAAGGTCACAGATAATTGAACGTCTCCCGGATCCCAGTCCAGTTCTTTTAGCACAGATCTTCTTTCTCCTCTCAGCCAAATTGGATCCAAACTAACTCCCAAAGCCAAACTCCAGCCTAGACCTAATCCAGATCCACCCTCTCCCTGCCCAGCCCATCTCTAATTAACAGATCGGGTGCCGGGAGTGGCCATGTGCCGTCCCCCCATTGAGACGTGTATTGAAGGAGCCTCTCTGGTAGCAGTCACAGCCAGGGACTAGCTCCAGAACAGGGGTCTCCGGGCCCAGCTTTCAGACGTCTCTGTGGACAGTGTTTCTGAACGTGCAGTGGCTGGTAAATGCTCTGGTTTGGTGTTTGGGAGGGAGATTTCAACACTGTCAGGGAATTCCCTTCCCAAAGAGCAGCCCTCTGCCAGGGCCCCTCTCTCCACCCTTCAGTACCCCAGCAGCCTTAGCCTGGATGCTTAAGCTCATGGCAGTCAAAGGCTGGATTACGTGAGGCTACACAGGTCACCAGCCGCTTCGCTGTGAGAAGTAAAATTAATGGTGGGGAAAAACAGCTGAGTCTGCAGAGAGGTGGAAGCAGGAAATGTCACTAACGCAATCCACTTCCTTCTGCACTGGGGGATGGTCTGATCCTGAACCTCAAACTTCGTTGTCCGAAGAGATAGTGAGGAGAGCTGGCAAAGGCTGCGGAGTTGAAAGGTCGACCCTCTGACAACAAAATGGCTCCATCGACCCCTGTGTCTGGATTGTCTCTTCCATGCCTGGTGCTGCTGCTTCTCCTGGAGATCCCTGGTGAGTGTAGAACATAGACACTGCCCAGGCAGGCACAAGCCGTCCAGTCTGCTCTCTTGCTGCTTGCAACGGAGGGAAATTCCAGATGCTCTAAACCCGGGGTCGGCGACCTTTCAGAAGTGCTGTGCCAAGTCTTCATTTAGTCACTCTAATGTAAGGTTTCGCGTGCCAGTCATACATTTTAACATTTTTAGAAGGTCTCTTTCTATCAGTCTATAATATCTAACTAAACTATTGTTGTATGTAAAGTAAATAAGGTTTTTAAAATGTTGAAGAAGCTTCATTTAAAATTAAATTAAAATGCAGAGCCCCCTGGACTGATGGCCAGGACCCAGGCAGTGTGAGTGCCACTGAAAATCAGCTTGTGTGCCGCGTTCAGCGTGCGTGCCATAGGTTGCCTACCCCGGCTCTAAAAGGAGGAATAAACCCTTGTGTATTTTATATGGCAAGAGGAACTTCCTGCCTCCAGTTTGTGCTCAGCTTGTGCTCTGGCGTGTGAGAACCGGTCACAGTGTTTGAACTAGATCCCAGCTGGTATCAGTGCAGGGGCTGTTCTTCTTTTTATAAAGGTCTGATCTTTTTGTAGAAATCTTACTGAGCAATTAGAGTCAACAATATCCTGCAGCAGTGAATTCCACAGGTTGGTTAGAGCTGGGTTAAAAATATTTCTTTTTCTCCCTTTAAATTGTGTTGCTTTCAGACTTCATCGGGTGCCACGTCTGTGTGGGGCCACCCAGGGGCAAAATAACCCCCCGTTAATGGGCAGTAAGTGACACACCCAGAAGCTCCTTCTCTGTGGCTGGAGCAGCGCAGGCTCAGGGCTCTTGTCCCTGAGGCTCTGTCCCTGCCCCGGCTCCCCTGCTCACGCTCAGCGCAACAGCTCCCTGGGCCCTGCCTGCTCCCGGGAGCCGGGGCGGAGCTCTGGAAACGCGGCACTGGGGCAGCCTGCAGGGGTCGCTGTGGAACGACACAAAGTTACTCCCGGGGCAGCTAAAGCCCCTCCCCGGGCAGGGCCCGGCTCCAGGCAGGGCTGGGAGCAGGATCCACACAGCGGGGCCGGGCGCGGGACTCAGCCCCCTGCTGCTGCGGGACTGGGGCTTGTCAGCCAGCATCGCCCAGCCTGGCCCGTTCTCTCCTTCCAGGGGCCGGGGGGAGCCAGGAGATCGTGCTGCTGGAGCCCCGGGGCACCGTGTGGGTGTCACCGGGAGAGACTCTCACTCTGAGCTGCTCTCAGACTGGGCTCGCTCCACCAGGACCCGTGAAGTGGTTCAAGGGCTCGGGCAGTGGCCGCCAGCTCGTTTATGACCAGACGGGATCATTCCCCCGGGTGACGCGGGCTGTGAGTGGCTCTGACACAGACTTCACCATCCGCATCAGTGACACCCGCCCCGAGGACGCCGGGACCTATCACTGTGTGAAGTTTAAGAAGGGGTCGGGAGGGTCAGGAGCCGATGAGGAGTTCAGCTCCGGCGCTGGCACGGCCGTGTCTGTGGGCGGTGAGTGCGAGCTCCGCCCAGACACTAACCGGGGAGCTGCGCTTCCCACCGGGACTGCAGCAAAGCGGGACCCGGGTTGAGACCAGCACCTGTATTGGGGGGGTGGGGGCACTGTGGATTTTAGGGGGGTGTGGGGAGAAGAGGGAGAAATTTCTGTTCTAGCCCCAGGGGTCGCTGCCCCCCCCCAACGAAAACGAAGTGCCGGGTGCGCCCGGGTGTGCAGTGGGGGGTGACTGGCCGGGTGGTGCATTCGGGGCGGGCAGGTGTTGGGTTGATTCTTCTCACTCGGTCCCCCCAGAAGGCGCTGCCGCAGCTGCTGGCGGGGGGCGGGGAGGCTCTGCCGCCCTTCGCAGCCTCCAGCCGAACCGGCTGTGACTCCTCACACTCACCCACGCGGGGGAATCGCTCTCAGAACCGGGGGTTTCTCCCCCCCTCCCAGTGCCCGGGGCAGCCCCACGGAGACAGGCAGGGCCGGCTCCAGGCACCAGCATTCCAAGCTGGTGCTTGGGGCGGCGTTCTGCAAGGGGCGGCAGTCCCTGTTGTTTTGCCCCCAAGTAGCACGCCGAATTGCCGCCGCGGGCAGGGGGTGGGCAGTCTGTGTGCCCTTAGGGCGGCAGGCGCGTTTCTGCGGCATCGGCAATTCGGCGGCAGCTTCTATGTTTAGCTGTCCGGGGCGGCTTCAGCTAAACATAGAAGCTGGCGCCGAATTGCGGCTGCCGCGGAAACGCGCCTGCCGCCCTAAGGGCCCAGGGACTGCCGCACCCCCTCCAGGGCCCAAGGCGACAATTCGGCGCGCTGCTTGGGGCGGCGAAAACTATAGAGCCGGCCTTGGGTGGACCTCCCGGGCTCCGGTGGACCTGCCGCAGTCATGCCTGCGGGAGCTCAACCGGAGCCGCGGGAAGAGAGGACCCGCCGCGGGACCGGGAAAGGGCGGGGCAGCGCACCGCGCTGCTTGGGGCAGCCTAATTTCTAGAGCCGCCCCTGGAGACAGGGAGCGAGGAGCAGGCAGGCTGGGGCAGCTGCTCAGAGTTTGTGCTTCCTTGGCAGAACTGAGCTGCGGCCAGACCCAGTCCTGGGGTGAATCTACTCGACCCAGGGGCGGCTCTACCTTTTTGGCCGCCCCAAGCAGTCATGCGCGGGAGGCGCCCCCGAGCCGCGGGAGCAGCGGACCTCCCGCACGCATGACTGCGGCGGGTCCGCTGGTCGCGCGGCTCGGCTGGACCTCCCGCAGCTGCGGACGGTTCGCAGGTCCCCGCGCGACCAGCGAACCGTCCGCAGTCATGCGTGCGGGAGGTCCACTGGAGCCGTCGGACGAGCGCCCCCTCCGCAGTCATACCTGCGGCAGGTCCGCCGGCCCAGCCTACCGCCCCCAAAGGGCCGCCCCACGCGCGTGCTTGCCGCGCTGGGGTCTGGAGCCGGCCCTGACTCGACCCCCGCCCCCATCCCCCGCAGGGCTCTGGCTGTGGGCACAGGGCTCGGCTGCAACCATGGGGTTACTGGGATGTTTTTCCTTTCTGTCCTATGACACTTTCCCAGCCCCAGCAAGGACCCTCCTAGACTTGCCCCCCCCCACACTTTGTATTTGCGCAGGGGCAGGGGCTGGGGCTCCCCTGCTCTCAGGCTGTCCCTGTGGGGAGGTGGGGCCCGTGGGGCGGGGGATGGGCTCTCAGTCGCAGAGGGATCTGACTGATAAACGCTTCTCCCTGCAGCCAGACCGTCGTTCCCGTCCGTATCCGGCCCCCCCGGCAGGGCAGAGCCGGGTCCCCCAGTGACTTTCACCTGCACGTCAGGAGGATTCTCCCCCAGAGACATCAATGTGACCTGGTTCAAAAATTGGGCCAAACTCCCAGACCCCCAGACCTGGGTTCAGCCTGAAAATGGGGGTGTCTCCTATAACATGTCCAGCACCGTAGGGGTGAGGCTGACCCCAGGAGACGTCCGCTCCCAGCTCACCTGTCGGATACAGCACAGCACCTCCCCGGTTCCCCTGCGTGAGACTTACTACCTCAGCGCTGCCCTGCGAGGTAGGAGCCCAGCCGGGGCTGAGCACTGGGGGCTCCACACTGGGGGGTGCGGGGGCTGTGACGGACCCATGGCCCCTTGGGGTCCCTTTCGGGTGGGTATTTTGTGGGGGTCGGACACTGAAATCCAGATTTGGGTCCAGTCTCTGCCCCGTGCCCGTCTCTCACCCTCAGGCCCTTAGAACGCAGAGCCCCTTCCCTGGGGCAGGAAGTGCCCTGCTCCGGCCCAGAGGGGTCGGGTGTGTGTGGAGGGTGTTTGTCCTGGTCTGAACCCCGGTCAGATCCCACCCCCCAGCTGAAGTTACCCAGCCCGCTGTGCGGTTTGTCCAGGGGGGAAGGGGAGGGAAAGTGGGGACGTGGGGAACGTTTTTTCCCCTCTGCTAATTCTGGTGGTTTTTAAAGAATTTCCCTGAGCCTCCCCCAGCTGGGAAGGGCCTGGATAAAGAAGAGATTCCAGCAAGAGCTGAACATGCTCCAGGGAGGGCCCTGGGTGCGGGGGTGGATGGACGTGGGCTCAGTGGGAAGGTCAGTCTGTCCAGCCCAGGAATTTCCCTCTAACTCAGCAGGAAAAGGAGAATTTCTGTAGATGCCGAGCGCAGGGTATTTGTGTTCTCAGTTCCACCCAGGCTGCGAGTGGGCACTGCCCCAGTGGCGCCCGTCGCACTGAACGCGTCTGTGACGTTCACCTGCCGCGCGGAGAGGTTTTACCCGAACCGTGTGAGTTTCACCTGGCTGGAGAACGGAAATGAGACAAACCTGTTAACAATCTCCCTCCTGGCTGAGAATCCAGACGGGACGTACAGGCTCTGGAGCTCCCTGGAGGTCAAAGCTACTGAGCAGAGGAATCAGTCTGTGTTCACCTGTTGGATTGTGCACGATTCCCAGCCCCCCGTCAATGCCAGTGAGACACTTAGAATCTCCCAGCCGCCTGCTGAGCCAGGTAAAGATCCCACTTCATTTACTGCAGGTAAATGTGCAGCCGAACCCTCCCCTGCACTGCTAGGAAATGCCAGGCCTGGTCTGCGGAACCCAGGGGCCATTTCAGCCCATCTCCACCAGGGGAGCCCCTCAGTGTAACAGCCACTCTTTTATTCCAGGATTATCGCTGGGCTCGGCTCTCCTGGGGCCCTGGGTGCATGGGGCGGCTCTAGGCACCAGCAAAACAAGCTGGTGCCTAGGGCGGCAAAATCTAGGGGGCGTCCCCTGCGGCCGGGGGGGGCGGCAGGCTGGGCCGGCGGACCTGCCGCAGTGATGCCTGCGGGAGGTTCACCGGAGCCCCGGGACGACTGGACCTGCCGCAGGCATGACTGTGGAGGGGGCGCTGGTCCCGCGGCTCGGCTGGACCTGCCGCAGGCATGACTGCGGCAGCTCAAGCGGAGCCGCCGGACCCGCGAACCGTCCGCAGCCGCGGGAGGTCCAGCCGAGCCACGCAGGACCAGCGGTCCCTCTGCAGTCATGCCCGCGGGAGGTCCGCTGCTCCCGCGGCTCCGGGGCGCCTCCCGCGCATGACTGCTTGGGGCGGCCAAAAACGTAGAGCCGCCCCTGCCTGGGTGGAGCGGGAGGGGGAAGGTGGGGGGGCAGGAAATGTCACTGGCCGCACTCTGTGCCCAGGGCAGATGCTCTGTGCAGCCCTGCAGGGTGTGACTGTCCCTAGAGAGGGGCTGGAACATGGTCACTCCTGCAGAGCTGGGGATCCCAGGACCCCGACACTGCTCGGGGATTTGAGGCTTTTGGGTAAAAGTGCAGGTGGCTCCTGAGTCCTTATTCTCCTGCTCTGCGAAGCTCGAGGTCTCCACTGTAGAGTCTGGGCTTCCCTGGGGCCAGCCAGCAGCGTGTGGATACAGCTGCCAGGCAGAGCTGGGCAAACACTGCTGGGGCCATTTGCCAACCTGCAGCTCACAGATAGGAACCCACCAAGCCCCATGGAAGGCCAGTTTCCTCGGAGCCCATAAAGGTGCGTGTGAGCCAGGGCGGGATGGCCGGGAACCAGCCGTTTTCTTCTCCGCGGGGTGTTTCTGTCCATTGGCTGATCTGATTTACACTGCAGGTCAGAGCCCGTTCTCCAGCCCAGCTCTCTGGATCGGGCTCTTCCTGGAGAAGGTGCTGACTGCCGCCTTCCTCCTCTTCCTCTTCCTCTTCCTGAGAAGTAAACAGTAACCAGGTAAATGCAGCTTTTCCGTGAGTTCCCCTGGGAGCAGAGGGAGCGGATTGCAATGCTGCAGCCCAGGAGCAGAGCAGGAAGCGCTAAAGGCTCATAGGGAGTCAGTGTTGTGGGGCTGGATGTCTCTGGGGCTGCTCATAAGATACAGACCCTCCCAGTGTGATGCCAGCCCAGATCACGAGTGGTTTTTTCAGGGCCCCAGTCCAGTTCCTAGAGCCCACATGGCCCCATCCCCAGGTGACCATCTCCCTGGGCACTAACTGCTGCTCTCACCGGGCATCAGAGCCCCCAAGGATTGGGTGCAAGTGGGAAATGAATGGCTCGGCCCCATAGAGTGGGTCCTGCTGGCTCAGGGTGAGCTCCATGGCGAGCTGGCGGGGCTGGCCAGGCTTTCCAGCACTGGCTGCACCTCCGTCACAGAGAAGCCCCTTTGCTCCTCTCCTGCCCACATGCAGCCTCCTCCCCACACGCTCCCTCCATCTGGAAAATGCCTCCCGGGTTCCGCTGGGGCAGGTTCCCCGGGGGACACAGTCCAGGGCCCTGGTGAGCTCCGGAATCCCTGCCCCAAACAGCCAGGTGGATCGAAGGAGCCCTGCAGGGGCCTGGGACACACAGGGGATCAGTTCCCCTTTATCTCACATTAGGCGCATTGTCCCAGCCATGTCGCTGCTGAAAATCCTGCCCCAGGGTATTCACCCCCCAGAACAAGAGTCCCCCTCCAGCCTGAGGGAACCAGCATTCCCGGGTCCCTGACCCTCTCCTGCGCCGGGTCTGTACAGAGGGTCCCAGCGACCCGTTCCTGGCTCTGGACCGGATTCCTTAGTTCCAGAGCCCTGTGACTGCTGTTACCCAGCCTCCCCTGGCATTGCTGCTCTGGTCCCCGTATCTGTGCCCCAAAGACACAAACCCCCAGCTCGTTCCATCCTGCTCAGCCTGATCCTCAGCCCAGAACTGGTGGCACCGTCCCTCGGGGAACACCACAGATACAGCTTGAATCCACTCCAGCATCGCTCTCCTCTGGGCTTCCTAATGCTCGTGCCCCGGTCCTGACCCCTGACATGGAGGGACCCTCCCCTTTCTAGGGAGGGGGGAATTCAGGTACCAGCTTGTCCCAGTCACTGGAAATTCAGGAGCGTCAGAGCCCCGAGTAAATCTCCCCTCGGTTAGACGTGCAGCGTGGGATGACTGCTCCCCGACACCCCCAGCTCAGGGCGTGATGGGGGCTAACATGGAGCGAACTAGAGCAGTTTGCCCCGGGGGGGGCACCTCCCTGGGCCGGGTTAATGCTCAGGGAAGGGTCATTGACCGACTCTCCTCATTCACCTGTTGGATTCTTTCCTTTTGCAGCCCCTGGTCTATTTCCTGGTTTTCTCGCACTGTCGCCACCTGCCAACTTCTGTCTGCAGCCTCTGTCCCCCCAGTGCAGGAAACGAGTCCCTGGATGGTGGAGCTGCAGTGACCCCTGCTGGCCAATCAGATGGAGCCCAGGCTTGACAAAGCGAAGGTTAAGGGGTGACCTGGTTACAGTCTATAAGTTCCTACGGGGCTTGGGGAACAAATATTTCATAATGGGCTCATCAGTCTGGCAGATAAAGGTCTGACACACGATGCAATGGCTGGAAGTTGAAGCCAGACAAATGTTGAGAGGAAATGAAGCCTAATGGTGAGAGTCAGTAACCAATGGAACAATTAGCCAACAGTCATGGATTCCCCATCTCTGACAATTTTAAAATCAAGACTGGCTCTTTCTCTAAAGGATCTGCTCTAGGGATTATCCAGGGGAAGTTCTCTAGCCTATGCTATAGAGCAGATTAGAGGAGAACAACTGTCCCTTCTGGCCTGGGAATTTAGGAATCTCTGGGACGTACCCACCACTCACTCCTGCCTGCTGACGAAAGAGCCACTGGAAGGACTCCTGCTACTCTGGACTCTGTGTGAAGCCTCCTGCCTCTGCTCAGCTCTGCAGAGGCAGGAGATGGTTGTGTAATAATTTCTGTCTGACAATAAACCGCCCTGGCGATGCTTGAACTCACCCCAGACGTGCAGAGTCCTTTGGCTGATCTGCCCCTGAGCCGGCCGGCCCGTCCCACGGCAAGGAAAACATCCAGCTTCTCTTTGTGGCTCTGTTGGGGCAGGGGGAGGGGGAGAGGAGCATTTCCTGCCTTCCTACCACGTGAGTTGGGACGGGTTGAAGTCCCACATCTTGGAAGATGCTGGGATCAGAAGGCCCCTGTCAAGCTGTCATGTGGGCAGCTGGGGCAAGGGCCAGCTGTGTGCCGGGGGAGCTGTGAGCTGGGCACCTAGAGCCAGCTGTGTGCTGGGGGGAGGGGGCAGGACCCCGCTGTGCAGGGGAGGGTGGGGGACAGACAGACACTGGGTATCGGGAGACATTGCTGTGACCTGGTTCAAAAATGGGGCCCAGCCCCGGGTTCTCCCTGCACATGGGAGCGTCTCCTACGGTGTGTCCAGAACATCTGGAGTCTTTTTGGAGCAGCCCAGGGTTTATCTGGCCCCTCTGCAGTGGCGGGTTTAACCGCCCGCCCCCCCCTCTGTCCTATTTAACCTCCTTTTGGCGAGTCTCTTTTCTGGAGCTGGTTTCCCATCAGCCTTTATCATTTCTTGCCCGGAAAACAAAAGTCCCATCCAAGAGCCAGATCTTCCCCACTGGCCCCTACGGGGGGAGTGTGAAATCAGCCGGTGCCAGTGGCTTTGGCACAAGCAGTTGGGAGCTGAGCACCCTGTGCCCCAGTCGAGGGGCAGAACCGGGGCGCTGCCCGTAGAGAGGGGGAGGCAGAGGTGAGGTGTGAGTGGGGGTAGTGGGGACACAATTTAAAGGTTCCGGTGTCCTGCAGTGGGGTTCAGGGCTGGCACTCAGGAGACAAAGGAGTTTGGATCTAGAGCGACTCTGGCTGTCATGGCGTAGGATGCTCTGTAATAGCAGCTGGAGACTGTTCCAGCAGAGAGCTGCCCCTGAGCTTCCAGCCGACTGGGACGGCCAGCTTGGGCAGTGCCTGGTTGGTGGCACGAGACCTGTCAGGCTTCAGGACCCAAGGGAAAGGCTGCTGCAGCTGGTGCCCAGGGGAGCTCTGGGCAGGGCAGGAAGGCAGGGCCTGGGGCAGACAAGTGAAGAGGGCAGAGAGCTGCTGGAGCTGAATGGCTTTCTGGGGTGGGCAGGCGAGAGCGGAGAGCCCAGCGCCCCAGCTGTGTTAGCGAGGGAACGGGGGCAGGAGCTGTAGGCGCTGGCAGTGAACGCCTGGAGCCAGCTGCCTGCAGGAGGGTGGGGAGAGGCTCTAGCCGAGAGGGACCTGCCCTGAGCCTGCAGGCAGCTGGGGCAAGGGCCAGCTGTGTGCTGGGGGAGTTGTGAGCTGGGCACCTAGAGCCAGCTGTGTGCTGGGGGAGGGGCCAGGAGCCAGCTGTGCAGGGGGATGAGCTGGGGAGAGGCACTGTGGACACTGCCCAGAGCAGGTGCAGGCGCCGTCTCTCTGCAGCATGGTGAGGGAGCCTGGCACCCCACTGCCCAGTGCCCTGCCTGCCCAGGGGAAGCTCTGGGTTGGTTTTGCTGAGCCCAGGCCTGTGTGAGAAGGGGAGAAGTTGGCAGCGAGTCTCATACAGCAGCCAGCCCCCAGCAGGTGTCCCCAGCAGGTATAAAGGCGGTAGAAATAGGAGGGGAACGTTACCCCATGTAACCCACCCACCCACCCCCAATTTCACCTCTGTGGGGCGGGACAGGGGCTGAAGGTTTGTGGCCGAAGGCTGGTGTTGGGCCTGTTTGAAGTAATGAATGTTTCAAAATGGCAGCAAAACCAAAAGCTCCTGTGCTTTGACCTGAGCAATTAAACTGGGGGAAACCATCCACCTCAGAAAGCGCCTGGCCTCTGCGGGCCCCTCATGGTATTTCTCTGCCCCTTTTTCTTTATCTCTAAGCTCTGGGCATTTGCATGAAAACAGGAACTGTGTCGCTTTAAGAGGTCGTGGACGGTAGCTGCTTCTTCCGCACGCACGTGCGGCATTTGATCGGGGAGGCCAGGGGAACTGTGATGGGAATGGGGGTTGGGCCCGATGATCCTGGCCCAAACCAAACCCCAACCCCCGTTCCTGGCCAATCTCCTCAGTGAAAGGAAATAAGCAAAAGGAGACACAGCGACGGGGAACGGCAGGAATTTGTTCCTCAGCTTTTCCAGAGTTTTCTGGCCAGTGGTCGCTGCTCTTTAACAAGCTGGGCCCAGCAGCTCCTCCAGGCTCCACATCACTTGCTGCTGTGTTGTACCCCCAGCCGGGGGCTGTTAGCAGCTCTGAGGGGCTCCCTGCAGGCCAGCTCTGCAGAAGGGACGTCACAGCAATGCCAGCTGGGTGGCTCTGCTGTGTGACATGAGTGTGTTGAGTGGGGTGTGTCCGTTCATGGGCTGGGGGGAAACAGAGGGGTGCTGTGCAGAAAAGCCCCTGGGAAAGTGTTTGAGGGTCACGTCCCATGCAGGGACAGTGCTGCCGGGCTTGGCAGAAACATACAAACACATGGTCCCTGCCCCAAAGAGCTTAAAGTCCGAGAACACCAGTGCAATGGGAATGGCTCGGGGAGAGGGACACAGGCAGAGAGAGACAATTCCTATATCTGTGTTCACACTAGCAATTCGTTTGTTATACGCTGATGACTAGCTCTGTCTGCCCCGAAACACAGGCATCATCCCTTGTCTGATTTCATTCTCCAGTCATTAAACCCGCTGAACTGCATCCAAAGAGCCCATCACCTGGCTGCTGGGCACTCGCCGCTGGGATGTTTCATGGCAGACGTCATTGATCAAGCTGCTCAGAACCAGCACCTGTGCAAACAGGATGCTAGAAGCACAGAGATCCCTTGGTGCTGCTGTAGGTTTGTGGTCAGATGATTCAGCTGGCAAAGGAAAAACATCACAGCAGAAAGCAATGAAGACGTGTGTGATTCAGTTTGGGTGCCTGCCCTGCTCCCTGTGATCTCATTTGGGAGAGATGGAGTTCTCCACAAACTGACCCAGAGTGAAAACACAGAGGAGCGGAAGTTGATGGAGCTTTAAGACTAGAAATGGGACAAAAACGAAACCAGACTCTCAAATCCTAACCCACGCAAATATTGGAGGGGGACATGGTTTAATCTCGGCCTCCATTTATTTATTAATTATCATCACACACCGCCAAGATCTAGGCCTCATGGTGCTAGGTGCTGTACAAACACAGTGTAAGAGACAATTCCCTGCCCTAAATAATTTCCCATCTGTCATAAATGAAGGAGGGGGGGTGGGGGTAGCTCCCTTTTATGGACACTCAGCCAGCCAGTTAGCTATGAAATCCCTGTTAGTAGCTGTGCTTGTATTTGCTTTACCTGTAAAAGGTTAAAGAAAAGCCCACAGGTAAAAAGAAGGGAGTGGGCACCTGACCAAAAGAGCCAATGGGAGGGCTAGAACTTTTTAAAATTGGGAAACAACTTCCCCTTGTCTGTGTGTTGTGGTTTTCCAGGGAAGAGGGGAACAGGGCAGCACTTATGCTGTCAGAAGCTAAAGGTTAGGTATGAAAATCATCAGATCAGCCCTAGAGCTTGCTTATCTGAACCCCCAGATATGCAAATAAGTCAGGGAAGGTCTAGGAAGACGTGATCAGGGTTATTTCTTTTATTTCTTATTGGTTTGTGGACTCCTCTGTGCTAACCCCAGCTGCTTTTGTTTTGCTTGTTGTAACCTTTAAGCTGAACCACAAGCTAAAGATCTAGCAAAAGCCTAAGTTCCAGATGCATTTTCTTTCTTTTTGTTTTTAATAAAATTTACCTTTTTTAAGAACAGGATTGGATTTTTGTGTCCCTAAGAGGTTTGTGCATATGTGTTTTTAACTACCTGGTGGCAACAGCTGATTTCCTTTGTTTTTCGTTCTCAGCTCTTCCCCAGAGGCTGGGTGAAAGGGCTGGAGGGGACCCCACAGGAAGGAATTCCCAACTGTGTCTTTCTGGGTTCTCAAAAGGGTTTTTTTTGCATTTGAGTGGGGGCAGCATCTACCCATCCAAGTTCAGAGAGAAGCTGTAAACTTGGGAGTTTAATACCAGCCTCAAGTGGCCAGTATTAATTTTTAGAATCCTTGCAGGCCCCCACCTTCTGCACTCCAAGTGCCAGAGTGGGAACTCAGCATGACACCATTGAACTAGCCAAGTCAGACAAAGGCAATTTCAAGATGGGAACAGAGGCCCTGAAGGACTCAGCAACTTCCCCAAGGTCACAGATAATTGAATGTCTCCCAGATCCCAGTCCAGTGCTTTTAGCACAGACCTTCTTTCTCCTCTCAGCCAAACTGGATCCAAACTAATTCCCAAAGCCAAACTCCAGCCTAGATCTAATCCAGATCCACCCTCTCCCTGCCCAGCCCATCTCTAATTAACAGATCAGGTGCCGGGAGTGGCCATGTGCCGTCCCCCCACTGAGATGTGTATTGAAGGAGCCTCTCTGGTAGCAGTCACAGCCAGGGACTAGCTCCAGAACAGGGGTCTCCGGGCCCAGCTTTCAGATGTCTCTGTGGACAGTGTTTCTGAACGAGCAGTGGCTGGTAAATGCTCTGGTTTGGTGTTCGGGAGGGAGATTTCAACACTGTCAGGGAATTCCCTTCCCAAAGAGCAGCCCTCTGCCAGGGCCCCTTCAGTACCCCAGCAGCCTTAGCCTGGATGCTTAAGCTCATGGCAGTCAAAGGCTAGATTACGTGAGGCTTCACGAGAGAACATGGGTCACCAGCCGCTTCGCTGTTAGAAGTAAAATTAATGGTGGGGAAAAAACAGTTCAGCCTGCAGAGAGGTGGAAGCAGGAAACGTCACTAACACAATCCACTTCCTTCTGCACTGGGGGATGGTCCAACCCTGAACCTCGCACTTCTCAGTATCTCTTCGGACAGCGGAGAGCTGGCAAAGGCTGAGGAGTTGAATGGTCGCCTCTCTGACAACAATATGGCTCCGTCGACCCCTGGACGGATTGTCTGGATTGTCTCTTCCATGCCTGGTGCTGCTGCTTCTCCTGGAGATCCCTGGTGAGTGTAGAACATAGACACTGCCCAGGCGAGCACAAGCCGTCCAGTCTGCTCTCTTGCTGCTTGCAACGCAGGGAAATTCCAGATGCTCTAAACCCGGGGTTGGCGACCTTTCAGCAGTGCTGTGCCAAGTCTTCATTTACTCACTCTAATGTAAGGTTTCGCGTGCCAGTGATACATGTTAACGTTTTTAGAAGGTCTCTTTCTATCAGTCTATAATATATAACTAAACTATTGTTTATGTAAAGAAAATAAGGTTTTTAAAATGTTGAAGAAGGTCCATTTAAAATTAAATTAAAATGCAGAGTCCCCTGGACCGGTGGCCAGGACCCGGGCAGTGTGAGTGCCACTGAAAATCAGCTCGTGTGCCGCGTTCAGCGTGCGTGCCATAGGTTGCTGATCCTTGCTCTAAAAGGAGGAATAAACCTTTGTGTATTTTATATGGCTAGAGGAACTTCCTGCCCCCAGCTTGTGCTCAGCTTGTGCTCTGGAGTGTGAGAACCGGTCACAGTGTTGAAACTTGTTCCCAACTGGTGTCACTGCAGGGGCTGTTCTTCTTTTTATAAAGGTCTGATCTTTTTGTAGAAATCTTTCTGAGCAATTAGATTCAACAATATCCTGCAGCAGTGAATTCCACAGGTTGGTTAGAGCTGGGTTAAAAATATTTCTTTTTCTCCCTTTAAATCGTGTTGCTTTCAGACTTCATCGGGTGCCACGTCTGTGTGGGGCCACCAAGGGGCTAAATAACCCCCCGTTAATGAGCAGTGAGTGACACACCCAGAAGCTCCTTCTCTGTGGCTGGAGCAGCGCAGCAGCGGGGGCTCAGGGCCCTTCTCCCTGCTCGAGCCCCTGGGGCTCTGTCCCTGCCCCGGCTCCCCTGCTCGCGCTCAGCGCAACAGCTCCCTGGGCCCTGCCTGCTCCCGGGAGCCGGGGCGGAGCTCTGGAAACGCGGCTCCGGGGCAGCCTGCAGGGGTCGCTGTGGAACGACACAAAGTTACTCCCTGGGCAGCTAAAGCCCCTCCCCGGGCAGGGCCCGGCTCCGGGCAGGGCTGGGAGCAGGATCCACCCAGCGGGGCCGGGCGTGGGACTCAGCCCCCTGCTGCTGCGGGACGGGGGCCTGTCAGCCAGCATCGCCCAGCCTGGCCCGTTCTCTCCTTCCAGGGGCCGGGGCCCAGGAGTTCCAGCTGCTGCAGCCCCAGGGCGCCGTGTCGGTGTCAGCGGGAGAGACTCTCACTCTGAGCTGCTCTGTGACTGCGGGAGCTCCATCAGGACCCACGAAGTGGTTCAAGGGCTCGGGCAGTGGCCGCCAGCTCGTTTATGCGGACAAGGAGCCACTCTCCCCCCGGGTGACACGGGCTGTGAGTGGCTCTGACACAGACTACACCATCCGCATCAGTGACACCCGCCCCGAGGACGCCGGGACCTATCGCTGTGTGAAGTTTAGGAAGGTGTCGGGAGCCGATGAGGAGATCAGATCCGGCGCTGGCACAGCCGTGACTGTGGGCGGTGAGTGCGAGCCGCCCCCAGCCACACGCCCCTCCCCACCGGGGGCTGGTACCCGGGCGGGGAACAACCCAGCTCAGCCCAGACACTAACCGGGGAGCTGCGCTTCCCACCGGGACTGCAGCAAAGCGGGACCCGGGTTGAGAGCAGCACCTGTATGGGGGCGGGGGGGATTGTGGGTTTTAGGGGGATGGTGGGAGAAGAGGGAGAAATTTCTGCTCTAGCCCCAGGGGTCGCTGCCCCCCAATGAAAACGAAGTGCCAGGTGCGCCAGCGTGTGCCGTGGGGGGTGACTGGCCGGGTGGGTGCATTGGGGGGGGGGCAGGTGTTGGGTTGATTCTTCTCACTCGGCCCCCCCAGAAGGCGCTGCCGTAGCTGCTGGCGGTGGGGGGCCGGGCGGGCTCTGCCGCCCTTCGCAGCCTCCAGCCGAACCGGCTGCGACTCCTCACACTCACCTCCCCGGGGGAGTCGCTCCCAGCACCGGGGGTTTCTCCTCCCCTCCCAGTGCCCGGGGCAGCCCCATGGAGAAGGGAGCGAGGAGCAGGCGGCCTGGGGCAGCTGCACAGAGTTTGTGCTTCCTTGGCAGAACTGAGCTGCGGCCAGACCCAGTCCTGGGGTGAATCTACTCGACCCCCCGCCCCCAGCCCCCGCAGGGCTCTGGCTGTGGGCACAGGGCTCGGCTGCAGCCATGGGGTTACTGGGATGTTTTTCTTCCTTTCCTGTGACCCTTCCCCAGCCCCAGCAAGGACCCTCCTAGCCTTGCCCCTCCCCCACTTTGCATTAGCTCAGGGGCAGGGGCTGGGGCTCCCCTGCTCTCAGGCTGTCCCTGTGGGGAGGTGGGGCCCGTGGGGCGGGGGATGGGCTCTCAGTCGCAGAGGGATCTGACTGATAAACGCTTCTCCCTGCAGCCAGACCGTCGGCCCCGTCCGTGTCCGCCCCCCCCAGCAGGGCAGAGCCGGGTCCCCCAGTGACTTTCACCTGCACGTCAGGAGGATTCGCCCCCAGAGACATCGCTGTGACCTGGCTCAAAAATGGGGCCAAACTCCCAGACCCCCAGACCCGGGTTCTCCCTGAAAATGGGAGTCTCTCCTATAACATGTCCAGCACCGTGCGGGTGAACCTGGCCGCAGCAGACGTCCGCTCCCAGCTCACCTGTCAGATAGAGCACAGCACCTTACAGACTCCCCTGCGTGTGACTTACAACCTCAGCGCTGCCCTGCGAGGTAGGAGCCCAGCCGGGGCTGAGCACTGGGGGCTCCGCACTGGGGGTGGGGGGCTGTGACGGACCCATTGCCCCTTTGGGTCCCTTTCGGGTGGGTATTTTGTGGGGGTCGGACACTGAAATCCAGATTCGGGTCCAGTCTCTGCCCCGTGCCCGTCTCTCACCCTCAGGCCCTTAGAACGCAGAGCCCCTTCCCTGGGGCAGGAAGTGCCCTGCTCCGGCCCAGAGGGGTCGGGTGTGTGTGGAGGGTGTTTGTCCTGGTCTGAACCCCGGTCAGATCCCACCCCCCAGCTGAAGTTACCCAGCCCGCTGTGCGGTTTGTCCAGGGGGGAAGGGGAGGGAAAGTGGGGACGTGGGGAACATTTTTTCCCCTCTGCTAATTCTGGTGGTTTTTAAAGAATTTCCCTGAGCCTCCCCCAGCTGGGAAGGGCCTGGGTAAAGAAGAGATTCCAGTGGGAGCTGAACGTGCTCCAGGGAGGGCCCTGGGTGGAGGGGTGGCTGGACGTGGGTTCAGTGGGAAGGTCAGTCTGTCCAGCCCAGAAATTTCCCTGTAACTCAGCAGGAAAAGGAGAATTTCTGTAGATGCCGAGCGCGGGATATTTGTGTTCTCAGTTCCACCCAGGCTGCGAGTGGGCACTGCCCCAGCGGCGCCCGTCGCACTGAACGAGTCTGTGACGTTCACCTGCCGCGCGGAGGGGTTTTACCCGAAGGACGCGAGTCTCACCTGGCTGGAGAACGGAAATGAGACGGATCTGGGAAAACCCTCCCCCCTGGCTGAGAATCCAGACGGGACGTACACGCTTCAGAGCTCCCTGGAGGTCAAAGCTACTGAGCAGAGGAGTCAATCTGCGTTCACCTGTCGGGTTGTGCACAATTCCCAGCCCCCAGTCGGTGCCAGCGAAATGTTGAGATTCTCCCAGCCACCTCCTGAGCCAGGTAAAGGTCCCACTTCATCTGATGCAGGTAAACGTGCAGCCGAACCCTCCCCTGCACTGCTGGGAAATGCCAGGTCTGTTCTGCGGAACCCAGGGGACATTTCAGCCCATCTCCGCCAGGGGAGCCCCTCAGTGTAACAGCCACTCTTTTATTCCAGGATTATCGCTGGGCTCGGCTCTCCTGGGGCCCGTGGGCGGAGTGGGAGGGGGATGGTTGGGAGCAGGAAATGTCACTGGCCGCACTCTGTGCCCAGGGCAGATGCTCTGTGCAGCTCTGCAGGGTGTGACTGTCCCTAGAGAGGGGCTGGAACATGGTCACTCCTGCAGAGCTGGGGATCCCAGGACTCCGACACTGCTCAGGGATTTGAGACTTTTGGGTAAAAGTGCAGGTGGCTCCTGAGTCCTTATTCTCCTGCTCTGCAAAGCTCGAGGTCTCCACTGTAGAGTCTGGGCTTCCCTGGGGCCAGCCAGCAGCGCGTGGATACAGCTGCCAGGCAGAGCTGGGCAAACGCTGCAGGGGCCATTTGCCAACCTGCTGCTCACAGATAGGAAGTCGCCAAGCCCCATGAAAGGCCAGTTTCCTCGGAGCCCATAAAGGTGCGTGTGAGCCAGGGCGGGATGGCCGGGAACCAGCAGTTCTCTTGTCTGCGAGGGTTTCTGTCCATTGGCTGATCTGATTTACACTGCAGGTCAGAGCCCGTTCTCCAGCCCAGCTCTCTGGATCGGGCTCTTCCTGGAGAAGGTGCTGACTGCCGCTTTCCTCCTCTTCCTCTTCCTGAGAAGTAAACAGTGACCAGGTAAATGCAGCTTTTCGATGAGTTCCCCTGGGAGCAGAGGGAGCGGATTGCAATGCTGCAGCCAAGGAGCAGAGCAGGAAGCGTTGAAGGCTCATAGGGAGTCAGTGCTGTGGGGTTGGATGTCTCTGGGGCTGCTCATAAGATACAGACCCTCCCAGTGTGATGCCAGCCCAGATCACGAGTGGTTTTTTCAGGGCCCCAGTCCAGTTCCTAGAGCCCACATGGCCCCATCCCCAGGTGACCATCTCCCTGGGCACTAACTGCTGCTCTCACTGGGCATCAGAGCCCCCAAGTATTGGGTGCAAGTGGGAAATGAATGGCTCGGCCCCATAGAGTGGGTCCTGCTGGCTCAGGGTGAGCTCCATGGCAAGCTGGCGGGGCTGGCCAGGCTTTCCAGCACTGGCTGCGCCTCCGTCACAGAGAAGCCCCTTTGCTCCTCTCCTGCCCACATGCAGCCTCCTCCCCACACGCTCCCTCCATCTGGAAAATGCCTCCCGGGTTCCGCTGGGGCAGGATCCCCGGGGGACACAGTCCAGGGCCCCGGTGAGCTCCGGAATCCCTGCCCCAAACAGCCAGGCGGGTCGGAGGAGCCCTGCAGGGGCCAGGGACACACAGGGGATCAGTTCCCCTTTATCTCACGTTAGGCTCATTGTCCCAGCCATGTCGCTGCTGAAAATCCTGCCCCAGGGTATTCACCCCCCAGAACAAGAGTCCCCCTCCAGCCCAAGGGCCCGGCATTTCCGGGTCCCTGATCCTCTCCTGCGCCGGGTCTGTACAGAGCGTCCCAGCGACCCATTAGTGGCTCTGGACCGGATTCCTTAGTTCCAGAGCCCTGTGACTGCTGTTAACCAGCCTCCCCTGGCACTGCTGCCCAGGTCCCTGTATCTGTGCCCCAAAGACACAAACCCCCAGCTCGTTCCATCCTGCTCAGCCTGATCCTCAGCCCAGAGCTGGTGGCACCGTCCCTCGGGGAACACCTCAGATACAGCTTGAATCCATTCCAGCATCGCTCTCCTCTGGGCTTCCTAATACTCGTGCCCCGGTCCGGACCCCTGACCTGGAGGGACCCTCCCCTTTCTAGGGAGGGGGGAATTCAGGTACCAGCTTGTCCCAGTCACTGGAAATTCAGGAGAGTCAGAGCCCCGGGTAAATCTCCCCTCGGTTAGACGTACAGGGTGGGATGACTGCTCCCCGACACCCCCAGCTCAGGGCGTGATGGGGGCTGACATGGAGTGAACTAGAGCAGTTTGCCCCGGGGGGGCACCTCCCTGGGCCGGGTTAATGCTCAGGGAAGGGTCATTGACCGACTCTCCTCATTCACCTGTTGGATTCTTTCCTTTTGCAGCCCCTGGTCCATTTCCCGGTTTTCTCGCACTGTCGCCACCTGCCAACTTCTGTCTGCAGCCTCTGTCCCCCCAGTGCAGGAAACGAGTCCCTGGATGGTGGAGCTGCAGTGACCCCTGCTGGCCAATCAGATGGAGCCCAGGCCCCTGATGGGATGTACCCACCACTCACTCGTGCCTACTGATTGCGAAGCCGCTGGAAGGAATCCTGACCGGCCTCCCTGCTCCTTTTAGCACATTGGTTCTCAAACTGGGGGTTGTGACCAGGTTGCATGGGGCGTCGCAAGCCCCAGCCCCTGTGCTGGGCTGCGAGCCCCGACTTTGGCCGGGTGCGGTGTTGTGATCCCCAACCCCAACCAGGAGTGGGGCTGTGAGCCCTGAGCTGGGGCATCCAGGACACAGTGACCCCCAACCCCTGTACTGGAGTGGTCAGGCACAGCCTGACCATGCAGAGGGTTATCAGCCGGGAGCACCGTCAGGCACAAGGTTGTTTACCCCCAGCCCTGCCACACACAGGGTTGTGAGCCCCGAGTCCTGCCACCCGCTGTGAGCCCGGCCGGGTGCTTGGTTGTGAGCCACCATCCTCACCATGTGCCGATTTCAGAGCCCCAAGCTCCTCCAGCCCTGATCCACCCCCAGCCCCACTCCACCTCTAGCCCAGCTCTGCTCCACCCCCAGCCCCACTCCACCTCCAGCCCCACTCCACCTCCAGCCCAGCCCTGATCCACCCCCAGCCCCACTCCACCTCCAGCCCAGCTCTGCTCCACCCCCAGCCCCACTCCACCTCCAGCCCGGCTCCACTCCCAACTCCACCCCCAGCTCCACTCCACCTCCAGCCTGGCTCCACCCCCAGAGAAAAGGTGCCAAACAGAAGTTTGCCCCGGGCACCATTTTTTCTATGGCTGGTCCTGGTACTGAGACAACATTAGAGGGTTTGATTCTTTAGCAGCTGAACAGGTACTTTATTAATTGTCAGATACATGAGCGCAAACCTTCTCCTGAAAATAATGGCCACCTGTACTGCTAAAACCGCTAAAAAACGAAAGTATCCGTGTCTTACATTAAACTCGGTTTTACCAGCAGTATCATCACCTCTGGTATTGAAAAACCGCAATGCGTCATTTGCTGTGAAGTCTTCTCTGCCGAATCAATGAAACCGTGCAAACTGCAGCGACATCTGGAAATCGGACATCCTGAGCCTAAAAATCAAAACATGGATTTTTTCAAATGTAGAGAAGAAGCAACAAAGAAGGCCAGGCTTGATGCTGACGGAAGTTTCCGACAGCAAACGTCCTCAGCTGTGGAGGCCTATGATGTTGTGTCACTAGGAATGGCCCGTACCAAACGCTGCGTACAGTATATTCTGCCAGCATGCAAAGATATTATGGCTGGAAATGAAACTGCCAAAAAACTTCCAAAAAATGGAATATGCTTCCCATGTCTAATGATACTGTGAAACACAGAATATGTGAGATGTCTGAAGATATCAAAAAACAAGTTGTGCACGAAATTAAACACTCTGTTTTCAGTATGTTCAGCCTGCAACTTGATGAAACTACTGATATTACTCACTGCGCACAATTGATGGCATTCGTATGGTATGTTAATGCTGGGGATGTTAAGGATGAGATCTTATTCTGTGAACAATTTGAAACAACTGCAACAGCCCAGGCCGTTTTCAATCAGGTGAATGCCTTTTTCGAAAGCAATGGCACTGAGTGGAAAAATCTTTGTAGTATCTGTAACGACAGTGCTCCAGCAACGATGGGTGCACGGTCTGGCTTTCAGCAGAAGGGAAAGCGTGTCTCACCTAATGTGATTGTCATTTATTGTGGAATCCATCGTTAAGTTCTAGCTGCAAAGACCTTGCCAATATGCCTCAATGCTGTGGTGGATGTTGTCATACGAGCAGTGAACTACATTAAAGCTCATGCTCTGAATAGTTGTTTCTTTTGAGAGCTCTGCAAAGAAACGGGTGGTGAATATGAAGTTCTGCTTTTCCACACTCAAGTCTGATGGCTTTCTAGCGCGTTTTTATACTTTGTGAAGAGATGGCAGGTTTTTTCCTGCGAAAAGAGAAACAAGAGCCGAACAAAAAGTTCAGTGACAAGAAATGGCTTCTCTGCTTGGCATACCTAGTTGATATTTTCGATAGCCTTAATGATCTCAATCTGTCGCTCCAGGGAAAATGTTCAACATGAATAGACCTGACTAAAAAAATCAGAGCCTTAAAAGATGAAGTTGGATCCATGGTGCAGGAAGCTGGACACAGACAGATCCAGCACGTTTCTGACACTTTCCTCGTTCAGTGAGAAGGAGGAAGTTAACGTTGATAGTGCTCTCAAGTCAGCGATCAGTGACCATTTGAGAGCCCTTCACAAGGAGTTCTCACACTACTTCCCAGCGCTCCCAGAAGCACGTCCTTCCCTGGTGAAGACCCCGTTCAGTGTGACAGCCGAGCAGTTACCCACTGACGATATTCACACAAAGGAACAGTTTGTTGACATGATCAATGATGATGCAGTGAAAGCAAAATTCACAGAGCTGCCTCCAAACCAGTCCTGGTGCTCAGGTGCATGTGAATACCCACTGGTGTCTGAAATGGCCCTGGGAGTCCTTCTGCCGTTTCCCACTACCTACGAAGGCGAAAGTGGATTCTCCAGCCGTCTCACAATAAAGACAAAATCTCGAAGCCGGCTTGATGTGAAGGACGACATCAGATGCGCCCTTTCTAAAACAACACCAAGAATATAACTTCTTGTGTCAAGTAAACAGCATCATCCATCTCACTGGTTTTTGGCTGCTTCAGATTATTCATAGCTGTCAAGTAAAATAAAATAACTTTTCTGCTTATATATTTAATTTGATAAAAATGTGTTTTAGGCTTAATTTAAAAGCAGTGGGAAAAGGTCAATTCATTTTAAGCAACTGGGTTTAAATTTAGCATTTAACATGGTGTTAAATATAAAAATGTGTTTTTAATTTCTAAGGGGGTGGTGGCACTCAGAGGCTTGCTGTTCGAAAGGGGTCACCAATACAAAAAGTTTGAGAACCACCGTTCTAGCCCAGCCCTCTGCACTGTCTGTGCTGAGCTTCACTACCGAGAGCAAAACTAGTATATGTGGAATACGGGGGTGTAACACGCTGTGTGTCCATGAGATCTGGTGGCCCCAGAGCAGCTCCCCTGCGTCCTGCAGGTCTGGCCTGAGGCTCAGACGCTTGCTCCCTGGGCTGGCAGGAGCTGGGCGTTTTGGAGATGTGACCCTGTGAGCTGATTGGAGAGAAATAGTGCCCTGCTGTTACTGCTGGGTCTGGCCAATCACCGAGGCGGCCTGGAGAGGGTCCCTGAGGGCAGTGGGTGGGGCTGGATCCCATAGGTGCCCATGCTGGTCTGTGCGCTGGGACACCGGGGAGGTGGGACACAGACCATGTGCAGTGCTGGGTTGTGTCTTTTATGCTACTCTGGACTCTGGCAATGCTTTAATTCACCCCCAGCCGTGTGGAGTCCTTTGACTGATCTGCCGCTGAGCCAGCTGGGTGCGTGTGTGTGTGTGTGCGTGTGTGTGGGTTTTCCTAACATACGAGTTGAGATGTTCGGGGTCCCACATCTCGGAAGGTCCTGGGGATTAGAAGGCTCCTATAAGAACAACAGTGGAGTGTTTGTCATTGACCAGGGACACAGCGGCTCATCTGCTGTTGTTACTGTTCATTCTTGCAGGTGTTATTTCTAAAGCACCCACACTGTGCTGTATCCAGAAAACGTGGAGCCTTCTCTGAGACCTACGCAGTGACCCTGGGGAGCGGGGAGCGCAGAGGGCCCCATTCCGTGCTGGGCATGCAGCGTGGGGAGGTGCTGCTCCGCTGGTTAGCGAGGGGTTGCACTCACTTGGCACTGTTCTAGGGTAGGTCTACACGGCACACTCCGCTCGACGGTGTGCAGGGCACATACACCACACGCCTCCCTAGTGTAGATGGAGAGACATTGGTTAGGCATGTACGGTAAAGACAACCCTGAAGCCCGTGGGTAGGTACCCGGATATGTACCTTACAGGGCTCTCTGCTCACCCAAGCAGCACCTCCCTGCATAGGCACTGACTCTGGGGGTGTTCCAGCCCTGGAGCACCCATGGGAAAAAAATGGTGGGTGCTGAGCAATCACCAGCAGCCCCCCCAGATCAGCGCCACCCCCTCCCCCCAGCACCTCGCACCTGCTGGTGGCCCTCTGCGTCTCCCCCTCCCTCCCAGTGCCTCCCACCTGCCATGGATCAGCTGTTCCACGGTGTGCAGGAGGGGAGGAGCGAGGGCGGGGCACTCTTGGGGAAGGGGGCAGAATGGGGCACAAAGGGGTGGGGCAGGGCAGAGTGGGGCAGGAACAGGCTGGGGCCTGAAGAGGTAGGGCAGGGTGGGGCCTTGGGGAAGGGATGGAGTAGGAGTGGGGGTGATGTGCCTGTTACTTTGGGGTATGCTGATTTATTAGGGTTACTTTTCTTGGGCGGGGGTGTGTGTGTCTGTAATTCTATCAATGTGCTGCTTGTGCCGCAGGGAGCTACCGGAGCCCGTCCCTGGCCGCGGGGAGCCACCGGAGCCTGTCCCCTGCCACGGGGAGCTACCGGAGCCCGTCCCTGGCCGCGGGGAGCTACCGGAGCCCGTTCCCTGCCGCGGGGAGCTACCGGAGCCCGTCCCCATGCAGGATTAGCTACTGGATTAGACGGGCAAAGCTGGGACGTTCCACCAGCGCCCATAGCAATCTGGCCTGTCTATGCCAGTGATGGCTGTAGGCCAGGCAAATCCCCACAGGCCTAGTGCGCAGAGAGCGGTTTGTGGGGCTGTAGGGCTGAGCTCAGGCTCAGGGAACTGGGAAGTCACAACAGGAAACCAAGCGAAACGAAGGCAGATCGTTAACCCTCTCAGTGCCTGCCCTACCTGTAAGGTCATTCAAGCAGGAGCTGGTTGGGCACAAATCAAGCGGGATTTCAACCCGAACATCTCATGTGTTCATGCACCCGGACAATCAGAGATGGGCCAGACGGGCTCCTTTGAGTCCAAGGGCTTGGTTTTATTGAATGGGGGTTTCAGGCTGGAAGCTCTGGATCCAGACTTGCCCCTGCAGTTTCAGTTCCATGTCTGAACCGGACTGGAAAAGGCCCATTTCATGGACCAGGTTCTGATCTGGGAGAGGGGCTCATGTCATGAGATCTCTGCAGTTTTGGCCCCATCGGACCATTATATCGAGGAGGGCAAAGGACTGGAGAAAGTGAAGCTTCATGAAAGAACGTGGGACAGCAACCGCTTTGCTGTGAGACGCAAAGTACGTTAATAGTTAAGTCTGAACAAATCTGGAAGCTGGAGCCATCACTATCGCAATCTACTTCCTTCTGCGGTAGGGGATGCTCTGAGCTGGAGCCGTAAGCTTCGCAGTAGCTCCACAGACACTGGAGAGCAGGCAAAGGCAGCGAGGCTGAAAGGTTTCCCCTCTGCCATCGCAATGGCTACATCAACCCACGTGTCTGGATTGTCTCTTCCAGGCCTGCTGCTGGTCCTTCTCCTGGAGATCCCTGGTGAGTGTAGAACAGCAGTTTTCAGCCTGTGCGCTCTGGACCCCTGTAGGTCTGCAGACTACGTCTAAGGCTATGGCTACACTTGCACTTCAAAGCGCTGCCACGGCAGCGCTTTGAAGCGCTAAGTGTAGTCAAAGCACCAGCGCTGGGAGAGCTCTCCCAGCGCTGTCCGTACTCCACCTCCCTGTGGGGAATAACGGACAGCGCTGGGAGCCGTGCTCCCAGCGCTGGGGCTTTGACCACACTGGCGCTTTGCAGCGCCGCAATTTGCAGCGCTGGAGAGGGTGTGTTTTCACACCCTGCTGCAGCGCTGCAAATTTGCAAGTGTAGCCATAAGACTTCCAAAGGGGTCTGCACTTCCATCCGAAATTTTTGGGGGAGTCCGCAAACAAAAAAAGGTCAAAACCACAAGTGTAGACGCTACCCACCAACATATCTATTGCCCATATGGGCACTAACCGTCTAGTCTAAAGTTTGTTGCCCGTCTATGGATATTTTCTATTTCTCCTTTCCCACAGTGGCATGACAGCATTCCCTGCGTTACTGTCTGATCCCTGCTTAACAGCGTCTGATTTCCTCTTTCTTTCTTGACTGCTGCTGCACAGAGAGCAATGGCTCCCTTTGGCTTGCCACAGTGCTGCTGTTTGTTTTCCTCTTGGCAGTTCAAATTAGCTCGTAACCCACCAGCATGGAGTTTTTAAACTTCCTTCCGCTTTGCACTGAGAGATGAGTAATGGTGTGTTGCCATAGGAACCCGAGGTACGTCCTGGGGGAGCTATCCCGTCCTGCTGCCAGTGCAGCCAGGGCTACACTGCGCACTCGCTCAATCAAAGCTAGTGGGGGCATGTCGCCTGCGGCTGGAAATCCCGCCCTCCAGCTCCAGTGTAGACAGACTGAGCCTGGCCGCTCTCTGGCGCAGTGCCCGTCATTCTGCTCTGTGTTCACGCAGCACCTCGGACAATGGGGTCCCGGGCTGTGGCTGAGACGCCCACGTGCTCCCACAGTGCAGACGCACAATGAATAAGTAGTGACGAGCGCTGAGTCTGATCTGCGGGTGTGGAGCATTCTAGTGCCTTTGTCCAGCTCGCCACAGTCCTCCATTGCCTTGACTGATCTGACTAATGGCGAGGATGCCCCGTGGCTATTCAACTGCACTTCGAAAAAAGAGCTGGCCCAGCCCCCGTCCTAGCGCTGGACACCCCAGCATTTGCCTTCTTTCCCCGCTGAGCTGTGGCCACTGGATCTTGGCTTCCAGCTAGTGCCATAACCCAGGGCAGCACTTCACCCCATAGCCTGGCGCTGATGGGGAACGGTCAGAGAGGGTAGAGATTCCCTGTGCCGAGGCCCTTGCTAACTCCTGAAGGAGCCGGTCAGGGACCTGGGGAATCTGACCCCTCGGGCTGGGCTGTGAAGGGCACGAAGTCTCAGTGTTGCCAGCTATTATGAGTTTATCGTGAGTCTCGCAGTACTGGGATTGTTTCTTAGCTGCTGGAATCAGCAAACTGCCAACTTTGCTATGCTTTTCTATAGTGTTCTTTGCTTTTTTCTTGTGATTAATTTTTTAACATTTTTTAAAATTATTTTATTTTATTTTTAACTTAAGTTTCTCACCCTCCTTGTGGAGAGAAACTGGAGAATTTCAGGCTGACAACCCAGAAAAGAAATACCCACCCCCACCCCCACCCAATATCTATTTTTAGTCTCCTGATTTTTAAGCCAATCTCGTGATTTTGGGGATCTGACTTGTGATTTATTTTTTTAATGTTTGGGGCTGGCAATCCTGCTGTCTCGCCATTGACTAGATGTGTAGGAGACGCACCAGGAAGCCCTCGTCACAGGGAGATCCCTCCCTGTATTTCTGCAGTGAGCCAGGGACGTCTTCATTTTAATTTCAAATCCCCACTGAAGAGCCTGACTCTGTGTGAGTGAGTCTGGGAGGGGTGGCTGAGCCGTGCTTCGTCTCAGCCCTACAAACCCGGCTCTTCTAGGAGACATTGGGACACTACGCCCCATATTCTTCACAGAGATATGCTTAGGATATGATTGTAGCAGATCTAAGATGTATTTTCTGCGAGATGGGTCATGTGAGGGATCATGGGAAAGGTTCTGATTTACTAACTGTGATTATCCTATTTGTATGCATGTATCATTTCTGTATCTGAAGTTAGAAATATTGACTATGTATCAATTACAAGTGTGCTTACACCTGGGGAACGCCCCCAGACAGAATGCAATCAGTCTTCATGACTGCTGTGAAGAAGAGCCATTAGAGAAAACAATAGGTCTCAGAAGATGTTTATCACCCACAGAGAAGTCTTCCTGGGGACCCTGCAAACTAACTGTGAGTTATGGCTGCAGGGTCATGAGGTCAAGTCACCTGATACTGGACTCCATAATAATATGAGTATTTTTCCATTGACTGGGAGGTGGGAATCACACTGGAAGACAAAGGATTCCCGCCATATGTAAAACCTATTTAAGGCAGGGGAGTGTCACAATCGTGGTTCATTCTTCCCTGCCTCCCCGCCCAAGATGACTGCTGCAAACAGCTAAGAATCAAAGCCTGAGGGGGAGAGGGGAGAAGAGCTGAGCCCAGGCTAGTAGGTGGACTAGTCTGTGAATGAAATATCTGAAGTTTTAAGCTGCAGGCAAGTACAGAATCTCTGCAATCTGCCTAAAACAGCATTTAGGGTGAAAAATTACTTCTTGCAACCTTTAGTATCTTAAGCTTAGCTAGTATGTTTGTTTTATTTGCTTGATAATCTGCATTGATCTGTTTGCTAGCCCTTATAATCACTTAAAATCTATCCTTTGTAGTTAATAAACTTTTTTGTTTTCTCTAAAACCAGTTTGTGGAATTTGTAATGGGTGGGGAGTGGGAGAAGCTGTGCAAATCTTCCTCCACATTGAGGGAGGGGGTGAATTTCATGGGCTTACACTGTATAATTTTCTGTGCAGCGCAAGACAAGACAATTTTGGGTTTATCCTCTAGAAGGGGGTGTGCACCTGAGTTCCTGGGTAGTTCCTTAGCCTTCCACCTCCATTGTTAACACTGCATACGCAACACCAAATGGCAGGATAAAGTCAGCAATGTAGAGGTTCTTCAAAGGGCAAATTTACCATGTGTGACAGCCCTGCTCAAGCAAAGACGACTGCGCTGGCTGGGCCATCCGAGTAAATTGGAAGACAGACGCATACCCAAGGACATGCTGTACGGGGAGCTCTCAGAGGGAACAAAAACAGGACGTCCCAAGCTTCGCTAGAAAGACACACGCAAGCGAGATATGAAGGAATTTGGAATTGATCCTGACCAGTGGGAAATTTTGGCAAGTGATCGTGACAAGTGGCGCCATTGTCTCCATCAGGGTATGAAAGTCCATGACAGAAGCTGACCCCCCAAAGCTTGAAGAGGAAAGAGCCCGTAGGAAGCAAGCAGCTCCCAGCCCAGACACAGACATTTGCAATAACTGCCAAAGATCATGCAAATCTCACATTGGCCTATTCAGTCACATGAGACATTGCAAACCATCTACATCATAGGCTGCAGTTCCCACCATCTCTTGCAGAGGAAAGGATGCCAACAAGAGGCCATGCCCGGGCTAGTCAGAAAGCCAGTTTGCATGTTACACCAGCTGGGTGTTTCCCTACTTGTCCGTGTGCTGGGGAAAGCGTGAGACCGGGAGCTTGTCACAGCAGTACAGTTAACAGGAGCCCAGTGTTGGTGGGGGTCCAGCTCCCTCCTCCCTCTCAGTCCCCAGACACAGTTTGCCAGAAAATAACAGTCCGGAGTCCAGTCTGCAGGCAACGCGATGGGTTTATCGGGGCTAAACAAGCATATTCCGAAGCCCTTCACACCCGTCGGCCTATCGCTATAGGTCACTAGTGTTTAGGCTTCCCATTATAATGGGCCCGGGTTGTCTGGTACACTGTGGGGTGGGTTTACTACTATTTACACACCTTACACTTGATGGCTGGTTTTCATTTTGCTGTGGTATTATTGTTTAGTCTTTACCCTATTTACTTCACAGTCTTCTAACACCCAGGCTGGAGGGTTAGGTGGGCTCAGTGGTACCCCAGTTCCAAGTGGCACTGGGGGGAAAGGGATAACCCATCACAGATGTCTCCCCTGAACACGAGCTGTAGCATGAGCTCCGTCTCCCTCAGTAATTCTCTCACCTGTGCAGGGCTCCCAGCTCCAGGTGGACGTGAGAACAAGTCTCTCAAACAGCAGGGCTCAGACTCAGGCATCCAACAGAGTAGCATGGCTCCCTGATACTCGGCTCAGGCTGTCCAAACTAAATGTCTCTCTCTCCTCTCTCCACCTGGCCTGTTCTCTGTGTTAGGTGCCGGGGCCCAGAAGTTCCAGCTGCTGCAGCCCCAGAGCAACGTGTCGGTGCCAGTGGGAGAGACTCTCACTCTGAGCTGCTCTGTGACTGGGCTCGCTCCACCAGGACCCATGAAGTGGTTCAAGGGCTCGGGCAGTGGCCGCCAGCTCGTTTATGACCAGACGGGATCATTCCTCCGGGTGACGCGGGCTGTGAGTGGCTCTAGCACAGACTTCACCATCCACATCAGTGACACCCGCCCTGAGGACGCCGGGATCTATCACTGTGTGAAGTTTCAGGAGGGGTCGGGACCCGATGAGGAGTTCAGATCCGGCGCTGGCACGGCCGTGACTGTGAGCGGTGAGTGCGAGCTCCCCCCCCAGCCACACGCCCCTCCCCACCGGGGGCTGGTACCCGGGCGGGAGGGGAACAACCCAGCTCCGCCCAGACACTAACCGGAGAGTTCACTGAGCCAGTGTTAAAGTGGGGCCGGGGGAGACTTATGTCTCTATGGAGGGCGGGGGCTGCAGTACAGGAAGGACCAGGGGGAATTTCTGCTCTAGCTCTGGATTTGATCTGGAGATCCCCCCTTCTTGCCCCCCCCCGCACCCCTCACCTAGCTGAGCAGCAAGTGCTTGTGTGTGTGTGGGAGAGAGAGAGAAGCCGCGCACAGCAGGGTGGGGACCCTTCTTGCTATTTTCCCTCCCAACGGGGGAGATGTACGGGACTGAACTGTTAATTCTCTCTGTGAATCTCTCCAGCCAAACGGGCCTGTGAGGGTCTCAGCCTCCCCTGCTGGGGTAGATGCAGGCTCAGATTGACCTGAGCCAGGGGCAGGGGCATAGGAGGGAGCGCGGGGTGGCTGGGAACCAGCAGTTCTCCAGTCTGTGCTGTGCCGGGTGGGGATGGGGGGTCTGGGCAGGTCCCACTCTCACACTTCACAGAAACTCCCAGGGGGCTCCTGTCCATTTGCTGATCTGATACTTTTCTACCGCAGGTAGGTGGCCGTTAGCCAGCCCAGCTCTCTGGATCGGGCTCTTCCTGGAGAAGGTGCTGATTGCCGCCTTCCTCCTCTTCTCCTTCTTCTCCACGATGGGCACAGGGTACCTGTCGCTTCTCTGTCATTAGCGCTGGGCAGAGCACGGGAACTAGCGTGAGTGGCATTAGTGCTGCAGCCCAGGGACAAAGCCCCCAGGGAAGGGAGCGTTATGCTCTGGATGTCTCTGGGTCCCGACTTGGTGGGCGGCCTCCGTCCTGGAGAAAGTGATTCCTGGGAAGAGGAGAGTAACTGGCTCAGGCGGGGCTGGATTATGCAGTCCAGGCTTTAGCCACATTGCACACAAGAGCTGTGGGCTGGGCTGGGCTGGGGGGTGTCTGGGCCGGCAGGGGCTCCCCTCCCCCCCCAGCAATGGCAGGGCCCCGTGCCCTCTGCCTGGGAGCAGTGGCAGGGCGCCTCCTCTGCTCAAGAATGGCAGCAGGAGCCTCTTCCCCTGAGGGCCAGCAGCAGAGCTGTGTCCTCCCCCCATCCACCGGAGAGGCAGAAGTGGCAGCAGGACCATCCACCCTGTGTTTGTCCCAGCAGCTAGGGGGTATCAGTGTCTGGGGGATTGGGCCCACTGCACTCCTCCCCTGCCACGCAGCCAGCCCGGGGCTGCGGTTGGGTTGGCAGGAGCACTGGGCCTTGGAGAATTAACACCTCCGCTACCAGGCTAACGATGATTTACCGGCTGGACGTTCTCCAGCTCGGGATGTGAGGTGCTGGTGGCACTTTCCCCTGGGGGCTCCTGGCTGGGCCGGGCTAATGCTCAGGGAAGGGTCATTGACTGACTCTCCTCCTTCATCAGTTGGATTCTTTCCTTCTGCAGCCCGAGGGCCGTTTCCTGGTTTTCTCGCACCGTCGCTGCCTGCCAAGGTCTCCGTCTGCGCCTCTGTCCCTGCAGGCCAGGCAATGAGTCCACCACGGATGCAGCTGCAGTGAGCCCTGCTGGTCGGGCGGAGGGAGCCCAGGCCTGATGGGATGTACCCGCCAAACTCACCCACCTCCTGATGGAGCAGCCGACAGGGAATCCCTGACCTGGTTCCTGGCCCCTCCGCCCGTCTCTCTGTGCCGTCTGCACTGACCTGCGCTTCAGGGAGCAGAGCGCAAACAAGAGAAATTTAATTATTGATTTATTCCTTTCAGAGGGGTGGAAATGCAATTTATTCCTATGTAACACACGGTGCGGCTGTGATCCGGTGGCCCCGCAGCAGCACCCCTGAGTCCTGCGGTTCGACCCTGAGCCTCAGACTCTTGCCCCCTGGGCTGGCAGGAGCTGGGCGTTTTGCAGATGTGACCCTGTGACCTGACTGGAAAGAACTAGTCATGGGCTGTTACCGCTGGGTCTGCCCCGAGCAATCTCGGGAGCACCCTGGAGAGGGGGGGTTTAAACAATATTGTTCTCTGGGAACAGGCCATTGGGCCTGACTGGGGGGATCACAACACAGTGTGAGAAATGGAAGTTGCCCCCGCCCCTCCCCATTAATCACCCACCTCTCTGCTCCGGGCAACCTCCGAAGAACAAACTCACTGTGCACAACTGGGCTGATGCGAGCAGGGAGCTCACAATCCACGGAGCTTTATTATGCCTCTCCTGCTACTTTCAGACTGGCTGGAGCCTCCTGCCTTCGGGAGCGGGCAGCGGGTAACTCGGTAATCACTTCCCTTTAAAAAAAACCACATCGACGAGAGCTGCGCTTACCCGGACACGCAGCGCCTCGGGCTGACCTCCCGCGGGGGCAGGGCGAATTGTCCCATGCAGTCAGTCAAGGACAACATCAAGCATCTCTGTGGGTGCAGGTTGTGGGGACCTGTGTGGGTTCCTAGTGTTTTGAGATCTGGGTTTGATGCCCACAGTCCTGAAAGCCCTGGGGAGCCGGCGGTCGCTCTGTGCAGCAGCG